>NC_045139.1:24225009-24541207 GCF_008831285.2 Nymphaea colorata | reverse complement strand
TTCACTATTTTTTTTTCTAAACATAAAGCATCGAGGTGTGACTGCCCAACAATTCAAAAGACGATGAGCCAAGCAATTCAAAACAATGGGGCAAGCTTTCCAATATAGCATTTCAATTCAATTGTACATTTGACAAAAATGCCCCAAAATCACAACATCGATGCCTCATCAAAACAAGGCATCAGTAAAACCAAAAACCCGACGCGCCGGCACTACAAGAAAAACAAAACCCAAAACCTCCCCAGTAGGACGTGAGTGTAGCCATCTGCTCAGCCTGCTGCCCCGGGTACACCAAAACCTGAAAAAAGGAAACAACTGAAGGCTTAGCCTTCGCAGTATGGCAACAAGCCAGGAAAAGTCCAAGCCCTCTTAGGTCGGGCTCAGTACACAAACAAACATCAGAACAATCTATCATTATGTCGTGTCAAGACACGACATGCAGACGCCACTCAATGGCTACAATAACATAATTTCAATCACATGCAAGGCATCATCAACATGTCACTTGCATTCATAAGCACAACAGTCACATGCACAACAATCCTATATATTTCAATCACATACATTGCAGTTTCATTACTATCAGTGAATTTACAGTTCCTGTGGGTGCAAACACAGGCACGTGCACACCGCGGGCGGCCCACAGCCGAGAGACAACCCCCGTGGTGGCCCAGAACAGTATGGATCCATCTATCCGCTGCAGCGGTAGAGCACTCATCCATGGATGTGTGAATTCCAAGGAGAGATACTCAGCCTTCCCTAGGACACCCAGGTTGGGAAGGCGGGAGCCTACGCTCCAAGCACATCACACACAACAGTACCCTGGGGCCTTGCACCGCCTGCGCTCCGAACAGGCGAGACCAGTGGCGAAAGTGGGACAACTCCCATATACATAGTCACATCCCACTGGCCTCTCATCTCTTATTCTTTCATTCTTATACTTATACTTGCACAAACACATTTAACTGGCTAGCTCCTGAGGTTGGTTCACTTCACGAGTGAACCCACACCTCCAATTGCCTCCACACGAGGGTTACACATAACCACAACAGTTTTGGCTAGCCGTCATAACAATATGGGTACAACTACCCACTGTGCAAACATTTGCATCATTGCCCGCGGCAATGAGTATCAATAAACATAACATCACATCATCATCATAACAATCACATCTTTGAAAACTTAGCCAAACCACAGAGAGTAGTCTCAATCTGTGGTGGGCTCGTAGCTGTCCTATGCAGTTATCATCTAGAATGCTTCTAATGCACAATTGGGGTCGAGGAGACACTCGACTCGATACCCCGCCTCATCTGTCCTAAACAGTTATCAATTCTAGCATGCACATACAAGCGTAACATTATCAAAACAATTACTATAAGCCTTTCAAAACAATCATATCATATATCAATTTATGTACATGCAACACATATTCGTCACCGGAACACTCAATCAATTCATATCACAAATCCTAGGATCCATGATCCTAGGAACACACATTCATTCACTTGCCCAGGCAGGGATTGCCTGGAATGTCGCCATACCTGTGCGCGTTCACAAGATCTTCAAATGCCTCGAGCTTCGAATCCGGTAACTCAAGGTCGACGGGACGTACCCGGTGAACCTGCAGACACAAACACAAGATAAGATTCCTACTACAAACCTCAACAATTCAAACAAAACAAAACAAGGTCATTGAGGCACGTGTCATCGCCTCAAGAGGGTGTCGACGGGTAGTGTCGACCCACAAGTTCTCCAATAGGGTCACTTCTCACTCCTAGCCGTGCCAATAGATGCCAAAACTCAAAGCCATCAATCCGTCTATCACTAACGCCTTTCTCAAAATTCCCTTTTTCTTAAATCAAGGCGTCTACCCCAAGATACTTCCAACTTATGTACGTTATCCCTATTTTAACTCCAAGATGCACCCGTTCACAAAAACGCGTGCTACAGGCTCACTAAAACGGTCCTAAATCTTCCCCACAACCTCACAAACTCTACCATGTCTCCCCTAATGCTTCGAAAATTAATCTATCATGCTTAAATGATCATCCAAAATATGAATCTTCGCTTCCCAACATAATCGCAAGCTTTTCCCCAAAACGAAATCACTAACATGTGTTCCAAATAATCAATTCAAAGCTCTCGCATGCTCAACCAATAATTATGAGCGTTCCAAAGAGAAATATATCATAAAATAGGTTCAATTTCGCCTTGCTCACCCCGATTGAAGGTCTAAACTGTTGTAATCCTCCCGGCAGCCACCTCACGCGTCCAAGTGGTCCCCAAACGGCTAAAATCCTCCAATGCCGCCACTACCAAGGCCTTCTCTAATTGCTGTTACGAGGGGGAAGACAAATCCCCAAGCTGAAAACGGATCCAACAGTGATAGCACAGTGAAAATCAGTGAGAGAAAGTACTTGATTGGAGAAAAATAGAAAACGAGCAGAAAATGGGGAGAGGGTTCGGTCAAAAGGGGAAAGGAAGGCAGTGAGGGGAGAGGACGGGAGAGAAGAGAGAGAGACGGTGGAGAGTGAGACGAGTGACAGTGGGAGAGGGAGAGTCGTTCGGTGGAGAGGGGAGACGAGAGACAGTGGGAGAGGGAGAAGGGAAAGAAAACGGGAAGGAGAAGAAAAGAGAAGAGAGGAAGAGGCAGGGGACGACAGGGTTCACCTCAACGCCGCCGTCGTCGCCGCCGCCGCCGCCGTCGCCGCCGCCGCCGCCGTCGTCGCCGCCGCCGCCGCCGTCGCCGCCGCCGCCGTCGCCGCCGCCGCCGCCGCCGCCGTCGCCGCCGCCGTCGCCGCCGCCGCCGCCTTCTTCCCTGAGCTCCGGTCGTGGGTAAGGAAGAGACGGTAAGAGGAAAGCGAAGGAGAAGAGAATGCGAGGGAGGAGGGACAGCGTCGGGCTCCTCTCGCGTGGGGCTAGGGTCCGGGTCTGGACCCTGACCCGACCCGCTCCGCCCAAACGCCGCGCGTTACATCCTACCCTCCTAACAAAAAAATTTCGTCCTCGAAATTAGATCATACCTCAATGCAAAAACAAGTGCGGATATCTCTTCCGCACGTCCTCCTCAGGTTCCCATGTGCTCTCCTTCAATCCATGGTACTGCCATTCCACCTTCACTAAAGGGATTCTCTTTGTGCGAAGCACTTGCTCTCTTCGATCCACAATTCTAATAGGTTTTTCTTCCATTGTCAGATCATCTTGCACCTGAATACCTTGAAAATCAATCACATGTGTCGGATCTGGTACGTACTTTCGAAGCATGGAAACATGAAAAACGTCATGAACATGACTCCAGTCTGGTGGTAGTGCCAATCTATAGGCCACCTCGCCAATCTTCTCTAATATCTCAAAAGGTCCTACGAACCTCGGGCTCAACTTTCCCTTCACACCAAAACGAAAAAACACCTCTAGTAGGGAAATCTTCAAAAACACATGATCACCCACCTCAAAAGTCAATTCTCTACGACGAATGTCGGCATAGCTTTTCTGTCTACTCTGAGCAGTCAACAACTTTTTCCTTATCAATTGCACTTGGTCGGTGTAGTGTTGCAAAACTAAAGGGTTTTCGATTTTTCCATCACCCAATTCGGTCCAACAAGCTGGCGATCTGCACGGCCTTCCATACAAAGCCTCAAAAGGTGCCATCCCAATACTAGAGTGGTAACTGTTATTATATGCAAATTCTGCCAGTTTCACATGTTTGTCCCATTCTCCTTTCAACTCTAAGACACAAGCACGCAACATGTCCTCTAAGGTCTGAATGGTCCTCTCCGATTGCCCATCAGTTTGGGGGTGGAACGCTGTGCTTAGCTTAAGCTTGGTACCCAAAGCCTTCTGCAAATGCCCCCAAAATCTAGAGGTAAAACGTGGATCTCGATCCGAAATGATAGACCTTGGCACCTCATGCAATCTCACTATCTCGCCAATATATAACTATGCGAGACTTTCCAAAGACTGATTAATTCTAATAGACAGAAAATGAGCGGACTTCGTCAGTCGATCAACAATCACCCATATGGCATCATGCTGTCTTCGGGTGTGAGGCAATCCAACTACAAAATCCATTGTAATGTCTTCCCATTTCCACACCGGGATATCGATTCTCTGCAACAAGCCTCCGGGCCGTTGATGCTCTGCTTTTACTTGTTGGCAAACCAAGCACTTTGCCACATATTCTGCAATTTCACGCTTCATTCCAGGCCACCAAAAATTTCTCTTCATATCCTGAAACATCTTTGTACTGCCAGGGTGTATAGAAAACTTAGATTTATGAGCTTCATCAAGCAACCGTCGCTTCACCCCTTCATCTCTAGGGACCCACAATCTATGTCGAAACCACAATGAACCCTCTTCATCTTGATGCCAGAAAGCATCTACCTTCTTACACTCTTCCACGTTCTTAGCAAAATCAGGATCTTCCTTTTGCTTCAATACAAGCTCTTCCATCAAAGGGTGTTGTATTACGGCACTCATCGTTGCTTTGTTCTCGCCACAAAGGTAAGGTTGCCATGCTATCACATCTTGTAACAAATTCCAAGAACATGCTAACATACTATACATCGTTGCCTTAGCTTGCCTGCTCAAAGCATCAGCCACCACATTCGCCTTACCTGGATGATATGATATCGTGAAATCATAATCTTTTAGGTATTCAATCCATCTTCTTTGCCTCAAATTAAGATCACTTTGGGAGAATATATATTTCAAAGACTTGTGATCTGTAAACACTTCAAATGTTGCCCCATAGAGATAATGCCTCCAAATCTTTAGTGCAAACACAACTGCTCCCAACTCCAAATCGTGAGTGGGATAGTGTTGTTCGTGTGTCTTCAACTGCCTTGATGCATAAGCCACCACACGGCCATTTTGCATCAGCACACAACCATAACCGATTCCTGATGCATCTGTGTACAGTACAAAACCCGAATGACCTGATGGAAGTGTCAGAATAGGAACAGCAGTAAGCTTGTCCTTCAGAGTTTGAAAACTCCTCTCACACTCTTCATTCCAAATAAACTTCACTCCTTTTCTCAATAGTTTAGTCATTGGTGTAGCTATTTTCGAAAAGCCTTGTATGAACCTGCGATAATATCCTGCCAATCCCAAAAAGCTTCTAACCTCGGTTACACTACATGGCGTCCTCCAGTCCTGCACAGCTGACACCTTAGCCGGATCGACGGATACTCCATCCTTAGAGATTACATGACCCAGAAAGTTTACCTTCTCTAGCCAAAATTCACATTTTGAATACTTGGCATACAACTTATGCTTGCGCAAAAGACCCAATACACTTCTCAAGTGATCTCTATGCTCTGTCACACTCTCTGAGTACACCAAAATATCATCCACAAAAACAATAACAAATCGGTCCAAGAACTCTTGGAAAACCCGATTCATGAGGTCCATGAACGCTGCGGGAGCATTGGTCAACCCAAAAGGCATGACCCTGAATTCATAGTGCCCATATCTGGTTCGAAATGCAGTCTTAGCAACATCTTCCTCCCGTATCAAGAGTTGATGATAACCTGTCCTCAGATCGATCTTGGAGAAAACCTTTGCATCCTTAAGCTGATCAAACAAGTCTTCAATTCTAGGAAGCGGATACTTATTCTTGATGGTGATTTGATTCAACATGCGGTAGTCGATACACAAACGCATTGTCCCATCTTTCTTCTTCACAAACAACACTGGTGCTCCCCATGGTGACACACTAGGTCGGATGAAGCCCTTGTCTAAGAGCTCCTGCAATTGCTTCTTCAATTCTTCTAACTCTGCTGGTGCCATACGATAGGGTCCCTTAGAAATAGGAGCTGTCCCTGGTGACAACTCTATCTTGAACTCCACTTCTCGTGTTGGAGGCAAACTTGACAGTTCCTCCGGAAACACATCAGGGTATTCACTCACAATTGCCACATCCGGTAACCTCACCGGTTCCGGCTCATTGGTCAACACATTGACCAAGAAGGCAACACTTCCATTTTCTATCAATCGTTTAGCTTTCAATGCAGACACCATTATCTTATCAGTTCGACTGGCCTTACGAGCATGGAACTCCACAGGTTGCATTTCATCAGTCAACAACTGTATCTGCTTCTTCCTGCAATCTATATTAGCATAATGTGCATATAACCAATCCATGCCCAAAATCACATCAAATTCGTTAAAACTCATGATCACCAACTGTGCATGTAAGTGATGTTGATGGATCTCCACGTCCACATCAGATAGATACTCACTACACGACTCTTGAGCATGCATAGGGCTAACAACTTTCAGAACATACGGCATCTTCCTAGCAGGCACTTCTAGTGAAGTAGCAAATCGACTAGATATAAATGAATGGGTCGCCCCAGCATCAAACAACACTCTAGCAATATGAGAACCAACAAGTAAAGTACCTTCAACAAGGTCGTGTGCCTGAAGCTCCTCCACGGTAGTAGCATAGACACGTCCAGTCGTCTGTCGTGCGCTAGAAGGACCG
Organism: Nymphaea colorata; assembly: GCF_008831285.2. Taxonomy (NCBI): domain Eukaryota; kingdom Viridiplantae; phylum Streptophyta; class Magnoliopsida; order Nymphaeales; family Nymphaeaceae; genus Nymphaea; species Nymphaea colorata. Next base: position 24,534,723 of record NC_045139.1, on the reverse strand, counting down.
GCCTCTGGCTTCTTCAACTCTCTTTCTTTCCTTAAGGGACAATCCTTGATAAAGTGCCCCATCCTTCCACAGTGTAAGCAAGCTCCGATCTCTCGATAGCACGGCTTTCCAGGGTGCACACGCGAACAAGTAGGGCACCTCTGAGAAGTCGGAGTAGCCACTGACCCCTGGGTGGCCTCACTACGGGTTGGCTGGTTCCGTCTGAAAGTTCGATCATCCCGCCTCTCATAAGGCCTTGTCCTGCCTGCAAAGTGGTGGCGCTTCACCTGGGTTCGTCCACCTTGTGAATGCTGGCTTGCTTTCTTCTGGTGATCCTTCTGTGTCCTCGCCCAGTCTTCTTCTATACACCTTGCCATAGTGACCGCCTCGTCCAAGTCACGAGGTCTGCTCGTCAAAACTTTGGTTCGCAGTCCCTCCCGCAGACCACGCACAAACTTGCCTGCCCTGGCTCCGTCTGTAGTGTAGAAGTGTGGGCAATACGCCTCCAAGTGTCGATATCTTGTAATATATTCCTCCAAGCTCATTTGATTTTGCTGTAGATCAAGAAACTCTTGCATGTTCTTGTCTCTAGCATGCACCGGGTAGTAGGTGTTGAAGAAGGAATCTCTAAACTGCTTCCAAGAAATTGACGGTTGGCCTGCATACCGGATCTCAAGAGTTGATTTCCACCAATCCATGGCATCACCTTTCAGCAGGTAAGTGCCATAGTTCACTTTGTCTTCCTCAGGCATCTTCAGAAGCACAAAGATGCGTTCAACTTCCTCGATCCACTGTTTTGCCTTATCGTGACTGCACCCTCCTGAAAAGATAGGCGGCTGCATCGCCATGAACTGTTGAAACGACACCGCTGATGCCTTCTCCTTAAGTGGCGCAGTGGTGTCTCCGGAAGGAGATGCATTACTCCTTTGGTTACTGACCATGGACTGCACAAGGGAGGTCAGTGTTTGCAACGTGGTCAGCAAAATAGACTGTTGATCCACAGGTGGAGTCTGCCTCAGTGGGGTTTGAGCACCCCCACCCAATTGGGCATACTGGCGCCCTGACGTACTGTTGTCGCGTGGGGTATGCGCATCAGAATGGGCCGGACTAGGCTCTCTCTGTGCCTCTGTGGACGGCCCAGCTCGCTTCTTACCCTTACGATGATATTCCATCTGTACAAACAAGAACCTTAATCTCAAATCCAGTCTATGACTAATCTCACAAATCAAATCACAACGTGCATTAGCACGAAGTTCAAAACATAGATCACATTACGTACTTATACGTGAAAAAGCATAACCACAATAACAATCTAATCAAATGAATGCGTACCTGCGCAACACGGCTTCACAAATAGGCTTTAACTCACATCCATAGTGGGGTTTGCCATGGCTCTGATACCAAAACTGTCACACCCTGACCTTTTTGACCCTCAAACTATTTTTTTTTTCTAAACATAAAGCATCGAGGTGTGACTGCCCAACAATTCAAAAAGACGATGAGCCAAGCAATTCAAAACAATGGGGCAAGCTTTCCATTATATAGCATTTCAATTCAATTGTACATTTGACAAAAATGCCCCAAAATCACAACATCGATGCCTCATCAAAACAAGGCATCAGTAAAACCAAAAACCCGACGCGCCGGCACTACAAGAACAAAACAAAACCCAAAACCTCCCCAGTAGGACGTGAGTGTAGCCATCTGCTCAGCCTGCTGCCCCGGGTACACCAAAACCTGAAAAAAGGAAACAACTGAAGGCTTAGCCTTCGCAGTATGGCAACAAGCCAGGAAAAGTCCAAGCCCTCTTAGGTCGGGCTCAGTACACAAACAAACATCAGAACAATCTATCATTATGTCGTGTCAAGACACGACATGCAGACGCCACTCAATGGCTACAATAACATAATTTCAATCACATGCAAGGCATCATCAACATGTCACTTGCATTCATAAGCACAACAGTCACATGCACAACAATCCTATATATTTCAATCACATACATTGCAGTTTCATTACTATCAGTGAATTTACAGTTCCTGTGGGTGCAAACACAGGCACGTGCACACCGCGGGCGGCCCACAGCCGAGAGACAACCCCCGTGGTGGCCCAGAACAGTATGGATCCATCTATCCGCTGCAGCGGTAGAGCACTCATCCATGGATGTGTGAATTCCAAGGAGAGATACTCAGCCTTCCCTAGGACACCCAGGTTGGGAAGGCGGGAGCCTACGCTCCAAGCACACCACACAACAGTACCCTGGGGCCTTGCACCGCCTGCGCTCCGAACAGGCGAGACCAGTGGCGAAAGTGGGACAACTCCCATATACATAGTCACATCCCACTGGCCTCTCATCTCTTATTCTTTCATTCTTATACTTATACTTGCACAAACACATTTAACTGGCTAGCTCCTGAGGTTGGTTCACTTCACGAGTGAACCCACACCTCCAATTGCCTCCACACGAGGGTTACACATAACCACAACAGTTTTGGCTAGCCGTCATAACAATATGGGTACAACTACCCACTGTGCAAACATTTGCATCATTGCCCGCGGCAATGAGTATTCAATAAACATAACATTCACATTCATCATCATAACAATCACATCTTTGAAAACTTAGCCAAACCACAGAGAGTAGTCTCAATCTGTGGTGGGCTCGTAGCTGTCCTATGCAGTTATCATTCTAGAATGCTTTCTAATGCACAATTGGGGTCGAGGAGACACTCGACTCGATACCCCGCCTCATCTGTCCTAAACAGTTATCAATTCTAGCATGCACATACAATGCGTAACATTATCAAAACAATTACTATAAGCCTTTCAAAACAATTCATATCATATATCAATTTATGTACATGCATACACATATTCGTTCACGGAACACTCAATCAATTCATATCACAAATCCTAGGATCCCATGATCCTAGGAACACACATTCATTCACTTGCCCAGGCAGGGATTTGCCTGGAATGTCGCCATACCTGTGGCGCGTTCACAAGAATCTTCAAAATGCCTCGAGCTTCGAATCCGGTAACTCAAGGTCGACGGGACGTACCCGGTGAACCTGCAGACACAAACACAAGATAAGATTCCTACTACAAACCTCAACAATTCAAACAAAAACAAAACAAGGTCATTGAGGCACGTGTCATCGCCTCAAGAGGGTGTCGACGGGTAGTGTCGACCCACAAGTTCTCCAATAGGGTCACTTCTCACTCCTAGCCGTGCCAATAGATGCCAAAACTCAAAGCCATCAATCCGTCTATCACTAACGCCTTTCTCAAAATTCCCTTTTTCTTAAATCAAGGCGTCTACCCCAAAGATACTTCCAACTTATGTACGTTATCCCTATTTAACTCCAAGATGCACCCGTTCACAAAAACGCGTGCTACAGGCTCACTAAAACGGTCCTAAATCTTCCCCACAACCTCACAAACTCTACCATGTCTCCCCTAATGCTTCGAAAATTAATCTATCATGCTTAAATGATCATCCAAAATATGAATCTTCGCTTCCCAACATAATCGCAAGCTTTTCCCCAAAAACGAAATCACTAACATGTGTTCCAAATAATCAATTCAAAGCTCTCGCATGCTCAACCAATAATTATGAGCGTTCCAAAGAGAAATATATCATAAAATAGGTTCAATTTCGCCTTGCTCACCCCGATTGAAGGTCTAAACTGTTGTAATCCTCCCGGCAGCCACCTCACGCGTCCAAGTGGTCCCCAAACGGCTAAAATCCTCCAATGCCGCCACTACCAAGGCCTTCTCTAATTGCTGTTACGAGGGGGAAGACAAATCCCCAAGCTGAAAACGGATCCAACAGTGATAGCACAGTGAAAATCAGTGAGAGAAAGTACTTGATTGGAGAAAAATAGAAAACGAGCAGAAAATGGGGAGAGGGTTCGGTCAAAAGGGGAAAGGAAGGCAGTGAGGGGAGAGGACGGGAGAGAAGAGAGAGAGACGGTGGAGAGTGAGACGAGTGACAGTGGGAGAGGGAGAGTCGTTCGGTGGAGAGGGGAGACGAGAGACAGTGGGAGAGGGAGAAGGGAAAGAAAACGGGAAGGAGAAGAAAAGAGAAGAGAGGAAGAGGCAGGGGACGACAGGGTTCACCTCAACGCCGCCGTCGTCGCCGCCGCCGCCGCCGTCGCCGCCGCCGCCGCCGTCGCCGCCACCGCCGCCGCCGCCGCCGCCGCTGCCGCCGCCGCCGTCGCCTTCTTCCCTGAGCTCCGGTCGTGGGTAAGGAAGAGACGGTAAGAGGAAAGCGAAGGAGAAGAGAATGCGAGGGAGGAGGGACAGCGTCGGGCTCCTCTCGCGTGGGGCTAGGGTCCGGGTCTGGACCCTGACCCGACCCGCTCCGCCCAAACGCCGCGCGTTACAGATGTAACGTGGAAAACCCTCAACTAGAGGAAAAAAACCACGGGTGAGGAGGTCTGGTGCCCACTAGCCGCCAGTCTCTCTCTCTCTCTTTGAAATTTCATTAACACTTAAGATTAGGGTTTACAATGGTATAAGTATGCCCAAACTAGGACATAATGGATCGGGTCCAGACCCAGACCCAAACATCAAGATCCGTCAACACTCCCCCTCAAGTTGGACATACATATCAAACATGCTCAACTTGGATACATTTCTCTCAAAATGGAGTTATATGTAAAGCTTTAGTTAGAATATCAGCAGTTTGGTCTTCAGACTTTATGTATGGTAATGTTAACTCCCTGACATCAGTTCTTTCTCTGATGAAGTGACGATCAATCTTAACATGCTTTGTTCGATCATGAAGCACTGGATTGTTAGCCAAGTTAATAGCAGACTTGTTGTTACAATACATCCTCATAGGCCCTTCAATCTCTATCTCAATATCAGTCAGCAAGATCTTTAGCCACAACAACTCTGATACTCCAGTAGCAACTGCCCTATATTCAGCCTCTGCACTTGAGTGGGAGCAGACATCTTGTCTCTTGCTTCTCCAAACAACTAGATTTCCCCCCAAGTCAACGCAGTACCCTGAAGTAGATCTTCTGGTGTCAACACAGCCTGCCCAGTCTACATCAGAATACCCTTCAACTTCTGTAGACATCTGTTTCACATATAAAAGTCCCTTACCAGGATTCTTCTTCAAGTAACACAGGATTCTATCTACAACCTTCAAGTGCACATCCGTAGGTGCATGCATAAATTGGCTCATCACATTTACAGTAAAGGTGATATCTGGTCTAGTCAGAGTGAGGTATATCAATTTACCAACTAGCCGTTGATATCTCCCTTTAGTTTTTTCACACAGAAGTTCTCCATCCTTGCTACCGAGCTTGTGCCCAGCATCCAGAGGAGTAGAAGCTGGTCTGCATCCCAGTTTTCCTGTCTCCTTCAGTAAATCCAAGGTATACTTCCTTTGATTAAGCACAAGAATTGTACCTGATCTGGCAATTTCAATACCAAGGAAATACTTCAGCTTCTCATGATCCTTGAGATCAAATTCAGCCGATAGTAAACCCTTTAATCTTGCTATCTCTTTTTCATCATCACCTGTAACAATCATATCATCAACATAAACCAGCAGTAGAGTAACTTTACCTTCTATCCTCTTTACAAAGAGAGTATGATCTCCATTCCCTTGTTTGTAACCATGCTTCTTCATAACAAGTCTGAGACGTTCAAACCATGCTCGGGGAGACTGTTTGAGCCCATACAAAGCCTTCTTCAGTTTAAAGCATTTTCCAGGTTTCTCAAAACTCAGGGGCATACACATGTATACTTCCTCTTCGAGATCTCCGTTGAGAAAGGCATTTTTAACATTGAGTTGGTACATCTCCCAACCCTTCAGTACCGCCAAAGAAATAATAACTTTAACAGTCTTCATCTTCGCAACTGGGGCAAACGTCTCTAAGTAGTCGATCCCATATTTCTGACTGAACCCCTTGGCTACCAGACGTGCTTTGTACCTCTCAATGTTCCCATCTGGTTTGTACTTAATGGTGTAGACCCACTTTGACCCCACCAAATGAGTTGCATCAGGAATTTCTACCACTTCCCATGTCTGATTTCTGTCTAAGGCCTCCATCTCTTCTTACATAGCATGAGTCCACTTGGGGTCATTCTGAGCCTCTGTAACACTCCTGTGAATCACAGCCACAGACAAGGATGATACAAAACATTTGTAGTCAGTGCTCAATCTAGAATAAGATACAAAGTTACCTATGTGAATGGAAAACCCTCAACTAGAGGAAAAAAACCACGGGTGAGGAGGTCTGGTGCCCACTAGCCGCCAGACTCTCTCTCTCTTTGAAATTTCATTAACACTTAAGATTAGGGTTTACAATGGTATAAGTATGCCCAAACTAGGACATAATGGATCGGGTCCAGACCCGGACCCAAACATCAAGATCCGTCAACACTTAAAATCGGACACAAACCAGGCGAAATTGTGTTACCTATTGATTGTATTCCTTTGGTTAAAGAAGAACATGTTGACTGTGTGGCATAGTTAAATCAGTTCGTTATTTTTTAGACCTGCACGCATATCACCGAGACTCTTGTTTTTTGTAACATCAAGTGGATTCTACAAAAAAGAGAAGACAACTGAAAAAGGGAAAAGAAAGACAGAACAAATGTTTTTAGAACTCCTTTTTGCTGGTTTGATCACTAAAATCAGTTTTGACACCGTCTTATTGTCTTTTACTTTCGTTTCACCTTCTACATTCTTCTTCCGATTGTTTTGTTCTAATTTATTCAGTCTGTAGAATTCCTGTCCCCAGTCCAGTTTTTCGTCTAGTTTTTTGTGTCAACTTGTTATCTGAAACTCAATAACTCCGATTTCTTAACTCGGAAGAGATAGATCATATTGTGCAATGGGAGCCAAGTTCTCTTTGGCTATCTGGATGGAACAATTGTAGTCCCAGCAAAAGTTATCTCACATGAAGCAAAAGATGACACAGGGTTTCTCTACCAAGGTTGTTCTGGAATCTGAACCCAAATTTTGTTGCTTGAGTGACAAGAGACTGGAGTCTGCTTGCCTGCTTCATCCCTACTTATGTCAAGAGGTGTTCATGGCAATCACAGATGACTGGAGACAACTGTGGAATTATGGAATAGATTGGCACAAACTTATTCTCAGATTTCTGAAGTGAGAGTTTCAGCTTTTGCAAAGAGGTTCCCTTTCCGTTATGGAGTATTTGAACAAGCTAAAGACTATTGCAAACTGCCACTGTTGCTAGCTGTTGGCAGGTCCTAATGGCTGGTTTTCTAGCCGTAGTGCCAGCCAACAGTTAGCCCTTTTTAGCCCCTTTTTGTATGTATAAGTGGGAACCCCCTCTTCACTGTTTGTAGAGCTTTGTGCCATTTGCTTGATTTATTTAATTATTTTCAGATTCATTGCGTTTGTTTTGTGGACACTTAATATTTTCTTCATGAGGTGCATTTCTAAAGGTTTTTCTAAATCTTGAAGTTTGTCTAGATTTATTGAAGAGCATGATATCTCTTGTAGAGTATTACTCAAATTTATAATTTGAGTTGTCTCAATAATGAGATGTCAGGATCTAGTTTCTCTATCCATATATTGTAATTACTCTAAAATTTTCACATGTAAATGCTTGAGCCTTTAAGGTTAATGTTTTTTTTTTTGGTTTTTTTTATCCTTCCAAGACAAGCTAGATTCCTAGCATCATTGCCCAAACTCCAAACTTTTCCAATGTCTTCAACATTTCGGAATTAGCATTTATGTTGTTGCCTTAAAGTCTACCTTCTATTGATTAGTCATCAGTTGCCTTGTTGGGCCCTAGGTTATGGTCTTTCTGGTGCCCGTCTGATGCGAGTGTTGTGATCCTAGGGTGAAGCTCGGCTAGGGGCTGTAAGGCTGTCCTGTAGCCGTGCTTGGGCATGGCCACGCCCGTCAAAGTGATAACTTTGCTCAGCCATGCTTTTGGTTGTTGGAATATCTTTTAATTATACGCACATCGCTCAATTTTCAGCATGATCCAAGTATGAGAGAGGGAGTTATGATCTTCGGACACGGTCATCCAGATTAAGAAGACGGCACCTCTCTCGTCTGAACTCCAATCAAGGCATGTGGTAGCTCATTATAATGATAATTTCATGAGCTTTCCAACGACTATAGGCACACGAGAATCTGACGTTTTCTTGGGATGAACTACTGAGAAAAATGATGCCTGAATCTAGATTTCTGTAGAACAGAACCTCGACTTTGGGTGCATGCATAAACTGGCTCATCACATTTACAGCAAAGGGGATATCTGGTCTAGTCAGAGTGAGGTATATCAATTTACCAACTAGCCGTTGATTAAAAGAAGGTTCTGGCCGGTGCACGGTCATCCAGATTAAGAAGATGGCATCTCTCTCGTCTGAACTCCAATCAAGGCATGTGGTAGCTCATTATAATGATAATTTCATGAGCTTTCCAACGACTATAGGCACACGAGAATCTGACGTTTTCCTGGGATGAACTACTGAGAAAAATGATGCCTGAATCTAGATTTCTGTAGAACAGAACCTCGACTTTGGGAAAACAGCTGCCAGCATGAATCAATTATAGGTGAGGTAAGTAATATCTTGTTCGAAAGTTAATTTCAAGAGCTTTAGTATAGGCTCATGGAGATCTGATATCTTTTGCTTAGGTCAATCTATCGAGGAAGTGAAACCTAGATCTGGTTTTCTGCAGAACACGATCTACAGGTCTTCCAATCGGCCGAATCTTGCAATGACAGAGTAGATCAGGGCCTGGAGCGCATGATTATGTGAGAAAGCTCTGTGTCCAGGGTGGAGTTGTGACAGACGGACCTTGCCATGCGACGGTGGATGGTTTTGGATTGAGGACAAAGATAGAGCGAGATCCACACCTTGAATGGCGGTGGCTGCAAGGGTGCAGCAGCGGGTGGTCGGCACGGCGGTGCTCTCATAGGACATGCAAAGGAAGGAGATGAGAGAGTGGGAGAGAAATCTAACGCTAATCTTTCATTCCTCAAATTTTATGATCCAAATGGCAAGGTTCAGCCCTCCTTATAGAGAGGGTCACACAATACAAGGAAAAAAAAAACAATAGAAATGCAGTAAATTTGCTTTGATTGGCTTAGGTGAGGTGGTGCCATGAGGCTAGGTAGATTTGCATCTCCAATTGGCCAGATTCATCTGGATGGCTGGAAACAAGGGGGTTTCCAAATAGGGAGCCCATCCAGATCTTTTGTGCATGAGGAAGGGGCCCACATGGGTGAGCTGGTGGCCGGGTGGCATAGACGTGGCAGGGAGGGCATGGGTGTGGCGTGCCTAATTTGGAAAGCGCATCCACTCACGTGATGCGTGTGGGGCTGAGGCTCCACACGTGATGCGTGTGGGGCTGAATCTAGATTTCTGTAGAACAGAACCTCGCCCCTTGTAGTTGCTGACTAGGCGGCAAGTTGGCTGACTGGATCGTCTCCTACACTAGGTGCCTATTTGCAATGGACTCAGCTGGAGGTGGCTTGGGCCCCGTGGTCTGCTTGGCTTGGGCTGAGAGATCATGTGGGGCAATGGGTTGGACGAGTTGGGGTGGCCAAGGGTCAACTAGGTCTTGGGATCTTGTAGCTTTCTACGCTAGCCTCCTCTAGATGTACTGGATGGGGTTTTCTATTTGGACCAAGCCACCTATTGGGCTTCTTGTATTAAACGTGATTCATGTATCTACTCCAATGATAATATTGTTCCGTACCATTATGATTGAAGACCCAGGCAAGATATGGACTTCTTCGGGAATGACAAAAAATCGATCTACTTTCATTTGATACTTTGGTCTAGATTCTTTTGGTCTTTGATACTCAATCAGACCCTCTTTTTTGACGATTGAATCGACCTCTATGATGCCATGTTTGGTATTCCCAAACTGCTTCTTCTGTATCGTGGATCGTCGAAATAAGCAAGAAAGAAAAATATCTGCAGGGATACAATGACGAATTGGTCCTGAGTATGTCGGCCCCTTGGGTATTCTTCAAGCTCTAGCGGATGGGGTCAAACTACTTTTCAAAGAAGATCTTCCATCTAGAGGAGATATTCGTTTATTTAGTGTCGGCCCATCCGTAGCGGTTGTATCAATTCTACGTAGCTATTCAGTAATTCCCTTTGGCCATCACCTTGTACTAACCGATCTCAGTATAGGCGTTTCTCTATGGATCGCTATTTCAAGTATTGCCCCTATCGGACTTCTTATGTTCGGATATGGATCAAATAATAAATATTCCTTTTCAGGTAGTTTACGAGCTGCTGCTCAATCTATAAGTTGGCAATTTGGCTTCTTAAAATGCTCTTGCCATGGCTCACTGAGTATGGCTGCCATTGATCAGGCCAAGTAGCAACAAAGTGAATGCAGTCCAAGGCAGGTCCGCATCACCGCCTAGGTGCCAAACTACATTTGACAAGATTCAAGATGTTGCCTAACTCTAAGTCTTGAGCTTCCAGACTTGTTCTATTGTACTATTCTCTGTTTAATTTAAAGTTGGTTGCAATCTTTTCACTCTCTTGCTTTCTTTGTCCTATATTCTATTTATTTGTTCCTCAAGTCCTCTGTAGCGAAAATTGAATGGTTAATAAGCTTGTTGAGATAGTTAAGAGGATTGCAATCTGCACAGACGTGGAAGATAGGCTCATGATGTACATAATGCATGTAATTAATTTGTTCAGCAAAAAGGATATTTTTAATAGAATTGACATTAGGAAAATATAATTGATTTGCCATGTTTCAATGCTGAGAGTGAGAGAAGGGTTGGACTATTAACGAGGAAGATAGAAAAATTTGGCTTTTGATCGAGAGAGAGATTGAATTTATAACTAATTCTCTTTAATTAGAGTTATTAAAGTACCATACTCTGGAAACTTTTATATAAATGCCATGTACATCACATGTTTAATGACCTAAGTGCCATTACACAATGTTCCAGGGCATAAATAATTAGTCAAAATATAGTGTCATATGGCTGTTTGAACTTGAATAGTCATGGATGTGCCCAATCAGTCTTGCAAGGGCTCATGATTTTCCTCACTGTCAATAACAGGGCGACTTTCTACTTATTGTGTTAAAGGACCTCATCAAGAAGCCTTCATGCAGATCATCATCAAAGTTGAAAGTTATCCTTATGTATGTAATTCATTATTGGAAAAGTTATCTACAAATGGTTACGTTTTTATGACCTGTGTCCTTTGAGAACCATTACTAAATGCTAATCTGATATGTGATGGAGAAGTCGGTACTTTTCTTATTTCTCAGGTCAGCTACTGCTGATGCTAGTCTATTCTCAAAGTATTTTGGTTGTTGCCCCATCATTACTGCTGAAGGACGACTTCACCATGTGACAACTTACTTCCTTGAAGACATTTATGAGTCCTTAAATTACCACCTGCCTTCAGATTCTCCAGCATCAATTAGTGGTGATGCCTATCAGAGGAAAGAGGTAGTCCATTAATATTCAGTGACAAATTGTTTTTATTTTCATTCTTTTCCTTCATTTTCACTTTATCTTGGTTTGTGCTGCATCCTCTTTATTGACATCTCTTGTGCATTTGGTAATTATATAATTGCTTCATGTTTGTATTCACTTATCTATTTATTTATCCAAGTTTTCTTCCTCCTTTCAGTCTCATTTTTGTCAAAAGTAGATTTGGCTTTGCTGCTTTTCCCTTTTCAACCTTTCGACACTATCAGGTCTTTAATATGACTTATTCTTTGATATATTTGTAGGAAATAAGTACCAACCTATGTTTATGCATATTAAATGGAACTTTGGAGCTTTGGGCCATCCACTTTTCAATGTTGAACTATTTGTATAGATGTAGTGTGAAAAAAGTTGTCCAAAATGAGACAAAAAAAAAAGGAAAGTGAAGGTATTAGAAAAAGTTAGAAACAAATACATCCAAATTAAATAAATATTAATATGACAGAAGCTGTCATGTCTCAGCCCAAAAACTGATCCGAGTGTTCAGTGTGATGGATCCCAATTTCCAAACTCACCTCATAGCCAAGTTCTGTTCATTCCCAAAAAGGCTATGAACTAGGATAACTCAGGCATGTGGTATATAGGTATATAAGTTGCTGAAGATTTTCCTAAATCTTCATTGTAAGACTACTTTTAGGTCTTGCTCCACCACTTGAGGTATTACAATCCTTACCATTAGGCCTCACGTCTAGTGAACTTAGCTCTGTTACTGACTGTAATGATCTGGCCTAAAACTAACCCAAGTTCTAGGTGCAATGGATCCTCATGCATTCCATATCTGGTTTCATTTCACACCAAAAAAGGTAAAGCAACGAGTAGTAAAGTATATAAGCCCCTAAAGATTTCTCAAAAATTTTCAATCTATACTACTTTTAAGTCCTACTCCATACACTAAGGTGTTATTACACAGAATGACAATAGTTTTCTGATTCAGGACAAAAATTAAAAATGTATTTTTCTCTTCCAGGAATTGTATTAATTTTGGTTGCTTTTAGAAAATAATTTCAGACCTGATCTAATTTGAGGCGTCCACACCTGACGTTTGTTTTTTGTCTAGAAGCCATCCTAGGGTGAATTAGATATAGACAGTATGTGGATATTGAGAACCATACATATGAAACTTTACTTTAGTAAGCAAATCCATATTAGTTGATTTAATCCATGTTAATTTAGATCCTTTTATTGGAGACAAATGTAGTATGTCCACTTGTGCCAATTCAGGTCCTGCTTAAGAATGCGATATCAGTTCCCTGTGACTCGTACTATTCATTTCACTTCATCCCAAAAATCATCTTCTTCTCAAGAATGTCCTTTTTGGTTCCAGTAGAACTACTGCGTGATTGGTGTCAGTTCTGGGCAGGAAAGACTTGGCCTCCTATTGATGTATGGCCATAAAAATCATGAATGGATGTGTATGGATATTAGTGAAATAAAATGTCACTAAAGTATACTGGGGAGTCTGAAATGGATTCAACTGCATGCAACTTTGAGAGAGAAGAATTCCCAGGGAAACATTTTGAATGGCATGAAGAAGAGGAACCACGTTTGTTGGATTGAGAAAACATGTTGAGAAAATAGGTCATGGTCCCAAGTATCTTATGCTACTGCTGCTGTCCAGGAAACAGCTTAAGATAATGGCAACATGATTCAAATGTCATTTTCAGAGATGTGTCGTAAAGATATTTCCAAATGACATTAGCAATTAATGAAAAGATGATGATACAAAATATCTGCTTTAGATTGACCATCTTCCTTTACTATGTTCCATTTTTTTCTGTATGCTATCTTTTTCAGATTAGTAACTGTGATGTTCATGTTTATGTTTATCAATGTTAATTATTCATTTGACATCATTCAACGAGCAGAATAAGCAAGTAGATGTGCCAAAGTAATTTAGTTTCTGCTTACATTTTCTTTGGTTTGAAATAAAATTTAGATAGGTATCATAGGTCATCTTTTGTGCTTTTATTCTCGACTGAGATCTTAGTTTTGTGTCAGTTTGGGAGTAAAGCTCGTGAATTATTAAAAGGAAGGAAGAACACTCAGCTATCTTCATGGGGTGATGAAACGATACTTGCTGAATCCTACATTAATCCACACTATCATGAGAACTTATATGAGGCATATTCAGAAAGAACTCGGCAAAATCTGGTGCAGTCCGTCTTCTCTAAACAGTATACCTGAAGCCACACTCAAATTTCACTTACTTCAATGTTTGCGCAGAAAAACCTGAATGAGGATGTGGTTGATTTTGATGTATTGGAGGAATTAGTATACCACATTGATGAGGGCTACCCTGATGGTGCAATATTGATATTTTTGCCGGTGAGGCAACTGGGAACACGTCAGTTTTTTCTGTTTGGTGACTTGAAGTACTGTTGATAAGCTATGAATTATGTGTAACTAATGGTAAAATTCTGGCTGACTGGTTATTGCAGGGATTGACAGAAATTAACATGTTGTTTGATAAATTAGCTGCTTCATATCACTTTGGTGGTTTGTCGTCCGATTGGATTTTTCCTTTGCATTCAACTCTTTCATCAACTGATCAGCAAAGGGTGTTTTTATGCCCACCTGATGGCATACGAAAGGTGCGAACTTTCATTTCTGTTCTGTTTGGTTGGACATTTTTTGATACCCTAGTCTGCATTGCTTTCGAACTATATATCCAACTGGTATGTGGTGATAGAAATGAATCCTGGATGTTGTGGAATTAAATATTCAGGGGCTATAACTATTAACTTGTAAACCCATAGCATTTCACAATGGGATTCCTGCATAGATGATGTTATGTGCTGTTGTTAAGTTGCTGGAAGTTGATCACATGGTTGTGTTAGTGTTTTAGCAACAGATTCTTCTTGCATTATTACTTTTTTCTTTTGCTAGAAAAGGAAGAGAGAACTGAGAAGAAAATTTCAGTTCTGTATGCATGACGCAACTGATGCTGGATATACAATCTTTCCTGGTTATTTTAATTTTGTTCTTCTCAAGTTCTTCCACAAGGGAACATGGGAATTGGTCTTTCCTCAATAATACTTTAGAATTTCTCTTATTGGAAACCTTTAGAATATCTCTTACTGAAAACCATCAGTGGATGTGATATTTTCCTCATTCATGGGTCATTTACGAATAGCTAGTAAAAATGCCTAGAGAGGCTGCTTAGCATGGATCCAAGATAATGATGCTCATAAAATTCACATACAGAATGACTATTCTGATAGATACGTTAAACGAGGCAAATTGAAAGCATATCTCTCCAACACAAGAAAAATTTATGGTAGAAATGAAAGATTTTATACTATTTATGGTGAAAACAGCCTCCCATCCACAAATTGAGTGAAAGCCTTCTTTGGATGGAAGATTAAACTTTTAGACACAAATCTACCTAGGGGTGAGCACCGGGCCGGGCCGCCGGCGGGGGCCTGGTACCCGGCCCGGATCAGCCCGATGGGGGGCCCGATCCGGCCCTATTAATTTTTAAAATTAGTTTTTTATTATTAATAATATATATTTTATAATTTAAAATATATTTTATATTGAAAAAAATTATTGTATATTAAAAAAATAGTTTTTTTTCATAACCAAGCAAGGGTGGGCCTGGGCCCAGGTATTGGGTATTGGGCCCGGCTGCGGGCCCGACTTTTGACCACTTGGCTAGCCTAGACCCGACTGTTAGAATGTTTGTATTCCTATATATATATATATATATATATATATATATATATATGTACAATACATATATTAGTGTTCTAATATATGTCTTACATATATAGATATGTGTATATTTTAGGGTACCTAGGTCATACTCGTAATTTTTCATTTTCTTTTATGTATTTTTCTATTTCTTTTACACCTTTTTTTATTATTTAAGAGGAGAACTAGCTGTTGGGCCTCTCTCCAACGGCTAGATTTCTAGCCGTTGGAAATGGCCCAACAGCCATTTCCCCTCCTCCTCTCTTCTTCTTTTGTATTATAAATAAGGGACTGTTGTCCCCTTTTATGTTATGGCTTGTTAAGCAACATCTTGTAGTATTGTTAAATATCAATATACGTTTTGTTTATACCCTTGTTAGAGGACTCTTGTGTATTGCCTTGTTGAGTTAGTGGGAGATTCAAGAGTGATATTCTTGAAGTATTTGCCTAGTTTGGGCCTGATTTACACTGACCACCCTAAATCTGCCCTCATCTCAGTGGTTTTCTCAAAGTGACAAAAACTCCTCCTCAATGCCTGGGAATAAGAGGTTTTCAAAATTTCAACCTAAAAACCAAAAAAACGGGGATCAGTTTTTTTGTTGGCGAAGCCATATCGTAGGTTAGGCCCATACACATATGATACACCTGCCATACTAGTTTCAAGGATGTGTCCTGTCCGATTTTTATTAGTTAACATTGTGTAGCACAACTTATCATATGTTACACTATGTTACATACAACATGGTGGAAATAGTCAATTGTGACAACTGTTAAGTGCTAAAGGGAATCATCTAAAAGAACCTACCAATCTACGTTGCAACAATAAGTATGTGATTTATATAGCCAACAATCTAAATATCCCAAGTTATTTGGAAAGTTTGTTGAACATAAATTGCTGGAGGATCCTACTTTGTCCTATTGGCTACATCACAAGGGGCCAATTACATGTCTGGAAAGGGTCCCCATATACCTTGTTAAAAGAATTGAAGATCATCAGATCATTGTTAATACATGACTTCTCTGACAAATCAATTTCTATTCCTTTCAAGGCGTGGACAAATGCATGACAAATTGTATAAGTCAGACCATTGCCACAAATATTGTTGTTTTCTTTAATGCGGAAAAAATAGGAAAATGAAGAAAAACAAAGAAGGGGGGAAATCATGATATTTTGAAAGATTGCCAAAATAAAAAAAAATCACATTTTTCCCCTTGTTTCAGATGCTTTTTAATATATTTTTAAATGTTTCGATGCTTCTTTTAATATTTAAATAACTACTTTGTACCTTGATCGGTGTCTTTGTAAGAAAAGTAGTTGAAAACTGAAATTTGTGTAATTTTTTTCTATGATATTTTATATGTTTGAATTTTTAAACTTTAGAATTTTTCCTGACAAAAGAGATTCTCTTTTAATAATCGAGAAAATCTAACTGATAAAAACTCAAGAATGATGTTTATGACAACTTTTTAGAGTTTAGACATTTTAAGCATTAAACTGAAGTTGAGTCGTGTTAAGCTATATTTAACAATAACAAAACTTGCTCATCTACGTTTAACAATAACAAAACTTGTCATTTATGTATCCAACAGCTAAGAAAATGTGAATGAGAAAATTATAGTCAATCACTTTAGTCTGGTAGGCTTACTTGTGAAGGCTATCAAAATTTACCCACATAGAGAGAAATTTTGCTTTTTTGGCAGTAGAAAGTTATTTCGTATTAATGTTACACCTTACACTAAAGTTAATTACGAATGGCATACCATGACATGATTAGCTTAGATTATCTTAAAAGCCCACTTAGAACTGCATGGACAACCTGATTTACAGATTTAGTTGATCCCAGTCTGCCCATAGCCTACTTTGGTTTACACTCAAAAAGGGCTGTGAAGAGACAGGATTGTATGAAAACGCAACTCGAGTATATGTGGCCATCATTATATCCCAAACTAATGGATATGAAACTATTTCCAGCCATTCCCATACTTAGGATGCTATGGTCTAGTTCTCGTAAGGAACACATTTTTATCATGTGTGCGACCTCATCTCTGAATGTTGAATGTTGTTTCAGTGCCATTTGTAATGACTCAGACACAAAATGGCTGGAGCATCTAGTCTGGTAAGACTTCAACCTTGTTTGAAATAAGGACACAAGGCCATGTTGTGAAGTGTGTATCATAACATCTATCAGTCAGGCCTAGATGCATTATATCGTAGTGTACCGTAACACATTGTAGATGTATTGTGAAGTTACTTTTTAAAGTTAAAAAATCAAAAATAAATAAATAGAAGCAGAAAAATAGAAAATAAAAAAAATCAAGAAGAATATGTTCTCCACACAAAATATGTCACATAATAAATGCAGTATTATAGGGATAAATATTCAACAATTTGACATAACATAATCATAATGGCATAGGTAATAACACATTAAAAATAATTTTTAAGTCTTATACATTACAAAATGAAATTGTTTAATGCAAATAACCAATGAAAACAATCAAATATCATCTACCCATCATTCATCATCTAATTATAATACTTGCAAAGGGTTTTCTACCACTCGTCTTCCTCACCCTTGTGCACCATTTCATGCAGGATTGTCTAAGGGTCTGAAGCCACATATTCACAAAACAAGGGAAATCTATAGCATTTTTCACAAAACTATAGAAAACTACAGTAATCTTCACAAAACAACAGAAATCTATGGTGAGAGATTTTTATACATTTTGTGAAACAAATCAGGAACCTCTCTTTCTTCATCTACAAATCGATCTCTCACTCGCAAATCTTCGTTGTTATTGTTGTTTTTTTCTGTTAAATTGATAAGAGATTCTTCACTCCCAAGAGTGTTGAGAAGTCAGGAGAGAAGATTTTTTACAAACCAATTAAAAATGGGGCCTCGTGTACCCCATATCAGAAAACTATAGTTCATTTTCAAAACCATAAGAGCCCGACTTGAGCAGCTTTAGTTTATTATTATAAGAGAAAACTGAGAATAGTTATAAGGCAAGATATTTGTAGATGCTGCCTGTGAAATATAAAATAATGAACTGCTACCGGTACTTTTTCTGGAAGACTGGTACATAGCTGATAGCACTAAGCAGACAACTTGTAACCAGATGTCTAATAATTCAATGCCTTTATTTTGTTTGATCTGACATTGTAGCTAAGGTCTTTACATAAAATGTATGTTAGGTTAGGCATTTTTCATTTGTAAATGTGTTTTCTGAGTAATCAACAAATCAATGGCTTATATAATATGAAAAACTTGATAATCAAAAACAAAGTTTCCTGTAACATCTAATTCAAATCAAAGCACCTGTTTTAACAAATAAGCTATGTCACATGGGTGCTGGGTGCTAGTGCGGGTGCAAATGCGGCAATTTTTTTTTAAAAAATTAGGTGGAGGTATAACAAGGATTTATATGTAAATAAAATCTACTATATAGTTAATTAACTATTTTGTAGCCTTATTTGTCTGTATTTACATTTTAGTCATTATAGACATTTGTACAGCGTTGTTAGGCAAGTGTACATCTAAAATGATCAGTTTTAGCTTAATTCGGTAGATCGCAACGGACATGCCATGTCGAAACTGTACCAGCAGCTCATGTTGATGCGGGTGTGGAAGCTCTTTAGAAGTACCCATGTGACATAGCAAGTAAGCAATGATGAGTATCTTTACCTGTTTGGTGAGTGCCTTTTTTGAGGTGCCCATAATACAGGCTGGTAGGGTTACCAGTTTAATTCCAGTTCTCTAATTTGGTTATAGCTTATATATTAGCTACTGTGGTAAGGAATTAATTATTTGATTTATTTTGTTACTGATATTGCATTTATCAGGCCTCCTCTCTTATGTTTTGGATGCCTACAGCATGCATCTTGCAATATTATTTCTTTATTCTTTGTATATACAGACATTGGTAATTATGTGTTTCACTAACTTGGGATAGAGACGCACCTTCATAGCTAATGTAAATAAGCTTTGAGAATTTGTCTCTTCACATATGTCTTCTTTAATCTGAACTCTATATGATGAAAGCACAGTGGACAAGCAACATCAGGGTTGGAAAAGTAAAGCATCTTAGTTTTGGATCGTGTAAATCATGGTTTCCTCTCTTCCTAAATTTGTTTTCTATGACATGATGTATGTGTTTCTGTGTGCCATCTTCCTCAGGTTATCATTGCTACTGATATTGCTGAGACAAGCATAACAATTGATGATGTAGTCTATGTTGTCGACTGTGGAAAGCACAAGGAGATGCGGTTTAACCCCAAAAGGGTGTGTGTTTCTTGTCACATCAAACAATTTTCTGCAAGTCATTTTCTCCTCATTTTGTGCTTCTTGTAATAATAATTTTGTAAGTCAAACCACAACAAGATTTATTTGCATTAGCATGTGTATGCAACTGCATTCCTTTAGTGACAACACAAATAGGCAAAATATCATTATGTTTAGGTTCGTTAGTTCATTCTGCACTGAAGTTCTTGAAAGATCAGTTTCTTGAAGCCATCAGAATCCATGTATATCCTGGTTTGTTGCTTAATTAGCACAGCATTCCTTGTACTTTATCTGTGTCACTGTCACCTGTTTTTTTTTCATTTAAATAAACTGGCTTTTGCCATCATTATTTTTTCTTCACATGGTCAGGTGATTTAGGAATTTGGATTACCGAAGTAGAAAATTATGCATCACTTCATATTGTGAAAGGAAAAGTCCAAGTCATTTGAATGATGTGGTTAAGTATATACATGGTCTAGGATACCTTTCTAGTGCATTTGTTCACAACATATTATATGATTTTGTTATGAATGTTTAATTAGTAGTTTTAAACCTTTTTTTAATTCAACTATAACTTTGGTAGAAAATGTCAAACATGGTTGAGGAATGGATAT
Source organism: Nymphaea colorata (assembly GCF_008831285.2). NCBI lineage: Eukaryota > Viridiplantae > Streptophyta > Magnoliopsida > Nymphaeales > Nymphaeaceae > Nymphaea > Nymphaea colorata. Next base: position 24,514,674 of record NC_045139.1, on the reverse strand, counting down.
CTCAAGCAAGTGCTAAACAACGTTCTGGGAGGGCTGGGCGTGTAAAGCCTGGTGTGTGTTTTCGTCTATACACCCGTTATCGCTTTGAAGAATGCATGCGCAAGTTTCAGGTGCTATCAATCATTTTCAGATAAATTTTCATTTAGTTACCTTTTTTCTTCTGATAGAATTGAAGCCCATGCATTTGGTCTATGTTGTGTGTCAGTTATCACTAATCACCTCATGCTTTTCCAAATTAAGGTGCCAGAGATTCTTCGGATGTCACTGGTTGAATTATGCCTGCAAATCAAATCTCTTTCTCTAGGTGACACTAAAATGTTTTTGGAAAAGGTGATAAGTGCAACTTCAGTTCATTGTCTTTCTTTAGATTTCTCATGTTTTTGTTTGAGTTCTCTTTGTTCAGTTATTTCCTCTCCATTTTCTGAAAATGATACAAAACGGATTAGCATTTTCTAACAGGCAATGGAACCACCACATGAAGCAGCAGTGAGCTCAGCAATTGCGATGTTATATGAGGTTCATGTTCCTATATGATCTGTTGAATATCTATATCTGCTGTTTGTTTAAATGTTTCTTGTATCCACCAAGTCCTATATGGTCAATATCGGCAGAGTTACATGATATTCATATTTATCATAAAGTGGTCCAATTTGAAGAAACAGTGAGCTTCAGACATGGGTGTTGGTGTTAATGAGCTTGAATTCTTGGAACCTCTGCAGTTCGAGGTCCTGGTTACCATGACATGAGAAAATAACTAAAGCATTGAGGAACACTCCCTTTCTAGTCTTCAAAACAATGCTTCCGCTTCCTTATGAAGAATGTAGCCTGACTGAGGGCTTGAGGCAACCCTCAGTATGCATGAACAAAAAGGTCAACTTGTAACCATACCAATGTGACTTCAAATGTAGCTTAACTAACTTAAGTCAAACTTTAAAAGGATTGTCATTTAAATTTTCCTTTTACTTGAGATAGTGCAAATATATGAAGAAGGCAAGAAAGTTTAGAAATAAGTGTGGAAGATAATATTCCTATTTACTTGATGAATCTGTTTTCCTATCAATTAGGAAGCTAAGTTTATTTTTTTTAGTACTAGCTTTCAATATTAAGTTTCAAATTTTTTCATAGGATGGATTGACCAGCCTAGGCGAGATGGTCAAGCACATCAAAGCACGTGAGAAATTCTTCCTTTAAAAATTCTGGATATTACTAATTTCGATCTTGGTATCCTATCCTGCACCAGATTAGGGCCTAACAACCCCAACTGTTTTTTAGAATCTTTCCTTTTCTTTTTTACATATCCAGAAATACATTTACAAAATTTTCCCATGTCTAAAGAATTGTGAAGCATGGTAAGTTATGGTGCTTTAATCTTTTATGCGATGGATTCAACATGATGGCTGTAGGTCTGCTTATGTTAGAACAAGGTCGGGTTGTTGCAGGGGATATCCTTCTTAGATGTCTGATGCAAGATGATCATAACCAAATTTTGTAATTGGATCCAGTTAGAATTTTTAGTATTTGCAAATGGATCCAGATCCGCAGTCCATCCCTTTCTCTATATAAAGGGACGTTGGATCATTTTGTAGTCGGTCTGAAAGTTGAAAGAAATGAAAACCAAGTTGTTTTGTTAGTTTTCTTCTGTTCTTCTTGTTCCTTTGATCGTTTGTTTAGTTTTAGTTTAGTTGTGAATGCAGTTGGATTAAGATCAGTTGATTTTAATTCTTCTTGCATTAACTGGTATGAGAGCGAGGCCTTTAGGAATATGAAAGACCAAGTTCAGCAAAACTTGCTGCGGACCATAGCAAGACATGAATCTGATTTATCTTATATTAGACAAGGAGTTGCTGCTTTAACGACAAAAGTGGATGGATTGGGAGTCTCTCTCGATAGATTAATGGACGAATTCAGAGAAATGTTCCGTTCGGCTCTACAGAACATGCGAATCGTTCACGGATCTGCTGTTGCAGACATTCATTCGGCTGTTGGTGCTTCTGATGATGGAATGAGAAGAGGCGAACGGTCATCGAGGGTCCCCATCGGAGTCCCCCTGCATTCACCTGGAGGAAGTCCCCTCTGTTACTGTCTTTTGTTTCTGCCAAAACCACCCTCCGATGTGCAGACGAAGGAGCCGTTTCTGGTGAAGGAAGCGTCGTCAGCCTCGGGTACTCCCGTGGTGCAAGGAGAGGTGCGGCGGACGTCGCCTGCGCTCGCGGAATACCCTGTGGGCAAGGTTTGAATGTGTCGCCTCTCGAATGGGCGCCGCCCGCCGACGGACCGGAGGCGACTGCTAGCCGCTTTCCGCCTCTTCTCCCACTCAGACAAGATGGGGCGGCGGCAGTGGGCGCCGCACTTCCGCCCTCTGGTTTGCCCCTTCCGCCTCTGTTTGAGGCGGGAAGGGGGAAACTCGTGCGGCGCTTCGAGCTACCGCTCGAGGCACTCGAGGGTTTGCGCCGGTCCCTTTGGGGACCAGTTCAAGCCGAACTGGATTTTGGGCCCAATTTGGGTCCATATCACCTGATTCATGGGTATAAGGGTTCGAATCTGGATCCAAACCAGTTCATTCCATCATTTAAGACTAGATCTGATTTGGGGATGACCATAGATCATATCCAAGCTCGCGTTCCTTCTCTAAAGCCACCACCTTAATCATCATCAGAAGATAGTGAGCTGACCACCACTTTAGCATACGTAGGCGAGCGGTGGGACCTTTTGTTCAGCAGAGCCAAACCTTGTCCAAACTCTCTAAGGTGAAGAACCATTTTGGTAGAATGAAAGATTTAAACTCGTCGAGGACGACTCTTCTCCAACTAGGGGAGTTTGATGCAAGATGATCATAACCAAATTTTGTAATTGGATCCAGTTAGAATTTTTAGTATTTGCAAATGGATCCAGATCCACAGTCCATCCTTTTTTCTATATAAAGGGACGTTGGATCATTTTGTAGTCGGTCTGAAAGTTGAAAGAAATGAAAAGCAAGTTGTTTTGTTAGTTTTCTTCTGTTCTTCTTGTTTCTTTGATTGTTTGTTTAGTTTTAGTTTAGTTGTGAATGCAGTTGAATTAAGATCTTTTAATCTTAATTCTTCTTGTATTAATGTCACTCATGAAAACTTCTGTTATATGCTTGCGGACATGTTGGTCTACCACTTTTACAGTTTTACTCTATAATTTCATGCCCTGAAATGCCAACATATGTAGGTTGGAGCCCTTGAAGGAAATGAAAAGTTGACACCTCTTGGACAGCATCTTGCAAAGCTTCCTGTTGATATAAAAGTTGGAAAGGTCTGTTGTGGTTTGTCATGATCCTCTTCCATGTTTGTTTTTTTAATAAAAAACAGTATTTAGCTGAAGAAACTTCTGCTCAGTGAACCATGTTTTCCTATGACTGTCTAAACCTTAGGCATCCTCATGGAATTTTACTTCATAACTGTGTCTCCATTGCCTTAAATTTCACTAATAATTCATGCTTAACAGTTCTGGTACGCTTGTTGGAAATTGTATGTTACACACAAGTAGATTGTATATCACTAGTATGTTTATTGGTTAGTACCTTTCTGTGTTTCTGTATTCCCGAGTTTGTAGCTGAACATATTTTGACTGATTAAACGTGCAGTTTTTCCTTCTTTCCCTTTGATGAACTGACCATTTGCACAAAGTCAGAAAGGGTCTTTTCTTGTGCTTTTATGTTTCTTTGGAAATGCATGAATTCTGCACTAAGATACTATGTTTGCAAACATGGATGTCTCGATATTTATTTTTACGTATCAGATATAGAAATAAGCTTTTGTCCTGTCTTGCATTGCATGCATGAATAAAAAAAGACACTGTAAAGTAAATAATATATATATTGTTGACAGATATTGGTGTACTGGTCCAGGTCTGGACCCGATCCGGTGTGTCCTAATTAGGGCATACTTATATCTTTGTAACCCTAATCTTTAAGGTTAATGAAATCTTAAGAGAGAGAGAGTCTGGCGGCTAGTGGGCACCAGCTCCTCCTCATCCGTGGTTTTTTTCCTCTTGTTGAGGGTTTTTCCACGTTACATCGTGTTCCTCGTTTTCTCTTTCTCTGTGTTCGTGTTCCTACATGGTATCAGAGCCGGCGAGGTGGGGACTTCTTTGGTGATAGTGGTGTTTTCTCCACCCGCCGTTGCTACTGCCGCTGCCGTTGTCATTACCGCCGCCGCCATCGACCTTCTTTCGTCGCCAAATAACTTTCGCCACCGTTTCCAACCGGCTGCGTCGCCCTGCACCCTCGACCTTGCTCCCTGATGTCGCCCCTGCTCCGCCGCCGTCGACCTTCTCCCTGACGTCGCCCTTGCTGCCGCGACTTGCTCCCGCTGCTGACGTCGCCCTTGCTCCCTGCTTCCGCTGGTGCCTCCTGTTGTCGCCGGTATCTCCCGTGTTTTACCGCCGCCCGTGCCCTTTGCTAGATTGGCCTGAGACTATGGCAGCCTCTTCTTCGTCTACTGTTAACACCAATCCATCTGAAATCGGGGTTTTTAAAACTGAGAATGTTCCCGCTCAGGTCATTACTCTTCGCCTTACAGAAGAGAACTATTTCCCGTGGTCGGCTGCTATGACTATGGGGATTGCTGCCCGCGGTCGGATTGCTTATATCGACGGAAGGAACCCTGAACCGGCAAAGACAAGTGGTGTATGGGACACTTGGTTTCTTGAGGATAATCAAGTGAAAACTTGGATTGTCAACTCCGTCTCCGCTGATATTCAGCCCCTTATCCTTTGACATGTGGGTAGTCTTAGAGCAAATGTATGGCCAAAAGAAAACGACAATTCGTACTTACCAAATAGTGAAGACTGTCTATGGCCTTCGGCAAGGGAACTCTTCTGTTGCAGATTACTACTGGGCTTTGAAAGCCAAGTGGGAAGAGCTTGACTATCATTCTGATATTCCCTGGCATTGTCCCCAAGATCAGACACTTTATGTAGCTCAGGTATGGGAAAACAGGGTGTTCCTCTTTTTAACTGGTTTAAATGATGAGTTTGAAGGTGTTAGAAGCCAGATTCTGAATTCAGGAGAGGTGCCCAGTATTGAAGATGTGTACTCCTGTGTTGAAGTGGAAGAACATAGAAGGCTGGTTACAAATGAGGGCAAGAGGGATCTCGTGCCCTATCATGAGAGATCCGCTCTTGTGAGTCGTGGTCCTGGAGGCCCGACTAGATCTCTTTGCAGATGCACTCACTGCAAGAAGACTGGTCATACCGTGGATTATTGTTGGGATCTTCATCCAGAGAAGAAGGGAAACAAAGGGAGGTCTTCTATTGGGAAGATGCCTATGTCTGAGGTGCCCAAATCCAGTGGAGAAAAAGTCCCCATTTCTGCTAACCAGATTCGTGAACTGAGGGCCTACTTGGGTCGGATTGATGTCAACCAGACCGAGACCCCAGATTAGACAAAGTCTAATCATGCTCTTGCAGTTATTGGCGATACAGGTAACTTTTCTGTGGGGAAATGGATTGTGGATAGTGGTGCCACTCACTACATGACAGGTAACCCAAAATTATTTCATGAATATAAGTTATCTTCGGCAAGGGAACGAGTTTCTCTCGCAGATGGTTCCTCTACTGTTGTGGCAGGCGAAGGGACTCTGTCCTTGTTGGACAAATTTCATGTGCGGGGAGCATTACATGTTCCCCAGTTTCCCTTAAATCTCTTGTCAGTTAGTAAACTTATTAAAGAGTTGAACTGTGAACTCATTTTTTCTGCCAACCGTTGTGTTTTGCAGGACTTGGTGATAGGGAAGAGGATTGAGATTGGTTTGGCGTGTGATGGCCTATATCGTCTTCCCATACATGTGGCTACAGCTCTTGTGACAACGATAAGCAAGACAGAGAAACGAAGAGAAGAGTGTCTTCAGTCCTTCTTGTACTGGCATGAACGTTTTGGGCATTTACCTTTTGGGATTTTGAAACAGTTGTTCCCCGATTTGTGTTCTTCTTTGAATTTGTCTTTGATTTCCTGTGATGTGTGTCAGTTTGCCAAACATGTGAGGGCTTCGTACCCTATTTCTACTAGTTGTGTTAATGAAGCTTTTTACTTGGTTCACTCGGATGTGTGGGGGCCTTCGGGAATTCATACCCGTCAAGGTTTTCAATACTTTATCACTTTTATTGATGACTTCTCTCGGGCTACTTTTGTGTACTTGTTAAAAGATCGCAGTGAGGTTCCTCATATCATAGAGACCTTCATTCTTCTTGTGTATACTCAATATGGTGGGACTATTAAAACCTTTCGGTCCGATAATGCCGGTGAGTATATGTGTCAGTCTGTTGAGGATTTTCTTCGAAAAAGGGGGATTGTTCATAAAACGTCCTGTAGTTATAACCCCCCCCCCAACAAAATGGGGTGGCTGAAAGGAAAAATCACCAGCTTCTTAATGTCACCAGGGCCCTTCTGTTTCAGAGACATCTTCCTAAACACTATTGGGGTGATGCAGTTCTTACTAGTGCGTATCTCATCAATCGCATGCCTAGTCGTGTTCTGAATGGTCAGACTCCCCATTCGTTACTTCCCGGCAGTCATCAACCATTTCTACTCCCCCCTCGTGTTTTCGGCTGTGTGTGTTTTATACATAATCACAGTCCCAATATTAAGAAACTTGATCCCAGGTCTATCAAAGGTGTGTTTGTTGGGTATTCCCCTACTCAGAAAGGATACAGATGTATTGACCCCACCACTGGCCGAGTCTATGTTACGAGGGATGTTACCTTCTTGGAACATTCATCTTACTTTGGTGAGAATCCTGTTCAGGGGGAAAAGTCTGTGGTTAGGGAAGAGTATTCTCAGAGTCAGGAGCTTCAATTTACAGATTTCTTGGACTACAGGAAAGCAGAATCTCTCACTGTTGTTGATGTGCCTGAGAAGGAGGAAGGGTGTGACACTGAGAAGGAAGGCCATCGTTTGTTTGGAGAGGTCTATTCTAGATGAGGTGCTCGGACAGAGGAGGTGACTTGTGGTGCGACATCTACTTCCAATCCCAATGCCACTCCTTCCCTGGATGAACCAAGTCCTACCTTGAAGAATCAAGATGAGGTTGAAAAGGAAAATGAAGATCTTCCCATTGCCCTGAGAAAGAGTGTCAGGTCATGTACTCAACACCCTATTGGTAATTTTGTATCTTATTCCAGACTTGGCAAGGATTACAAGTGTTTTGTTTCTTCTCTTTCTTTGGCTATGATTCCCAGGACCGTTGCTGAAGCTCAAAGTGATTCCAAGTAGGCTCATGCTATGAAAGAAGAAATGGAAGCCTTGAGAAGAAACATGACATGGGAGGTTGTGAAGATTCCTGAGGTGGCTCACTTGGTTGGATCCAAATGGGTGTATACCATCAAGTACAAACCAGATGGAAGTGTTGAAAGATATAAAGCTCGTCTTGTGGCCAAGGGGTTTAGCCAAAAATATGAGATTGATTACTTGGAGACCTTTGCTCCTGTTGCGAAAATGAAGACAGTCAGAGTTATTATATCCCTAGCTGTGATGAAGGAGTGGAAGATGTACCAACTAGATGTTAAGAATGTCTTGGTGGCCTCGAAGAAGAAGTATATATGCATATGCCTCTAGGATATGAAGAACCAGAGAAATGTTATAAGCTGAAAAAGGGCCTTATATGGCCTCAAGCAGTCGCCCAGAGCATGGTTCGAACGACTGAGACGAGTAATGCAACATCATGGGTACAAATAAGGGAATGGAGACCACACTTTATTCGTGAAGAAAAAGGAGGGCAGAGTCATTCTTTTACTTGTCTATGTGGATGACATGATTGTCACAGGTAATGATGAGGAGGAGATCATCAAGGATCTTGGCAAGCTGAGGTATTTTCTTGGTATTGAGATTGCTAGATCGAGTACTGGTCTTGTGCTAAACCAAAGAAAATACACATTAGATCTGTTGGAAGAGACTGGTAAGTTGGGGCGTAGACCTGCTTCTACCCCACTTGACACCGGGCACAAGTTGAGTCTTAGAGATGGAGAGCTGCTCTGTGAAGAAGCTAAGGGAAGATATCAACGTCTGGTTGGGAAGTTGATTTACCTTACCCTCACGAGACTTGATATTACTTTCGCGGTGAATGTATTGAGTCAATTCGTGCATGCTCCTACTGATGCACATATGAAGGCTGTGGACAGAGTATCATGTTACTTGAAGAGAAATCCTGGCAAGGGACTCTTGTATGTAAAACAAGAGACTGTAGAGGTCGAAGGGTATTCTGATGCAGACTGGGCAGGTTGTGCTGATACCAGACGGTCTACTACAAGGTACTGTATCTACCTGGGAGGAAACCTTGTAGTATGGAGGAGCAAGAGACAGGATGTATGTTCTCGATCTAGTGCAGATGCAGAATATAGAGCCGTTGCTATGGGAGTGCCAGAGTTAATATGGTTGAAAATATTGCTGACTGATATTGGAATAGAGATTGAAGGACCTATGAAGATATACTGTGATAACAAGTCTGCAATCAATCTAGCCAACAATCCTGTTCTACACGACAGAACCAAGCATGTTGAGATTGATCGTCACTTTATTCGTGAAAGAATTGATGCTAAAGAGTTAATCCTTCCTTACATGAAGTCAGAAGACCAAACCGCTGATGTTCTGACGAAGGCTCTATCTTCGACTTCGTTCGAGAGAAATGTATCCAAGTTGGGCATGTTTGATATGTATGCTCAACTTGAGGGGCAGTGTTGACAGATATTGGTGTACGGGTCCAGGTCTGGACCCGATCCAGTGTGTCCTAATTAGGGCATACTTATATCTTTGTAACCCTAATCTTTAAGGTTAATGAAATCTTAAGAGAGAGAGAGTCTAGCGGCTAGTGGGCACCAGCTCCTCCTCATCCGTGGTTTTTTTCCTCTTGTTGAGGGTTTTTCCACGTTACATCGTGTTCCTCGTTTTCTCTTTCTCTGTGTTCGTGTTCCTATATGTTAAAATAGATGTAATGGGGAACCGGGTCCATTTCTGGACCCGGTCCCATGGGGCACGGGTACCGAGGCCGGCTCGGTACCCTAGGCGGCATTCTTCTCTCCCTCCTATATAATCTTCACTTAAGTGTAATTGTGTGATTAAGTGAATATAATTTTCTCTCTCCTAGGGTTGCGGTGTGCACCTAGGTCAGAGCTTCCCGTGGTTTTTTCCTCTTTCTGAGGTTTTTCCACGTATATCGTGTGTTCCTCTCTTCTTATTCTTTCGTGTGTTGCATGTTTCTACATGGTATCAGAGCCGTGAGATCGTTCGGCTTCGTCTCGTATTTTCGTAGTCGCCCTTGCACCGCAGCCGCCTGCGCCGTTAGGGTTTCCAGCGCCGCCGCCTGTTGCCGCTTGTGACTTCCGCTGCCGTGGGTGTCTCCTCTTCCGCCGTCGGTCGATCCAGCGCCATCCCATCTTTCCGCTGCCGTGGGTGTCCAGCGCCGTCACGCCTCTGCGTCGCCGCCGTCGGGCGATCCAGCGCCGTCGCCGACACCTAAGGTTCCGTGTGGTGCTGGTGTTTCAGCCGCCGCCGTGCTGTCTTGTTGCTGCCTGGGGTTGTGTCTGACTTGACTGCTTGTGATGGCGGAAGAGCTTGCACCTAAAAGTGATATGGCCTTTGACGCGGGCAGCGCTCCCAAGAGCGAGATCTTGCCGGTTCAGGTCACACCCATTCGTCTGACTAAAGACAATTATCTCTCTTGGTCTGCTGCTCTCGAGATTGGGATAACGAGCCGTGGTCGTCTTTCCTATATCACAGGCGACAAACCGGCGCCCAACAAAACTGATCCTCAATGGGCGACGTGGGTGTTGGAAGACAGTCAGGTTAAGGTATGGATCATCAGCTCTGTGTCCGCTGATATTCAGCCTCTTATTCTGCGGAAGCCGACTTCGTTTGATATGTGGACTGTGCTTGCAAGGATGTATGGTCGCAAGAAAAGGGTTCTGCGTACGTATCAGATTAAACGCAGTATTTATTCTCTGAAACAGGGTGACCTGTCTGATGCCTCCTTCTATGCAGCCCTGAAAACTAAGTGGGAGGAACTTGATTATCATGTGAATGATAACTGGGACTGTGGTTCTGATCATGCTCGGTACTGGGAAAAGGAATGGATGGACCGGACGTTCCTCTTCCTTGGAGGCTTGCGTGATGAGTTTGAATCCATTCGGAGTCAAATTCTCAACTGTGATGAGATTCCTGGAATAGAAGATGTTTATGCCAGAGTGGAATCCGAGGAACAAAGGCGTCAAGTGATGCAAATTGACCCCAGTCACGGGACTGGTCCCTCGGCCTTTGTTAGCCGTTCTTCTGTGTCTGGACCACGCCCTGTTAGGCGATGTACACATTGTCACAAATCAGGACATTCTGTTGACTTCTGTTGGGATCTTCACCCTGAGAAGAGACTTGTTCGTGGTCGCCCTCCGTCTAGTCGGCGAGGTCCTCTTGTGCAGGACTCAACTCAGAGTGGTTCTTCAAGTGGTGAAAAATCGAGGCTTTCCCCTGATCAAATCAAGGAACTACAAGCTTACATCAGTCGCCTTTGACACATCTACGTCTGATGGAGCTAAATTAGCTCAGGCTCTTGTTGCTACAAGTGATCAAGGTAATTCCTCTCCCGGTGATTGGATTGTTGACAGTGGGGCTACTCATCATATGACCGGGGACCCTAAGATGTTTCAAGAATACAAGTTGACTTCTGGGCAGCAGCGTGTTTCTATGGCTGATGGTTCTTCTATTTCTGTGGCTGGAAAAGGGAGTTTCTCATTACTGAACAAATATTGTCTTCATAATGCCCTACATGTTCCTAATATTCCCGTGAATTTGTTATCTGTCAGCAGTATTACCAAAGAGCTAAACTGTAATCTAATATTCTCTGCTGATCGTTGTTTACTGCAGGACTTGGGGACGGGGCAGAAGATTGGGATTGGTTCGGCTATTGATGGTCTCTACAGAATGCCAGTACAGGTTGCCTCTGCTTTGATTTCAGCCACCAGTGGACAGTTATCTGACGTGGAGGACAGATCCGCTATTATGCGCTGGCACGAGAGACTTGGTCATCTTCCTTTTCAGTTGATTAAACAATTGTTTCCTAAGATGTTTCGGTCTGTTTCTTTGGACACCTTCGCCTGTGAAGTGTGTTAGTTGTCTAAACATGTTAGGGCCTCGTACCCTATTTCGTTCAATAAAACCAGCCGTCCTTTTGCTTTGGTTCACTCTAATGTTTGGGGTCCTTCGGGAGTGCCCACCGGTCGTGGTTTTCATTATTTCATGACTCTTATCGATGACTACTCTCGTTGTATGTTCGTGTACTTGTTGAAAGAACGTAGTGAGGTTCCCGGCATTGTCAAAAACTTCGTTGCATTTGTTGAAACTCAATTCCAAACCCCTGTTCAGACCCTTCGTACTGATAATGCTCGAGAGTATGTCTCCCTATCCCTTGATGACTTCTTGCGAAGCAAGGGTATTATACATGAAACATCCTGTAGCCACACACCCCCTCAGAATGGCGTGGCTGAAAGGAAGAACCGTCATTTGTTAAATGTCATCCGGGCCATTATGTTTCAACGTCATGTCCCTAAGCGGTACTGGGGTGATGCACTTCTCACTAGTGCTCATCTCATTAACCGTATGCCTACTCGTGTGTTGAATGGTCATTCCCCTTATTCTGTTTTGTGGCCTAATCAGAGTCCCTGGCCTTTGACCCCTCGGGTGTTTGGGTGTGTTTGCTTTGTCCATGATCATAGTCCCACTCTCAAGAAACTTGATCATCGGTCCATCAAAGCGGTCTTTTTGGGGTATTCCTCCACTCAGAAGGGATACAAGTGTGTTGACCCTAGCACTTTCAGAGTCTATGTCTCCAGGGATGTTACCTTTCATGAACACGAGGCATACTTTCCTGCGAATCCTCTTCAGGGGGAGTGTTTAGGTGAGAGAGTGGACGAGTATTCTTCGCATCAGTTGATTCAGTTCACAGATTTCTTGGATTACACGGCTAGTTCTCCGAGTGTGAGTGTGGTTGACACAGTCAGTGAGGACAGAGACAGTCAGATGGAAGGGGGCCCTATGGAAGAACAGTCCCGTGATCATTTGTTTGGTCAGGTATACACCAGGAAGAAGAATGATGTGATGGAGGTTGTTGATGTTACCAATCCCGATCTTGTGAGCTCCCCGGATGATCCAAGTCCAATGAATGAAGATCTTCCCATAGCCCTACGCAAAGGCACCAGGTCATGTACTTCTCACCCTATTCATAGATTTGTCTCGTATGCTAAACTCAGTAAAGACTACAAGTGCTTTATTACCTCTCTATCTATGGCTGTTATTCCCAGGTCAGTGGAGGATGCCAGGGAGGATCCCAAATGGCTACAGGCCATGACAGAGGAGATGGACGCCCTGGCAAGGAACAATACGTGGGAGGTTGTTGATATTCCTAATGGAACTCACTTAGTTGGTTCCAAGTGGGTGTTTACTGTGAAGTACAAACCTGATGGCACTGTAGAACGCTATAAAGCTCGTCTTGTTGCAAAGGGGTTTAGCCAGAAATATGGGATTGACTATCTTGAGACGTTCGCTCCCGTTGCTAAACTGAAGACAGTAAGGGTCATCTTAGCTCTGGCAGTACAAAAGAAGTGGAGCATGGACCAACTTGATGTCAAGAACGCCTTCTTGAATGGTCACCTTGAGGAAGAAGTCTATATGAGCATGCCGCCTGGATATGCGCAGAAAGGAAAGTGTTGTTATCTCAAGAAAGCATTGTATGGCCTCAAGCAGTCCCCTAGAGCGTGGTTTGAAAGTCTAAGGGTTGTGATGAAGACTAATGGATATAAACAGGGAAATGGTGATCACACCCTCTTCATCAAGCAGAGAAATGGTCTGGTGAGCCTCCTACTAGTATATGTTGATGATATGATTGTCACAGGTGATGACGAAGAAGAAAAAAGGAAGATGAAAGAAACGTTAGCTGCTGAATTTGACCTCAAAGATTTGGGTAAACTGAGGTATTTTTTGGGAATTGAGATTGCTAGATCTGAGACTGGTCTTGTTATGAGCCAAAGGAAATACACTTTGGACCTTCTAAAAGAGACAGGTAAACTGGGATGCAGGCCCTTTCTTACTCCAATGGAGTCTGGCACAAGGATAAGTATCAAAACTGGGACGATCTTGGATGAGGAAGGAAAAGGGAGGTATCAGCGGCTGGTTGGTAAACTCATTTATCTCACCCTTACTCGCCCGGATATTACGTATGCTGTGGGTGTGCTAAGTCAGTTTATGCATGCCCCTACTGATTGTCATTGGAAAAGTGCTGAAAGAGTATTGGGATACTTAAAGAATGACCCAGGGAAAGGACTGCTCTATACTCGACAAAGTCAACTCAGTATTGAAGGATACTCTGACGCCGACTGGGCAGGTTGCACAGATACTAGAAGGTCTACCACAGGATACTGCATCTTTCTTGGAGGTAACCTGGTGGTATGGAGAAGTAAAAGACAAGAAGTTTGTTCCAGGTCCAGTGCTGAGGCTGAATACAGGGCGGTTGCCATGGGGGTTACAGAAATGTTATGGCTCAAAATTCTGTTAGCAGATATTGGGGTGAAAATGGAAGAGAAGATGAGGATGTATTGTGACAACAAGTCGGCTATTAACTTGGCAAACAATCTAGTCTTGCACGACAGAACCAAACATGTGGAGATCGATCGCCATTTCATACGGGAACGCATAGATTCTAAGGAGTTGATCCTGCCCTACATGAAGTCTGAAGATCAAGTTGCTGATGTTTTAACTAAGTCTTTATGTACATCTCAATTTGAGAAAAATGTTAGCAAGCTTGGCATGTTTGACATGTATGCCAAGCTTGAGGGGGAGTGTTAAAATAGATGTAATGGGGAACCGGGTCCATTTCTGGACCCGGTCCCATGGGGCACGGGTACCGAGGCCGGCTCGGTACCCTAGGCGGCATTCTTCTCTCCCTCCTATATAATCTTCACTTAAGTGTAATTGTGTGATTAAGTGAATATAATTTTCTCTCTCCTAGGGTTGCGGTGTGCACCTAGGTTTTTCCACGTATATCGTGTGTTCCTCTCTTCTTCTTCTTTCGTGTGTTGCATGTTTCTACACTATATATATATATATATATATATATATATATATATATGCATGTGTGTGTGTGCATGTTTGTTCATAAACTTGATAGAGTCCTCTAAAACTTTTAACTCATCATATGGCCATGCTTAATAAAGTCACAAACTAACCCGGTGAGCTCTCAAGGCCGGGAGCTACAGTATTTACAAACATAGCCAAATGCCATTCCTGTAACATGAGATTGCATAGTGAGGTGGCTTTGGGGTGGTTTCTCCATGGACAATACCACCTTAAATAGTTAAAAGTAGCTACACGACAAGTAAATCACAAACAAAATTGGGATGCTATGTGTGGTTTGATGTAGATGATATGGGAAATCCAGATGAATGACCCACATGACAGTCAACCTCATTTCCAGGTTGCCCTTTCTTAAACAGCTGAAAGAGTCCCATTAATGCCGTTTGTGACTCCCTCATCTATCTCCTTTCCTTTAGTGCAAGGGAGAAAAGATGGTAGCAGGACTTATCTTAATTACTTTATTTCTGCTGCAAATCTATATGAGCAAGGAAAACAGGAAGCTAGTCAGGCACTTTTTTGAGAATGCAAGCGGGCTGCTATGCTAGGGTGGAGACATATATTCTCCACAGTGAGAGGAAGGTGGTGAGATAGACGGAAAAGATGGGTCTCTTTTTGGTGATCAAGTGTGAGTACAATAAATCTAGGTTCCCAACCTACACTGTTATGACAAACCTACTCCTGCACTTGGCTCAGGCTCTTGGTTTTGGTGGATCTCATTTTGCCCTCTAGCAGTTACTATTCTAGTCATAACAATAGTATGAACTAGGCAGTAGTGAAGGTGCTTGACTGCTTTCTTAAAGATGAATCTTACATGTTTAACTTAGGGATCTTTAGTGAAGGCAGTGCAAAGATGCCTTCAATCTTCACAAAAATCTAGTCCAAAAATGACTTCATTAACTCACAGTTAGCTTTGCAATGATCTCAATAGCAGTATGTCTATTTTTTCTCAAAATAGTGCTTAGAAAAGCATGACTTGCAAAGAGGGAATAGTCCCTCTATATACACAAGTGCTGTTGGCTCAACTCCGATGGTTTGATTTGGAACTCTGATACACAGGTGCGGGTATGGACATGCCTCCAACACTTCAGGTGCACAGGCACACCCGTATATTGTTGTATCTGTAATTATATGTTCAGTCTACAACATAGAATTTATATATGCATTGTATTGGATTGTAATCTTAATGAATGTATATATTATATGTACAGCCAGCCGTACCCGTGATTTTGAATTTTGTCCACACCCGCATCTATGTGACATAGATTTAGAACCATTGGGACTAGCCAATAGTAGTCCTACTTGGTCAAATGGCCGATTTTGACCAAAACAAAAACTAAAAAATTAAGAGAAAATTTTGTAAAAAACAGAAAAATACAGAAATAAAATAAGAGAAGATTACATGGTACCTAACATGTATTTGCAATAATATAGATCTACTAAACTGAATTGTGTGTGTGTGCATACATACATACATACATACATATATACATACACACCCTATATATATATATATATATATATGTTCCTCAAACTAGTGTTATTGTCTAATGTTTGTCAAGAATAAATTTAAACCTTGAGGAGTACAAAGTCTTAGCACAGAAAACCTTGCAAACTCGATCTTCTAGAGCTTGGTAATGTGTGTGCTTTTGGGTTCACCTGCCAATTCTTGAATTGCATGCATCATATTGGCAATGGCCTCATATTCATCACTGCTTTCTAGCTTAAAATGTTTGTAGTTTATGTTAGCAATATGCTTGAGTCGTTAGTTCACATATGTTTATTTTTGTTGAGTGCAGAATGAGTGTTAACTTTTATTCCATCTCTACACTTTTGAATCAGATTGAAACAGTTCTTTTAGTTATGATTGTCAACCTCTTTTTTCTGCATACATTATGTGCTCTGCTATTATTTTCTTATTTTTATGATTACATAATTGCCCTTTTTCCATTTTGTTCTCCCTTTCCTTTGGTGCCTACGTTATTCTTTGCTGAATACATTGGGGTTGTTGCAGATGATGCTTTATGGTAGCATATTTGGTTGCTTGTCTCCAATTCTTTCCATTTCAGCATTTTTCAGTTACAAGCAACCATTTTTGTACCACAGGGACGAGGTTTTATTCCCGTATCTATCTATGGCTTCCATATATCCTAGAAAATATCTTTAGCAGGCCTGACACCTGAGTAATTCTTTTCTGTCATGCAGAAGCTGAATGTAGAAAAAGCCAAAATATCCCTTGTAGCTGATCAGCGTGACTATAACAATGATCTAGATATGGGTTACAAGCACTCCGATCACTTGGTACTAGCAGTAGCTTATGACAAATGGATCAATATCCTGACAGAGGTAAAGTTACAAGATGGTGAAAGTCATCTAGTTTGTTTTACTTCTACCCTAAGATTTAAGTGTACTTGGCTACTTGCACTATCAAGCTTCATGACCATAATTGAGGCTTTGTCCTTTGGTTATTAACGTATTATGTTGTATTTGTTTTCTATAGCATGTTTTATACCCCAAAGAACTTAGAACTAATGAGTTCTTGACCTGCAGAAAGGAGAAAAAGCTGCACAAAATTTTTGCAAGGCATCATTCTTGAGTAGCTCGGTGATGTATACAATAAGGTCTAGTTTCTTAGTATTTTACTTACTGTATTCTGCCAAACATAGTTAGTAGTCCATGTTACTCCTTTAATTTATTCCCTGGCTAATTTTCTGTCTGATTACTGTATAAGTTAGAGGTTTTAGTGAATAGCTATTGTGAAAATATGTTTTGAATGTAATAATATGCTACTATGTTTCTTTTATGTGTATTTCTATTTTTTGTTTTATTCATCTCATGAACTGCTAGGACTTCAGAAATTCTTGAATATGTACAAGCTGGCTACATGAAGGAAGAAGACAGGAGGAAGAAAGGGCTGTTGAACTGTCATGTTTCCCTCTATCTGACATGACCTATCTCCCTCTTTTATATTAACTTAACTACAAGACAATCCTTCTCTTGGAATAGAAAAATATTGCACCCTAACCGACCACACTAATCTACATACATATAAAGGAGAAACAACAGAAATGGATCTGTCACAAGCTAAGGAGGGTGGTCTATGATGCCTATTTTTGTGGAAGGACTTGGGGATAGTCTTATGTGGAAGATTTTTGGAAAACCTTCAAAGGTTTATATCCTGTCTGCCATGCTACCAGCTGTCATAGTTCATAGCCTTTTGGGGCACGGATCGAAACTACCTATATGGCATATAGGAATCCCATCATAGCAGCCACTGGTGTCAGTTCTCAGCCGCGAAGTCAGAAAATACTGTTACACATGGCTCAACCTTATGGACGTCCCAAGTGTATTTGCATATTTTTGCCACTTTTAGTGGTTAAGACAAAAAGAAATCTATACAAAATACTTTTAAGTTACCTCTTTTGGACTTTGGGACAGAATTTTGTGATATGAGAAGGTATTTTAGTTTATGCAAGGGTGAAATATTCCACTCCCATCCCTAGTATATAATGGTTGATTGTGCCTATGAACACATGAAATGCTTAATGTACATGGGTAAAGCTAAAGCTGGGGTTTATGAACCACGGATGAGCTGAACAGTCTTCTTTGGACTTGAGTCCTTGACTCTTGGCTTGGGTAACCCTACTCTCAATTAAATGCATCTGAGAAGTGGGCTTAGAGTGCCTTTAATTGATTGACTTTCACCATGGTTCAGGCCTGTAAAGAGTCTTGGGAAGCTTTCTCACCCTCATACCAATGTTGTTATAGGTAGCGTGAAGGTTTGAGGCCCTTCTTGGGCATGGATGGTTGTCTTTTCACGGTTTGAATATGCAGTCTCCAAATTTGATGGTGTTTTCAATTTTGGTAAATTTTGGGTTGATACTGGATATCCACTGTGTAGGCCTTGGTATAAGTTTCCAAATACTCTTCCACTGTTTTAATAACATCAAAATTTTTGAATACCCTCCTTTTTTTCTAATTTATGGATGCTAACTTTCATTTGCATGGCAGCTTACTTGTATTAGTTCTGTTATATACTAATATTGTCCTTTTTCTTATATTCAAAGTTCAAACATCTTTTTATTTTACTGCAGTTTGTTTGATATTTCTGTAGCTTTCATGAAATAGGAAGAGTTTGTATTTTTTTCAGTAATTTTATTTGGTTTCCTTTTTCTGTATTTGCATTCATGTGACATTCATTGTGCTGCTTATTTTTTCCAAAATCTGGAAAATCTTGTTGTTTCTTTTCGTCCTTTTACTTTTGTAATGCTAGGTATTTCGTTAATTGTGGTCTTATCAAGCTCTTAGCATACACACAAAAATTTAACATCGTACAAATTTGTCTAATTTTAATTTTCTTACTTCTGAACTGATTGTCTTCTGAGCTTGAGTCTTTGTGCTATCTGTATTTATTTATTCCAACAGAGACATGCGTGTTCAATTTGCAAGTTTGTTGGCTGAAATCGGATTCATTAATTTGCCAAGGGTATAATTTATTCCTTTTTTCCATTTTTTCAAAAAAGAGTTGTCATTACTTGTGTTGAGTTTACAGGTTCTGTTTGGTATATCATCTTTTGAGGATATCATTGTTTTCATTTTATAGTTTCTAATGCTCCCAAAATTTTGGTGGATGATGTAGAATGCTAAATTACTAACTTAGTAATTCAAACATAAAGTTGGTTTATGTTATCATGTTCTCTCAATTTTTTATCAAAGAAGTAATTGGGATATTTTATATTTGACATCTCGATTCACAAGATATAAATTCTTAAGGTTTACTTCAGTAATTGTATATGATCATCTAACTCACATGGGTACGGATGCGGTTCAGGTATGGGTACGGAGGTATGGGTACGAACAGGACAACTTTAGAATATGTGGGTACGGGGCACAACAAGAATATATATATTTATATACACAAAAATAATATAAAGTCAAAATGAAAGCAACATTTAAGTAAACAAGTGATTTTAAACAAAAACATTACAATATGTTAATGAACAATGACTCTAAAAACATAATGAAAACTGAGTTGAAAAAAAATTAAATCACGTAAAATTAAGTAGTTTGGATCCGTTTTGATCTAAAAAGTACCCAAGTGTGTCCAAGTACCCATTTTGAGTACTTAGTATGGCGACACGGGTACATGGACCTTATTGAAGTACTCATGTGAAATGATCAGGTACACTATATTTATTGGCCACAGGAATCTGACAAATAACATGGGTACGACAAAAAATGGTCCCATACCTCTATCAGCATGCTAACACGGTAATACACGTATGGGAACATATTTTGACATGTTTCCCAAATTGTAAAGTAAAGAGTTTTAAAACATTTACAAAATGAAATGGTTGACGACTGCCTCCCTGTATTCTTTACAGGCATTTTGATTACTTACATTTTTCATTGTGTGATTTTGTTAGCACTGTTCTTGCTAACTCCTGTTTTTGCACTCACCCACACGAGAGACAGGGTCCAACTTTGTCTTAATGGCTCAAATTCTTCATTCCCTTTAGGGTTAACTCCACTTACAATATATATGAGTGTCATGGGTTGGGTTTATTCCATAACTGGACTGGCTACCTGACCCGATTACAGGCTAACTGACTCACTGGGTCATAACTAAGGACCCAAAACACAAAGAGACTGAAGACTGAAACTAATAAATGCATGACAGCCCCCCCCCACAAGCCTTATTGATATTGTGCCTAACAACTATATCCCCCAATGAAGCATCTTGTCTTCAAGGTGCTAACTCTGGAAATCACCTCTGAATGTTCTCTGCTGGTTCCCAAATGGCAGGTAGATCTTCATAGCCTGACCATTCGATTAGGCATTCTATCCCCTTTTTT
This sequence comes from Nymphaea colorata, assembly GCF_008831285.2. Lineage (NCBI taxonomy): Eukaryota > Viridiplantae > Streptophyta > Magnoliopsida > Nymphaeales > Nymphaeaceae > Nymphaea > Nymphaea colorata. The sequence continues at coordinate 24,494,688 of NC_045139.1, read as the reverse complement.
CCATCTACTGTGTGTATGCTGCACGTTCCTAATTTTCTGTAGGAAATCAAATGTGGAGTGTCCTCCAGTGCTGGTGCCTGAGCTATTTCTTCCTCTGTGGGTGCCTTGTAACATGGCTTGAGTTTGGAGACATGGAAGACTGGATGTATGAGGGTCCCTTCTGGTAACTTCAGTTCGTAGGCTAGTGAACCAACTCTTTCTTGATTTGATAAGAACCCACAAATCCTGGAGACAGCTTGTGCCCTTTGTTCTTCCCCAAAGGGTTCAGTCCATGGGGTGGTTTGCGAAGGCATACCCACTCCCCTTCCTTGAATTGTTGGTTCCAAACTGAATTACCATTCGGTTTTGGTCTGTGGCTAAATGCTGCTTGAGGTCTGCCAGCACTGCATCTCTGCAACGAAGCTGGTGTCCACCACTTCTTCCTTGGATGTGCCCGGCTAGTACCTGCGTAAGTCGGAAGGGGGTCTGCCATACACAGCCTCAAAAGAGGAGATACCTATAGAGGAGTGCCATCTTGTGTTATACGCAAATTTGGCCCATGAAAGGTAGTCTGCCCAAACTTTTGGTTGCTGGCCTGCAAAGCAACGGAGGTATGTCTCCAAACTTTTGTTAACGATTTCGGTCTAACCATCTGATTGCGAATGGTAGGCCGTGCTCATCTGCAGTTTTGTCCCTTGTAGTTGGAAATGTTTTTTCCAGAACGCGCTCAAGAAAACAGAGTCTATCACTCACAATGGAGTATGGCATGCCATGTAACCTCCCTATTGAGTCTTGAAATGCATGTCCCACTGATTTGGTTGTAAAAGGGTGAGCTAGCCCTATGAAATGTACGTATTTGGATAATCGGTCGACCACCAACATGACCACCGACTTACCCCTATAATTAGAAAGACCTTCAATGAAATCCATTCAAATGTCTTCCCATATTTGATTTGGAATGGGTAATGACTAAGCCTGGACATCGGGCTCTGGTACCCAATGGGTACCCGGCTTGATAATGTATCGGGCGGGCCTTGCTCGGCCCGATGGGGCCCGATTAATTTTTTATATTATTTTTATTTAATAATAATATATTTTTTTATTATTAAAAATATATTTATATTCAAAAAAATTATTTTATATTAAAAATATATATTTTTATTTTAATTGGACCAGGCTTGGCCAGGCCCAAGATCGGGTTTTGGGCATTGGGCTGGGCCAGGGCTCGGGTTTTGGGCCTAGGCCTACTAATGGCTGCAGCAGTCTCGGGGCTTCCTTGTTTCATGTTTGTTTTGTTGGTAGACTTCACACCTTTGAATATATTCCTTAATGGTTCACTTCATCCCTGGCTAGTAGAAGGTGGCCCTGGTACGCCTGTACTTTTTTTCCACTCCTTCATGGCCTGCAGCCTTAGAATTGTGGAAATAATCCTCGAGTAGTTGTGGCAGATCCGTTTCTGGTGGAATGTAGATGCCCTTGATAATATATGTATGGATCTTGCCATTCATACCCATAACATTTCTGTGAATTGTTTTGGAGTCTCTTCCTGACCTGTTGTGTGATGGGCCTGCTTGATCACAGACTAAAATGGGCCTCGGTAATAGTGGTTAGGACTCCTCGCTTGTGATCGCATGTACGTAACAACATAAATGCCATATTTTCCTTCCCCTTTCTAAATTTCACTTCGAAATCAAAGGCCATCAGTTTGCAAATCCACTTTTGTGGAGTTGGGGACAGCGACTATTGTTTTAGACAATACCACAGGCTATGGGTTAAGACCACGAACTTCCTGCCCATCAAGTAATGCTTCTACTTGAGCACTGCTAGTACTATCGCCATTAGTTCACGTTCGTAGGCAGACCAGTTATGGAATGAAGGTCCAATAGCTCTGCAGAAGAATGCTATCGGATGTTGTTCTTGGCTTAGAACAGCTCCCACTCCCTGATCCGAAGCATCTGATTCAACAGCGAATGGTATACAGAAATTTGGCATGCGCAGGACTGGGGCAGACATGATGGCTTGCTTCAGGGTGTTAAAAGCAGTCTCTGTTGGTTGGTTCCAGCAGAATTTGTCCCCTTTGAGCAGCTCAGTGAGTGGTGCCCTTTGACATACTTGCGATAATATCTCGCTAACCCCAGGAACGATCTCAGTTCCTTAATGGATTGCGGTTGTTTCCACTGTCATACTGCCTCCACCTTGTCTTCCTCCATCTCTACTTGACTTTTATTGATAACATGCCCCAAGTATGTAATTTGGGAAGCTCCAAAGGTGCATTTGGATAGCTTCATGTGCAGACAATGCTGCTGCAGTGTTGTGAGAACCACTCATAGATGCTGCAAGTGTGACTCTTCCTCTGCACTAAACACTAAGATGTCGTCAAAAAAAAAAACAAAACAAAAGAAGAAAAGAGAACGAAGCTGCGATATGGTCAGAAGATGTCATTCATCAATGACTGAAAAGTCACTGGAGCATTGGTTAGCCCAAATGGCATAACCTTAAATTCATAATGGCCGCTGTGCGTATGGAAAGCAGTCTTCGGAATGTCTTCTTCTGCCACTCAGATTTGGTGGTATCCAACATGCAGGTCCAGCTTTGAGAAGAAAGCAGCTTCGTGAAGTGCATCTAAGAGATCGTCGATGACTGGTATAGGGTACTTGTCCTTCACCTTGACTGCGTTTAAGGCCCTGTAGTCGACGCAAAAGCGCCAACTCCCATCTTTTTTCTTCACCAGCAAGGCCAGCGATGCGAAAGGGCTGTTACTAGGTTGTATGTTGCTCTCTGTGAGCATTTCTTGCACCAGTTTTTCTAGGGCTTCGTGTTGCTGATGGCTGTACTTATATGGGCGTCGATTCACTACTTCTGCTCCTTTTTGCAGTGGTATTCTGTGATCTGACCTGCACTGTGGAGGGAGCCCTTTTGGTAGTTCAAACACCTTCTTAAAAGCCATTAACAAGGCTGATAATCTGCTTGGATTAATTCCTCCTTGCTGAGCAAGCTGCGTTGGTGTCTCTGCTGTCGACTCAGCAGATAGCAGCAGAACGAAGGATGCTGCATTTCCCTTCAGCATGTTAGCCCTCATTCTCTCCTTGCTTTCCCTTAGTGGCATTGCCTTCAATGTCGACTTCCCTTCTCCCTCCTTGTTGAAGTGCATTTTCATGCCGACGAAGTCCCAAATGACCTCTCCCAGGCTTCTCAACCATTGGACCCCTAGGGCCAGGTCTACGCCGGCGATGGCGAGGGTGTATAGCTCTACTGGAAACTGGTGTCCCTGGATTTCCAGCATTTCAACTCCACACTTGCCCTTGCATCTGAGCGTGCTGCTATCCCCACTACTACATCGAACACAAGTTGCATTTCCACTCTGCATCCAAGTGATTTTGTTGACTTTCGCAAATGAAGTTATGCGTCGAGCCTGTATCTACCAGAACGCTCACTGTTCAACCCATGAGGCTGTTAAGAAATAGGGTACATGTATGCATATATTACTATGTTTATGTATGAACACTACATACATAAATATAGGCTGATATATGTGTTAATAATGTATTATTGATAGGTCGGCCTTTTTAGGTTTTTTTTTTAATTTTTAATTTTTTACTCTTTGATCTAGCCAGTGGCTAGTCCCAATGGCTCTTTTATGAGCCGTTGGAACTAGTCCAACGGCTAGTTCTGTCACACCCCGACCTTTTAACCCTCAAACTATTTTTTTTTTTTTCCTCAAAACATAAAGCATCGAGGTGTGACTACCAAACAATTCAAATTGACGATGAGCCAAGCAATACAAAACAATGGGGCGAACTTTCATTAATATAACCATTTTGTTTCATACAAATTCACATCTATGTGCATGACCAAAATGCCCCAAAATCAATAACATTGATGCCTAACAAAAAGAAGACATCAATAAAACCAAAACATGACGCGCCGGCGCTACAAACGACAATCCCAAAACCACCCCAGTAGGACGTGAGTGAAGCCATCTGCTCAACCAGTTGCCCCGGGTCCGCCAAAACCTGAAAAAGAAAACAATTGAAGGCTCAGCCTTCGCAGTATGACAACAAGCCAGGAAAATGCCAAACCCTCTCAAGTAAGGCTAAAAAAAAGAACAAATATCAACCCATCTGTCGTCATGTCGTGTCTGAGTGCGACATGTAAAAGCCACTTGATGGCCACACTAACTCAACACCAGTCACATGCGAAGCATGCTTAAACATAATACTTGCATTCATATCAATCACATATACGTCAGTCACATACATTCTGTCAAACACATTGCATTTTCATTAACTTTAGTGCATTAACAGTTCCTGTGGGTGCAACACAGGCACGTGCACACCGCGGGCGGCCTACAGCCGAGAGACAACCCCCGTGGTGGCCCATAACAGTATGGATCCATTTCACCCGCTACAGCGGTAGAGCACTCATTCCTGGATGTGTGAAGTCCAAGGTGAGATACTCAGCCTTCCCTAGGACACCCAGGTTGGGAAGGCAGGAGCCCAACGCTCCAAGCACAACACACAACAGAACCCTGGGGCCTTGCACCGCCTGCGCTCTGACAGGCGAGACCAGTGGCAATCAAGGGGGACGTCTCCCAAACACATAGCCACATCCCACTGGCCTCTCATCTCTTAGTTATTCATTCTTATCATTATAGTTACACATTCACAAGATGACTGGCTAGCACACGAGGTTAGTACACTTCCCGAGTGCACCCACACCTCCGATTACCTCCACATGAGGTCTATACATACAGTAACAGTCATTGCTAGCCGTCATACCATACGGGTACAACCACCCTCCAAAACATCCATTAGCATCATTGCCCATGGCAATGCATATGTAACAACATACACATTCATATCAATCATCACATCAATCATGTCAATCACCTCTTTGAAAAACATAGCCAATCCACAGAGAGTAGTCTCGATCTGCGGTTGGCTCGTAGCTGTCCTATGCAGTTATCATTCTATGATGCTTTCTAATGCACAATTGGGGTCGAGGAGACACTCGACTCGATACCCCGCCTCATCTGTCTTAAACAGATATCAATTCTAGCATGCACATGCCAATGCGTAACATTTTTAAAACGAATGACTAATAATCTTTCTAACTCATTCATATCATGTAAGCAACATACACATACTCAATCACAAAACAGTCAATCAATTAACATCACAATCCTAGGATCCCTTGATCCTAGGAGCACTCAATCACACAATTGCCCCAGGCAGGAATTTGCCTGGAAAGTTGCCATACCTGTGGCGCGCTCACCAAATTCTTCAAAATGCCTCAAGCTTCGAACTCAAGGTCGACGGGATGAGCCCGGTGCACCTGCAAACATAAACGAGAATAAGGTTTCTACTAGATGCCTACACCATTCAAACAGAAACGAACAGATACAAAAAATAAAATCCTTGAGGCACGTGTTGTCGCCTCAAGAGGGTGTCGACAGGTAGTGTCGACCAACGGGCTCTCCACAAGGCCTCCTCCTTTACGTCTTGACGTTGCCTCGAATTATCAAAGCCTTCAACCATCAATCAAACCGTCACTAATTCCTTCCTCAATAACGTTCTTTAAGTAAGACATCAACCTCAAGTCACATCCCAATACGCATATATCCCTAATTAACTTCATGATACACCCGTTCACCGAAGTCTGCGCTACACTCCCTAAGACGGTTCTAAATCTTCCCCACAACCTCACAATCTCTACCATGCTTCCCTAAAGCTTCCAAAAATAACCCATCATGCTTAAACGATCATTAAATACATGAATCATCACTTTCCAACGCAAATCCTAAGTTTCCCCCAAAAATAAAATTACTAACATGCGTCCCAAAATCATCAATTCTAAGCTCTAGCATGCTCGAACCATAATTATAAATGCTTTAAAAGATAATAGTCAATAATTTGGGCTTGATTAGGTCTCCCTCACCCTCAATCAAGAATTTGAACTGCTGCAACGCCTCCGGCAGTCACCTCAAACGATCAATCGGTCCCCGAACGGCAAAAATCGTGCTAAACCTCCACCACCAACATTGCCTACTCGCTGCTAGGAGGGGAAAAACACGTTTCCCAAGCTGGAATCCTAACAAACAAGGTTGAAAACCGTGAGGGAGTGCTCGATTGGGATAAGGGGAAAAACAATTTGAAAGAAAATGGGGAGAACGAGCTCACTTAGGATACGTGAGGCAAGGGAAGACAGACAGAGAGAGAGAGAGATTCAGACAGAAAAGGGAAGAAGGGTAGTGAGGGGAGAGGACGAGAGAGAAGAGAGAGTCGGTGGGAGAGTAAGGAGAGGGACCGTGTGGGAGAGGGCTATCGGAAAGGGGGGGGGGGAAAGAGAGGGGCGAGAGAGAGGAAGAGAGAGCATTCGATAGGGAGGGCAAAGGAACATGAGAGTGGTGGAGAAGGGAAACAAAGAACGAGAGAGAGAGAGTTTTACCAAGCCGCCGCCGCCGCTGCCACCTCCGTCGCCGTCGCTGCCGCTGCCCCCTTCAGTCACCTTCGCCGCTGCTCCACCCACCGCCCTCGAGCTTCACCAAGCTACTATCGTAGCAGACGAAGAGGGGGAAAGGCGGAGAAGAAGGAAAGACGGGGGAGGGGAGGCGGGGTCGGGCTCGCTCACGAGTGAGGGGCTCGGGTCCGGGTCTGGACCCTGACCCGACCCGTCCTGCCAAACAACGAGCGTCACAAGTTCTATCTTCTCTCTGCTCTCTTCTCTTGTATAAATACCTCACTATTCCTTGTACAAAATAAGCTGTTATGAATAGCAGTTCTCTAGTCATTTGAATAAATATTACTTATCTCCACTTGGCCTTAGTGCCTATTTCTACTGCATATTTATTTGGTGACTGTTGCAGTCACATTTTCAGAGGTGTCCTTCAATATGCATTAGATGTGGTACTTCATCTCCTGCCAAGGCATGCAGGGATATCTCCGGCTGTAGGCCGACTTCAAGCTGCTGCTCGTCCCTTGTCTCTCGTGGATTTTCCCCAGTCGAGTCCTCATCTCCCATCTGCCGATCATCTACCTCTTCTTCCACCAAATACATGTGTACTTTTCAGCAAGCATGCCCAAGGTTCCAAGGCTGGTTGCAGTGGAAGCATATTCCTCTCGTGCGCTTTTCCTTTATCTTATCAGGTGTGAGACGTCAAACCGCATGTTTTGGGGGGCAGGTTTGTCTTCTTTTCACCCATCGTTGCACCTGAATTTTTTGGGTATAATCTAGTCAATAGCTGACTCCTCTCGCTGCTCCACTGTCTGCCGATACCGCCCAATTTTCTATTATTTTCCTCTACCATTCTCACAAGTTCAAAACAGTCTGATAAACTGCGAGGGCGTGCTGCTTGGACTTCGATTCTAATTGGACTTCTATTCTAATTTCATCACTGAGTCCTCCAACAAATGCCCCAACTAGTGCTTCCATCGGCCAACCCCTCACCATGTTCTTGAGGTCTTCAAATTGCTCCTGATATTCCACAATTGTGCCTCTTTGCTTAATTTTTGATAACTCGACGTTGTAGTCGAGGTAAATGAAGGTCCAAATCATGCCTTCATCGTCTCTATCAATGTCGTCCATGACGGTTTTCCTTGTTGTGCCGGTAGCCACCGATACCAACAGCTTGTTGGACGGTCAAAGTGCACTGCAGCGTGGCTCACTGGCCGATCTCCGATGACACTCGACGAATTGGTTAGCCTTAAAAATCCAACTCAGTGGGTCCTCTCCTATGAATCGTTGAAAATCCATCTTCGCTGGTTTCCACCTCCCCCCATGGCTGTTTTCCCTCTCCTGCACAGATGAAGCAGGATTCGGCATACCTTGTGGCGGAGTCTGAGTTTGTGCCTCTCCTCTTCTGCTTGGACTCCCAGTCAGTGCTGCTGTTTTTGTGTGTTCGCTACTAAGGCTGGAGGGGGTGTTTCTACCTTGTTGTAGAAGCTTCCTCGTCGCTGCTGCCAGGGACTGGTGCTCTGCTAGAAACGACTGCATCCTTGCATCTGCTTCCTGGTGCTAACGCTCCATTGCTTGGAAACACTGATCCACCATCTCCACAATCTCCTCCATTCTGGTCCGGTGAGCATTGACAGCAGCCATGGCATCCCTCGCGGTAACCCTGTCGCCCATCGGCTCTAATACCAGTTGTTAACACTGTTCTTGCTAACTCCTATTTATGCACTCACCCACACGAGAGACAGAGGCCAGCTTTGTCTTAATGTCTCAAATTCTTCATTCCCTTTAGGGTTAACTCCTCTTACAATATATATGAGTGTTGTGGGCTGGGTCTATTCCATAACTGGACTGGCCACCCGACCTGATTACAGGCTAACTGACTTGCTGGTTCATAACTAGGGACCCGAAACACAAAGAGACTGAAGACTGAAACTAAGAAATGCATGACAAGCTCCCCCACACAAACCTTATTGATACTGTGCCTAACAGATTTGTATGGATCTCGATTACTACATTGATAGATAGCACCCACATGCATATATTCATACACATGCACAAACCGACATACTAGTGCATGATTTTTTGTGCCATCTAGTTGAGGTTTCACAATCCATGTAGGTTTGTACCAATCTGATGTCACAGATGAATTTCACATGTTTAATGACCTATAGTCAACCTTTGTTTGTAATTTGAAGGCTGCAAAAGAGAGCGGACAAAAATAAGATGCATTTTCAGCTGTTTGCTTCTAGCTCACAGAAAGAACTTGGTACGTATCAGATTGGAGTGATCCATAAGCTGTCGTCAGTAAAGAAACCTTGAGATCACATATGTGGGGTTGGATTTACAAAATGACATTTGGAAGCATTTGTTTCTTACACATTTTCTTATATATATATATATATATATATATATATATATATATATATATATGTATGTATATATATATAAAGATCTCTGGCAGCGCAAAAGCGGCACAATAATGATCTGGTGGACATAACACAGGTCCACCACATTCGATGAAATTAGATCCTTTTGCGCAATCTGACAATGTCTATTGAGGCAAGTATATATAAAGAGCTCTGACAGTTCAAAAGCAGCACAACTATGATCTGTAACGCATGCCTACCACATTCGAGGAAATTAGATCCTGCATAATCTCAATGTCTACTGAGGTAACAATAGGTTAAATTTATTTCACACAGAAAATATGCTTAGGAAAGCATAACAAAAGAACAGGAAAACACTTTCATATATTTAAAATGTATGTAATGTATATATGCTAACAGTTGCATATATCTCTTAGTAGAATGGAATTTTGTGGATCGATATATATGCATTTCTTTTCTATACTTGTTCAAATTCTGAACTGAATAGATTGGGTTCTTGGAACAGACTGATGGAAGAGTGAAAAAGAAGCTGGATATTTGGTTGAATGATTTGTCTCAACCTTTTAATTTGTATTCACGCCATTCTTCAGTAGTTAAGGTGAACACAGCACTTTATGATCTTTTGCTAGCTTTTCTTACTACATTTTCGTGTTTATTAGAATTATGATGGAAGATAATTTTGCTGACTCCATCATTAACTCGGCCTTTATATCATGCGGTTGACAAAATTGGGTCTAGCCTGGGGACCAACAAAATTTATTACATTGTTATCCTACACATGGCTATTATTTTCTTTTAATATAATATTGTTCACCCACATCCTATCATGTTTATGATTTTATCTAATCATTTTTCAATGACTTATCATTAATTTTTTATTTGCTTTATTTGTTTTGTATTTACTTATTAGGTGTTTTTAATTTTTTAATTAAAAAATTCCCAGATTTTCCCGAGAAATATAATTTTGTCATATTATACCCTAAAAATAACTTGCCGTATGGTACCCGTAAACAATATATGTGACAATGATGTATACATACTGATTGGTAGATACCAGACAACTTGGGTAAGGAATAAAAATGAGACCTCTCAACTTTGTGTTAAAAAGTGTTAGAAACAAAATGTGAACTGATACCAAAAGAGGGCAGTGGTGCAAATTGGGAGGTCGGCTGAGCTGGTGAACAATGGCAAGTTTCTGCCATGTTGCTGATTGAAAAAAAGATGGAAAGAGGGGATTGTGTAGAGCCATGCGGATCTATAGAAATGTTGACATAGACTAAGCCTGTTGCTAGAAGGTAGAATAGAATAGTAAGGCTTCAGTAAAGGAGAAGATGCAGGTATAGGGTGAGAATAAAGTAGGGAAGGGCATGGTTTTCTGGGAGTTGCAATTCTGAGCTAAGTGAGGTTGCAAGTTATTTGTACAAGCGTGAAAGAAAAAATTGGGATATCTACTGGCAATTACCTAGATTGAATCACATGCCAGGAACTCCTATCCATATTATGAAAAGCTGATAGGTGAATGGATGATGGATAATACATATATTAAGATTTGGAGTGTGGAGTTGGGGATTGCAGTGACCATCCTTAAGTCCGAAAATAGGTCTTATCCATTACGACCAATTTTACACTCCTTCCTGTATAGCCCCTTGCTTCCTGTACTTGTGTGCAAACCAATTTACACTCCTACCTGTATGGTCCCTTGCTTCCTTTACTTGTGTGCAATGCACAGACAGATACCTGCGAGCTGGAGACCCTGCTTTTTTGGGACACAGTCTTCTAAAAGTTTGAAAACCTTTGCTTGTAAGTACTCTCCTATCCAGCAACGGGCGTTGACCATTTAGGTGTTCAAACTTCAAAGAACATATAAGTCATCCGTATTTCTACAAATTCAATGAGGAAAAGCCAAGTTTTAAAGTTTGTCTACTAAATTGTTTGAGGACTACTTGCCGTACTGAATTGCACTTTTTCAGAATGGTCTGAGCACTTTATCACATCATTATTTTTAAAGCACTTTTCTGTTTCTGCTTTCCCCTTTTTTCTAGATTTCTAGTTTGTAAACTTCGTTTTAACTTCTCATCTATTTTTTTTTTCCAAGTCAATATTGTGTGCAGGCCTCTACCCTAACATTGCTGCTACAGAAGAAGGAATGACTGCAGTACCTTGTGGATCCATCCAAAAATCTTCATTCAGCTCTTCTGCCAAGGATCAGTTGCAGTGGTATGATGGTGAACGGGAAGTTTATATACATCCCTCTTCGATAAATGCCAATGCAAGAGGATTTCAGTTCCCATTTCTTGTATTCCTTGAGAAGGTAAGAAATTTCTAATTCTGCTTCTAATTGAATTTTATAATATTTTTGAGAAAAACCATTTGGCTTAGCAAAATAAATTCAGCCTTTTTGTGGACCTCAAAAAGCATGTTTAGTGAGACTGGCTATACTATGAACACTTGTTACTGGTTTATCACCCTTCTGTCACGTATTACATAATTCTTTAGGCTATTTGTGATGTCTGGATATTTATATTTAAGAAAAAGTGTTGAGATTCAAACTTATTATATGTTTTACTGATTTGATGGCAAACCATCGGTTCTAATTTCTAACATGTTAAAGTATATCCATATTTCTATACCATTGGGGAGTCAAATAGTGTTTTCATGGTTCTATAATATTATGTGGCTGAGCTTTTGCTATGAGACAAATTGAAATTTTCCAGATACGTCTGAGTACTTGGTATTTTGGAGGGTGTTGATTAGACTTTTAATTCATGGTTATGTATCTCCATATGCGAAATTTGATAGGGACCATAACCCATTTGTTTAGTCTTTCATGTACTAAGACTAATAAGCTATGATGGGAGACGATAGCTGTTTTTTATTCTCAAATGTTGTAAAGGGAGGTCACAATGCACAATGAGGTCAGGCACCTGGTGTTGTCAAAAACCTCGAATGAAGACTAAGGCACTGCTGTTCAACTTCAGAGGGAAATTTTTGTTCCACATTGAAGACACTTTTTCTGCAAAAAGTCGAGTAAGGAAGTCTTATTTCTACATTTTTTTTTTTTTTTGCTTTCTCCATCAGGTTGAAACCAGCAAAGTATTTCTGCGAGACACAAGTGTAGTCTCTCCATACTCTATCATGTTATTTGGTGGTTCAGTCTGCATTCAACATCAGGTATCTTGGTATATCTAATATTTACAAAATATTTTCTCATAATTTCTTTCAGAGGTTGACATTTTTCCTTATACTCTTTAGTTGAATCTCCCTTTCATTCTGTGGCTTTAGGCTCTTGCAACATTGTAAGTTTATCACAGCTTGTAGACCTATTTATTTGCACGTCTTAGTAAGCAGTTAAATAATGAAATTATTCGATTTTGCAGAAATTCAGCTAAGGTTGAACATTGAAGTCATTGTCCTGAGAGTAGCTGCACCTAAGTGCCTTTGCTTCAATGTGAAAATGAAAAAATTGAAATTGCTTTTCTGTTATATCCATTTGAGCAGCTTCAGTTAAACATCTATTGTGACCATGTTGATAGGGCACCTGGGCCATATAATTCCCTTGTGTGTATCATTGTCAGAGATATTATTCTCGGGTTTTATTGTGAGGTTTTCCTGGGGTATTTATCAGAAGGTTTGTTTTTTCTTAAGAGGATCTGGGAAATTCAAAAGTTTTAAAGTTATGTAACAATAAAAAATTATGAAATTGCGTGTTATGAACTGTTTCCTTTTTGTAAACACTAAACAGATTTATGGGTTTTAAAATTGTTTCAAATGTGAAAAGAAAGCGAAAGTGGAAAACAAAAGTTTAAATGAATTAAGAACAACTCTCGCGAAAAGGAAAAAATCATGATATTATCACAGTAATATTCTGAGAAAGTTTTGTGATATTTTCTCATGATATTTTGCTTGTTTCTTGTTTTTATCTGTGTTGCTGATACTGCGATAATAACGTGACATTTTTTAACATGACAAGATGTCTGTAACAAATATGATATATATCTATAAATGATGATCTAATGTGCAAAGTCGGAGAATCTCTAGATTCCCTATGGAGTTCACACCTTATGGGTAACACTACTCTGTTCTTATGATGAACAAATTTGAGCTTGCAAGTTTCTCCTCAGCTTTCCTGACGTCTTTGGCCTTTTCTGGCATGACTTCTTAGTCATGTTCCAATTCCTGTTAAAGTATATTATGTGATCTATGTTTCCCAGGTGTGCCATAATCCTTGGCAGCCTGATCATGGTGGAATGATCATGATTCTTGATAAGAATGACAATTGTGTACTGTTGCATCTGTTCTTAGAAACTGGTTTTTCCTCTTTGGTTTGGTCGCATTTGGAGCTTAGTGCATCTTTTTCTCCGAAACAAGTTCATGCATCTCACTGCAATTATTTTTTGAGCACTATGTGAGAATTGTCCTGGCGTTGTGGAATCTAGGCAAGGACAGATTGTGATACTCCATACTCTCCTAAGATTTCATGGATCCATTTTACACAAGGGCAGGTTTCACATTGCATTGTTGATAGCCCAAATGTATTAGGATCTGAGGCTTTTCCCCCAGGAGTGGAGTCTCCTAGGGTTTGCCAGATTTCTCTCGTGTCGGATTTGATAGGTGGGGGCACTTCATTCGTCAATGCATACATATTCCAAGTCACTCACAATGTGTAAAGTACGTGTATCTAAGTCACATGGGTACTTCAGTAAGGTCTACGTACTCGTGTCGCCGTACCCGTACCCAAAATGGGTACTTTGACACTTGGGTACCTATAGATCCAAACTACTTAATTTTACTTTGATTTAATTTTTTCCACCTTACTTTTTATTCTATTCTTTAGATGTGAAAATTCGATTGATGTTCATATTTGATTAGGGGGCTGCTTGGTTGTCCATATGTTTAAAGTTTTTCATAGGTTTCTTAAACACACTGCTGCAAGAGCCGTTGATATATATTTTCTATGTTATTTGTTTGTTTATGTTGATGTATATTTTTTATTTTGATACATATTTTCTAAGTATTTCTTATTGTTTATATATATATACGGCCGTACACCCGCACCCAAGTTTTTTGAAAATGGTCAGTACCCGTACCCGCACCGGCACCCATACCCGTACCTATGTGACATAGACGTGTATACAACTTTAGTAACCCTCCATGGCAGAAGTCCTTTAATATATGTGCATGTAAAGATTGTGCATGGCTAGCTAGAAGATCGTGATGAAAACTTCCTGAATTGTGTAAGAGCCCTGCATAAGCGAGGTATTTGACTTATTTCTTTCTCAGGCTGGTTCTGTCACTGTGGATGGTTGGCTAAAACTTTCTGCAACAGCACAAATTGGGGTTTTGCTTAAGGAACTGAGATATACGCTTGATTCCGTTATGAAAGAGCTTATATATAAACCTGAGGTTTGTTCTCCATATCTTTCTGTCGTATGTTATATCAAATCTCTATCAGGGTATACTTAGTCCCAACCTCTGGTTTAACAGTACATGTGATTCACACTAGAGATACTTCTCTCCATTGTAAATTGTATTGTGTTTGTCTCTGTGTATTACCTCTTGTATTTCTAACAATGACCTGACAACAGTAAATGAAATGAAAGCTCTTCATTTACATTTGTTAAGAGCTTTCCTTTTTTGTGGGTTTACATGGTAACAATTTAGTGTGAAAAAAGACATTTAAGTGGTCCTTCCTATTTTTACAAGCCATGGTGAGACACTAGGAAAAGTTTGAAGTGAGATTCTTTTTAAAGGTTGTTCCTATTTTTAGGGCCTCAAATAGAAAAATTCAACTTGAAAGTGTGTTTGGGATGGCCTTTCCTATTTGCAGGCTCACATGAGATGCATATAATAGCTGGGATTCTTTTCGATGGTTTTTATTCGAATTTTTTTTTCTACATTTTCAATGATAAACTAATCATGACAGAAAGATTTTACACTTGAGCAAGTTTTTCTTTTTCAATGATGTTTTGGCTTTTATCATTTATGGGCTAAAATAAGGATATATACATGAAATGATTCCTTAGAGTGGTTTCTGTTCCAACCCTTTGTATCTTTACATTGTCAATTAGCATGGCAAAATGGAACATATTTTAAATGTATTACCTACATTGAAAACACCCATTTTTTTCCGTTTCAGTTTTTTCTATTTCACCGTCAAGTTAGGGAACCAAATTGGAGGGCTAGCACCCGAAATCCATTTTCCACAATAGTGGGATCAACACCATTAATAGCTTTTAACGAAGAAATTACTTCGAACATAGTGAAGTTACATCTGCAACCTCTTGTAAATATTTTTTTTTCTCGTGTAAAACCTGCTATGTTTTTCACAGATTTTGTCTCGTAATCACAGAGGTCCCTTCAGCCCACTGGACTTGGTGGTGCGGGCTTATGTGTCATATACGTACCAGTCTTCCTCTTTTCTTGGCTTCCTTTGTTCAATTGCTGTAGTCTTATTTTTGTTTCTCATGCTATCGCACGAGCGGTCATTATAACCTTGGTTTTGAATTTGCAGAAAGCCGGCAATATTGTGCAAAATGAAGTCGTGAAATCCATAGTTCATTTGCTGTTGGAAGAGAACAAACAATTGAAGTCATAGGATAGAACAGTTTACCATCTATCAGTACAGCGCAGATATCTGCAGAGAAACTGATGCCAATGGGGCTGAGACGTGCTATTAAAATTTGAGAAAAGAAAATATCGTGTAATTCGGCTGAACTGAACATGCCCATGCTACAATATTCACCTAGCACATTTGTATCCATCCTCATTGTTGCTTGGTGGTGAATTGTTGTCATCATGTAAGGGCGCATTATTTCTATTGGATAACTTTTTTTTATTCAATATATCTTGTTGCTAAGTTTTGCTTATGTGGTAATTATCGCCATGAGGTTACTGCTCAAATTCTTGTGTGCAACGTTTCTTTCTCCTCCTGGAGTTTGGCAGGCAATGGCTGTTGCGCTTGCAGTCAGGCTTAGTTTCTCATATGAATCTTCCTTTCATATTACAAAGCTAGGCACGAAATGACACAGGTATGGCAAAATTGCTGCTGTACACGCACAGGCAAGCCAACACTTTTGGACACAATTTTGAGAAACCCATAGATTTTTTTTCGCATTTTTCATATTATTTTTAAAGTTTTGCATACTAATTTTCATACTAATTATCTAAAATATATTTTTCACATGGTTTACATTTTTCTCACCTGTTTTGTATTAATTTTGCATATTCTTTTGTAGAATTTTACACACATAATCTAGGCGTGTACTCTTGGGATGG
The DNA here is from genome assembly GCF_008831285.2 of Nymphaea colorata. NCBI lineage: Eukaryota > Viridiplantae > Streptophyta > Magnoliopsida > Nymphaeales > Nymphaeaceae > Nymphaea > Nymphaea colorata. The sequence goes on along the minus strand of NC_045139.1, from coordinate 24,478,594 downwards.
AGGGACAGTCAAAGCTGCTTGCTTTACCATTGTTCCAAAGGTTCGCATGTGGGTGGGTTTTTGTGGGTGATTGAGACCAACGAACCGCAACCGGTAGATGCGCCTTCTTTAATGCATTAAAATCAAAAAGCTTCCCCTGCTCTTCTTTTTTTCTTTCTTTTTTTCCCCCCCCGGTCAAGTGGTGGTTCGGAAGAGGAGGCGACCTGCCTCTTTTATTCGTCTTTAACTCCCAAAAGCGACCTCGTTAAATCCTCTCCGCATCTTGAAAATTTCCGTGAATGTTATTTTACCGAAAACATCAGCAGTCTTTTTTATTTTAATTCTCAAACATATTGTAGGATTAAATTGGAAACAAATTATTTTAATATCTAAAAAAATGGATAAAAATAAAATATAGAATTCTTTCAATGGGTCACTAGATCAAAACCTTTTGGATTCAAATTGGCTGCACTATTCTGATAACAGTTTGTAAAGGCACTGACGGAAAGTTTCGTGTTAAAAATCCAAAAATTACATTCTGATGACTTAAAAATTGCATTAGGTGTCTACATCATATCTGAGCTGACTATTCGAGTGTCCCTCGGTCCAAAAATCCTAGCTGCACCATTGGTACAACCGTACGAGGGGGAGACCTGGCTAAAACTTTCTTTCAGCTTTCAAAAAGGTGATGCCTATGATATTTAAATCTTGACTGCCAGTTTGACAACCAGTTTGCTATCCAATATGCCAAGCAATCCAAATATCACTCATCTATGTGATGATCATGATCAAACCTATTCGTATCTAATATCTGAATGCTACTGGATCAAATGACAGACATTGTTGAGAAAGGGATAGGCTTTTCTGGATGAAATGAAACATTTGATTCATGCGCTAGGAGAAAGATTTTCCATTCCTTAGCTAAAAAGATATGTGGCCGTGAAAGAGGAATTATCTGGAACAGAATTGATCGGCTGGTAGAGTAGTGGAAACACTTGTTTATTCCATATTTTGGACCTTGGCTCCTCGGATTAATCTATTGTCCAAGACAAGCAGTTCGCCATGACACAGTAATTGATAACGCTAATGTTGGAAAAACATTGGATTTGAGATGGGGGTTGAATGTGCAAATTCAGTCTTAGAAATCATATTTCAAGGCCATCTTGAGTAGATAGTCATTTGCAACAGAGTGTTTTCCCCAATATCATATTTCAGCACCGTCTCAAATAGGAAGTCATTTGGCAACACAATGCCTTAGAAGTGAAACTACTTGAATATCAAGGTGATCTCGTAAACAACTTCAGAGGATTTAATCAACCTTCCTTACCCTGGGCTTAATTAGCAGAATCAACCACAATTGTGCTGATTCTATCATGATTTCACTTATCTCATCCACAGAACGCGATTACATAAAGATCAAATTATGAATGGTGTAATCAGAAATATTCCATTTCATTTGATGCAAAATGATTTTATATTTTCTGGTTTGTTCATGCTTTTCCCTGTCTTACAGGCTACCAATATATTTCTCCGCACCTTTTAGCTGTTGACAAAGTCATTCAACCAGTTGCTCAATTAGTTCGTTTATCAACGAAAACCTTATATACCAAAGAAATGAAAAGTTTTCCTTGGAAATGAAGAACTTAAATTTAAAGCTTCCCTCAAATTCATTCCTGAGTAACAGGCAACCTGCCCATCCATTCTGATCTTGATGTGATTGACAAATTTATGTCGTTGAATTTTGAAGATGGTGATGTGAATGCATATCCATTAGTATCCAATGAAATTGTGACCATGTAAAGATGACTATGCACAATGAAGAAAAAAACCGAGCAAGTTAATATACTGACATGTACAAATTTCTTTAGGGGCGTTTGATGGATTAAAATTTTGATTTTGAAATTAGAATTCTTGAATCAAAATTCCACTTCAAACTGGAACTAGAATGAAAATGTAAATTCCAATTCCAGTTTCTGTTTTTATTTGATAATTTGGAATTATGATTCCAGAATTGAAAATGACTTGCTAGATGAAAGGGGAATTAAAATTGTAGAATTCATAAATCACAGCCTTCATGCCTTGTATCCCAAAGAGAGCTAAAAAAAATATGTCAAAATACCGGAATCATGATTCCACCAGAATTGGGTTTTATGTCATGGGCTGTTTGAAGGAGCCAGAATTATGGAATTCTAAAATCCAAATTCTCATGTTTTTTTTTTATGATTGTCGAATCATAGGCTCATTCTGGTTTCAAAATTTTGGAATTACGATTCTACCCTGGGGGTAGAATTATGACTAACATATTCCATAATATTTTTTTCTCTCTTTGGGACACAAAGCATGAAGGCTTTGATTTATGAATTCTACAATTTTAATTCCCCTTGCATCTTGCAAGTCATTTTTAATTCTGGAATGAAAATTCCAGTTTTATTAAATACAAAGGAAAAGTGTAATTCAGATTTTCATTTTCATTCCAATTCCAGCTTGAAATGGGATTTTGATTCTGGAATTCTGTCCAAAATCAAAATTTCAAGATATCAAACCCCCCCAAGGAAATATATACAAGTCATTATATTAACTTGCTCGATCTTTTTCTTTACTGTGGGATAACTTTTACATAGTCACCAATTGCTTTGGGTACTAAAGGATATGCATTCACTTCACCACGATGGAAATTCTGCGAAGTAAATGCATGCATGCTGAGAACACATGCTCTGAGTTGTTGATTTACTTATTTCATATAAATGTCGGAACTGGTAACAACTTGAAGTTGACATGTCTAGTTTCCAAAGGGGCTGGCTTGATTGATTTTTGGCTCCTTGTTACTTTGCTTTGTCCATGCTTACAATTCCTATTCTAATTTATGATTAATTTACTTTTTCTATGGATGTTCCAAAAGGTTCAATGGCTATTTTTTCATGGGTGTGAAGGTTAGGAAGCAGTATTCTCATTTCAACTAGACTATATTTGCAATCACAAGCTTAATTTCTACTGCAGTAGGTAGTATTCATTAATTTATTTGACAAGAAAATGTTTCAAAACACCGTTTTGGTTTTTTGATCAGCTGGGTTGACCTAGTGAAGGAAGCTGTTAGTGAGTCCAGTATACATGTATTAGCTTTTAATACTTGTTGCATTACCAAGTATAGAATTTTTATTGTTTTGTAAACTATTAATCCCTTGGGTGGTATGTGAGAGGTGAAAACCACCCCCTTCTCTTCATTTCCAGGGTCCAGGACTGCTTCGAAACCTAAGTGGTCTCATGGTATACCTTTTAACTTGAATTTTGTGCATGCCACCATTTGCAGTTTAGAGAAATAGCACTCATGAGAATCCAATTGAGGACAATGTCATCTACGTGACCCTCGACTGACTAACTATGGGACACCCCCTGGGGTAAGCTATTAATCCCTTGAGTCCCTCCTCCTATGCATAATTTTTTGTTGCACTAAGTGCCTAGCATGCAGTAACACTAAAAAATGAAAAAAAAAAAAAAATTAATCGCTTGATGCATCTGCACATGCACATTTATTTCGTATATCGTTATTCATACGTATCATTTGTTGGTTGCATGCATGCATCTCTTTGTCATCAAGTTATACGGTTGTGTTGACTTATCCAATATATGCTTACTTTACAAAGTCAGAAATGAAAGTGGCTGAATAATAACTTTGCTACTGGGAAGAGGGGTGGAGTTTGAAATTTTTCATGAGAGGGGACGAATTAAAGCTTCTAAAATTTGACACGGGTTGAAATATTGTTTTTCAAAATTTTTATATAAGACTAGTAAAATTTTCTAAAATTTACATGTAAATTTTTTTGTTCATCAAACTATGTTTACTTTTTCTATATTATCATAGATGTATATTCTGATTCTATTATTTCCAATAAAGTATGATTCCGTTGGAACAATTATCACGAGGCTAAGCATTTCTTCTGCTGAAAAAATGTCTCAGATTGTTGGGGCCATTATATGGATATGAACCTGAAAAAAGATAGAAAGAAAAGCTAAATGTAGTGACATGATATAAAAATGCTTCTCAAATATTATAAATCATTGGCTAATTATAGTTAATTTGCTGGTAACTAAATAACTCTTCCCCTTTAAGATGGATTTTTCTTAAGGTTGTGTTTGGTTACGATGGATCTGAGATCCATGGTTTTCCATGTTTTTTTACATTAAATTGTAGATTTGAAATCCACGTTAGGAGTTGATGTTGAAATCCACCGTTTGATACAACTCTGGATTTCAGCTACCATGGATTTGAGATCCCCTCGGATCTAAGAACCATAGAGAATCAAATGCAACCTAAGAGTCCAAATAATTATTCGATGTATTTCCAAAATTAGGAGAAAAAATGCAACTAAATTGGTTTGCTGTTGATAGGAATTACTCAGGCTCAGCCAGACTGAAGCACATGCTGGATTCATTTATTTTGCACACAAACTCGAGTCAGAACAATAAAATCTCTTTCTTTGACTTTGCATTGTGATATGAAATCTTCAGTGAATAAATGAGAGTGTTGGTTTCTGTAGATAAAGACAAGGGCACAGTCAAAGGTTGGAATTTATCATCACCTAATAAATCGGAAGGCTGTGGCGAAAAGTGATACTATAAAGATTAGATTTTGACTTCTGCAAACATGAGACACCTTGACTTTCTCCATCTCCAGTTGAATGCCTAATGAAAAGAGTAGTTAGTACGTACCATGTCTACCGTAGGCAGGATGTACTTTGTTTTCTTCCATATCAACTATTTATAAATTTTGAGACATTCTAATTAATCTTTTAGATTAACAGTAAATTCTTCTAAGCAAATGGTTCTTAATAAGGCATGATGGAAGCGGCATTTTGAAGTACCAAAGTAAGCCCTATACTCTGGGGATACATGTGTGTGTGTGTGAAAGAGAGAGAGAGAGAGAGAGAGAGTAACTATGTGTATATAGACATCAAATTAAGAACTTGTCTAAATATATCTTTGCAGCTTGATGGGCATTTTTTATTTTATGTCACTAAAAATTATAACAAAAAGTGCTCTCTGTCACTAGAAACCACGGCTAAACAAGTGTCTATCACAAATATAATTTTTGCAATGGTTTTTAGCAATATAAAATTTAAAAAAAATATTCGTTCAAGGTATATATATATATATATATATATATACGTCCCGGAGGCCTGAGGGTGCGCTCATCTTCTGTTTATCACGAGTCATCAGCATCCGTAGGCCGTTTGGAGTGAAAATCTGCCTTGAATAGTTGAGTTCAACTCATAGTTTTGTTGGATATTGATATCTCTTGACTTGAGAGGAAGGCAACAATAGTTAAAAGGATTTCACCAGATCCAGAAGCCTGTTGCTATCTCTTGTCTCATTATGTTGTTCACCATTGCAAGGCTTCATTATTTCTTAAAGTTCACTTTATTATCGAAATCGCAGCAACTAGTTGCTTCAAACTCCGGAGAAAACATGTGGAAGAAGAAGGATAAGAAATGATTAAGGTTGGAAGTAGAGAAATAAGGGCTGGATATGGGGTTCAAATTAAAAGGGTTAAATGCTACACAAGTTTTTAAGAAAAGTTCCTTGGCAATGTGTGTGTAATCTCTCTCTCTCCTTTTATATATATATATATATATATATATATGAGAAGCCGGAGTATCTAGATGGCCGGAGAAAGGCACATCATGTCAACATCGTGGTTATTATCAAATATATATATATATATATGAGAAGCCGGAGTATCTAGATGGCGCACATCATGTCAACATCGTAGTTATTACCAAAATCATATCGCCTGAGTTGTCATCGAACACTATATACTCAAAACGCCTGCAGGTTTGACTTCGAATTAAAATCACATTTCCTTTTCTCTACAATTTACTTCAAAACTTTTCTGCGCAGAAGCGAATGTTCAGCAGCTTTACAAATCGCTCACCGCATGCTCTTCAAAGTAATATTTTAGTAAAATATATATCAAAAGGAATATGCTGCTCCAAATCTCGTCAAACATATATGAAATCAAAATGTTATTTCTGGTTTGCTCTTGAACTGAAAATTTTACTCATATTTGCCTTCCCTGTGGCTAAGGCAACTGTACATCTCTCTCAGCTATGCCCAATACTGAAAGATAAGGCTCTGACATTTACGTAACATGCATGCACAGTTCATGAAGAGCCCCTTAGTCAAAGGCATGAATGAAAGAAGACTCGCCAGTGCATTTATAATGTCTTCGCAACCACGTCGTACCCTTCTGGTTAGGCCTATTGAAAGCATTTAATTCATATACATTTATGCAAAAGAATGTAAGATCTATGGTCGATTGGATCTACACAGATCCACAGTAAAAGACCCATAAGAGACAAATGACATTAAATTTACCAAATCTATGATTTTGAAGCATCTGGGTCACATCCACTTTCTAGTCAAATATTCTCAATTGTTCACTTGTTTGGATCGTATGGAAGGTGTGGTTGTTTGCTTAAAGATCAGATAAAATATTTCAACACCAGCATAATGAAGGTCATGACCAAATGTTTTAGAGTAAAGAATGATGTGCAAGTCTCCCCGTGTTGTTCCTAGCACGTAACAACCTATGGACATTGAAATTCATCCCTTCCACCAGTGGTGGAGCCAAGAATATTTTTTGTCAGATCGCTGGCTCCGATCAGCTGTGGGCCTTGGATGTGACTAAACCCGAGTCCAGCCTCAATCCCAATGAAATTTTAGAAGGTCTGGTTTGGCAGCGGCCATGTATCCCTGCTACTGGGTCAAGGTGATACTTTTGCCAATGGTCAGAGTGGCCAACTATTTCCCTGACTTAATTAAGGTTATAGTAGGAAGATTAAAATGCGCAAAGGCAGATCGAATTTGGACGGCCAAGAGTAGTTTGGTAGGAAGGATACTTTATGATTGTTTTTGGGTAGATTTATGAAAAACTATAATTAATGTTTTACGAACCTGACCCAATCTTTGAAACAAATTCATGAAACATTCACATAGTGTCTCTGATCAAGATAAATTGTTTTGAAAAGTGAATGTTTTATGTGTAATGAAACATTTATAGAGTGTCCCTACTTCTAGACAACCCCCAAATGTCAAATTAAATTGTTTAGAGGGTAAAAGTTTTATTATAAATGGAGGGAGATGCTGGAATACCATACAGGAGTTACTTCAAAGAGCTTCCCCCTTTTCGATGGAGGCACCAGCCACCAAGCTTCATATTTTGAAATGTGTTGTGTTTGAGTACGTGAGAATGTTTGAACAATTTTGGCCCGATTCAAACGATTTTGTTTACAGATCTAGCCATATAAATATGGCCACGGTCTAAATTTTGATTTTGTAAGAGGTTAAAATTCAATGGTCTAATTGTCATAAAAAATGTGCACGGCAAGAAAAAAGACTGTGACAAAGTTGTATATCTTAAGAATAAAATGGAAAAATCTTGGCAAATTTTTTAAAAATTTAAAACATTAAATAAATCTTAAAAATTATAAAAAATAAAAAATAATAAAGAATATAAAAAAACACATATAATACATATTTTATTCACGTTTTTTATTTTCTGGCATTTTTTTTTTTTAAAAATGCGTCTTTTTAACGTTTAATACGTCTGAGCATTTTTGACATATTATACGCGTGTTTTTTTTTCAAAAAGACGCGTCTTGTCTTGTCTTGTGTGACACACTAAAGTTCCGGTTTTTAATAAAATATGGTTAATTAATTTACGCATTAAAAATTCACGATTTTTCAATTCCATGTGTGTGTGATCAGATTTCAAAAGCAAATGAAAAACTTGGCAGCACGGCAGACAGCCACTTTTCTCTCTCTCTCTCTCTCTCTCTCTCTCTCTCTCTCTCTTATAGAGAGAGGAATATATAGGCTGAGCCAGTTCAGCTTCGGGACCGATTTTTTCACCTCTTTATTTCTGACCAACTTTTCCTCTTACAGTGCAATTCTATCTCAACCACAAGACGGGTAAGATTGGACCTAAAAATGAGACCGGCTATATATGTTTCGAAGTAATGTTGTGATGTTTCGAAGTAATGTTGTGAGATGGCTAAATATTTAAAATTTATAGTTAAATATATATACCATAAACTATCAAAAAGATACTTTAAATCATTGTTAATGCATCCATTGAGTGGCGTTTTCAGCAACACTTTTGAAATATTTTATCATTCCACAGCATTCGGTTTTTAACAACAATGTTTTAAATATTTTGTCATTAGGTAATAGTAGACAGTTGGACAACTCCAATTCTTTCATATATATATATATATATATATATATATATATATATATATATATATATATATATATAAAAGAAAGCTGCTACTAAAAGCTGTCATTAGGTAACAGTAGACAGCTGACCACAAATACATAGGGTTGCACAATGAGACAAGCTAACTTGGGCTCGACTCAAAACTCGTTCGAAAAAACTGGGTTCGTACTCAACTCATTTATAAATGAGCCAAGTTCGACCTCACAAAGATACTTGAAATGATAAATGAGTTGAGTTCGAGTTTCAAGAACTCGACTCAGTTATGCTCGACTAAACTCGCAAACCGAGATACTTTATATAATAATGTTAATACGAGTTCACCGGTTTTAATTTTTAGGGTAAAGACAAATTTTCACAAGTTACGTGAGTTAATGCTTACACGAATTAAACGAGTTAATGCTTACACAAGTTAACGTCAAACGAGTTAACGCTTAAACGAATCGAGTTCGAGCTCGATTTTGTATAGTCTAGTCCAGCTCGAGCTTGAGCTTGTCAAATTTTTTGAGCTAGAGTAAGCCCGAGTCTGGCCAATCTCCAGTTCGACTCAACTCGGAATGTCAATGACCCTCTCTCTCAGAAATGTCATTTGGTCTGATGCCGCGCCCCTTTATTGCTTTTGAACAGGTCAATCGGAATATCCATGAGGCAAAAACTAGTTATTGAGAATGAAAAAGTTTTCAACCGAAATTTCCGGGCTTTGCAGTTCGCGCCTCCATATACTTAAAAATAAAATCTTATTTCTTGCCTTGCACTTCGGGTCGCTTGGCCGATGACTTTCGTGGACTTCACCATGAAAATTTTCATTCATTTAAATGGCGAGAAAATATTGATTTCAAATTTTGGCTTGTGCCATAGATCTTATGTAGAAATACTTACATCACATTGTTAGTTTTGTAACTAGAAAGATTAAGTGATGAAGTTAGAGCATGAAGATATCTAGAGGTCTAGAGATAATGCATACCTAGATCAATTGCGAATTTTGGGGAATTACCAGACTCAAATGGCAAATCTGCCTTTTTTTGTGGGCTAGGGACGGTATCAGATATGGTTGGGGCCTTTGATTCACTTTATGTAAATTTTCGAATCACTATTCTGAATTGTGTTCTCAAACAAAGAATTTTGATTCTAAAGTTATAAACTCATTTTAGAATCAAAGTTCCGGAATTATAATCTCACCTAATTAAAGAGCGTTATTACGATTTCAAAATTTTGGAATTTTTTTTGTCTTTCTTGGGATACAAGGCATGAAGCTTTAATTCATGAATTCTAGAATTTTAATTATTTTTTCGTCAAACAAGTCGTATTTTTAATTCTATAATCAAAAGTTCTTATTATCAAACTGGGAAGAAAATTGGAACTGAAATTTTCATTTCTAATTTCAGGTTGAGGTGGAAATTTGATTCTGGAATTTTGATTTCAAAATAAAGAATTCTAAGACATCAAATGCCCCGTAAAGCTGATTGGATCCAATCATAACAGAGTTAAAGTTTGATGTAGGACCTTTGTTGCCAAATCCAATGATTATCTGAATCTAGAAGGCATCTGGACCTAATCAAATGTAAAAAAAAAATTGAACTATGCTTACAATGTAATTTACATCTAAATTTAAAAATAAAAATATTTACCCTGTATAAAAATTTTGAAAAATTATTATTTCGACTCCTGTAAAAATTTTAAAACTATAATTCAGCCCCCTTCATAAAAAAAAATCCTGTCTCTGCAATAATTGAAACTGATACATCCCTTGAAAATCTAGGAAATTTAAGAAGGTTTCGTATACTGGCGTCTCATTCTAAATCCATATGATAATTGAAACTGATACATCCCTTGAAAATCTAGGAAATTTAAGAAGGTTTCGTATACTGGCGTCTGATTCTAAATCCATAGTATTTAATTAGTCGAATGTGATAATAGCAGCTGAATCTAAATCCAGATCCAATTTTTTACAACACTTATCTTAGTTCTTGCAACACAAGTTTGAAAGATTTGGCGATGTATAATGCATGCATAATTTATTTTTTTATCGATACCATAAACATAACTAATGCTTTTGTTCGTTATAACAATGATATACGAAAAGTATATCAGGATCATATTATATTTCTTAATTGTGTACGTTAGTGATCAGTGGCGTTTCTTAAGTAAGTCGGTGATTTTTAGTTACATCAAAATCTTGGGAAAAGGAAAACTAGACTGGGCTATAGTTCTCTAAACCGTCACCAATAATATCAAATGGACATCATAAATGCTGTCATCGTTTCGGAACATCAAGTTGAGGCGCTACGCTTTCAAGCTACTGAAATTTTGCCCACTTGACCAGCAAGCCAGTGAAATCCTTTGAAGTTTTGTCCAAGCTTTGACCACTCGATGCAACGCATCTAGTCGTATGTTCTCAAACTTAAGAGGATTTTCAAACCTAGAAGGAGAAATCTGTAAACTATAATGTTATATATATATATATATATATGAAAACATGTAGCTACCGAACAGTGGCAGACCTAAGAATCTGTGATTAAGGGGCACCAACAGTTTTAGTTTTAAACATTAAGGGGGCACTCTTAGATAAATGAGTAAAAATTATAAAAATTTCAACTTAAGGTAATTGCTATAGGATGGTGTACACAATTTCCATACCAATCTACATGTACATAAGGGAATTGTATAAGCCATTGATTTTAAAAAATATGGAGATTAAGTTGACAGAAACAGAAATCAAGTTATATTTCAAGACACCGAAATACTCCTTATAAAAGAAAACAAATCAGTTTCCTTAATCAAGATCTCACCTTCTCTTGAAGGGTATTCCTGTTCCTTCAACATACACTTTAGTTTCTGGTTTTTATTTTTTTCAATTTAATCTTCATCATCTAATTTGGTATATAAGGGACCATAGCTACCCCGTTTTCATATATATATATATATATATATAGTTGTTGAGAGTTAGCCACATGAAGTCGCCCATGTTAGTTCTCCATGTCGAGAATTTTTATTAGAAGTAGCCAAATTTTAAAAAGTCATTTTCGACAAGAAGTGGTCCAAAGAGTTTATTCTTAAGAGCATGGTAAGTATGATGTTGATATGCATATATATGTACATGAGAAAGAACACAATAAAATTCACAAACTAAAAACAAAGGATTGCGAAGGCAAGGATCATGTGATCATTAAACATACAGGTCACACGCGCCAGATATGAAATGTGAACAACTGTCATCCAAATAAAAAGGAACTTCAGGTCTGATCCTCTTAACATATAAAAATTAATATTTTTATGCCTTCGTGACATAATGATGAATTTTCCATCGTCACTTGCTTTGCAGGCTTAATGGCTTAGGCTCCATTATTGGCATAAACTATTCTCCAACGGAATTCTTTCTCCAGGAGAAAGTAAATATAAAAGAAAAGATGGAGAGAAAGGGTGGAGGAGATGGAAAGATGCACAAGAAATTATAAAATTGCATATCAAATTTGTTTATTGGTATCTTTTGATATGCTCAAATTAAGAGGACTTAGAACAGTGAGGAGCGTCTGTGAATTTTTTAAAGAAGAAAAGAAGAGAGGAGCGATTCATTGGGGAGAGAAAGAGAGCGGTAGGTGCTGCCTCCTCAGTAGTAATCTAGGAAGGAAGGAGGGGTCCACCATCATTTGCCAACTGGGGGGTTCAGTCCCCTCCTCCGGCGGCGGCGGCGGCGGTGGAGGTGGTGGCGGCGTAGGTGGATGCCCACTCCGGGAATTCCACCGGGAAAAGCTCGTCCACCCCGCCGCACATCATGAACATGTCATCTTGGAGTTCATCAAGATCCATGAGTAGATTTGCCTCCTCCCCATCGTCCTCCTCTTGCTCATCCTCCTGCCCGACCGAGCCTGCCTCCATCTCCGGCTCTTCGTCGTCAAACTGCAACTTGCTCGCGTCCTCCATGGCTGCCCTCAATGGCGTCGTCGGTGATAAACCGTCCGACGGTGAGCATGCCTCGTTAGCACCACCACTACGAGTACCAGAAAAGGTTGCGGTCGTCGCCGCTGCTGAACTCTCCGTACACTTCTGTCGGGTGGTTCCGGCGAGAGAATTCCGGTGGGTAGGAGCCGGATGGTTGTGCTCCGACGTGTATGTGACCACGAACATCTCCGGATCTGTCTTGCTCCGCTCCACCTGCTTTCTGGCCGAGCAGCCTTTTGAGCTACTACACCTATAATATCCTCTGTTCATACCAGAAGAAACAAACAATACCAAATCAAAACAACATTTTCATGGCACCAAACAGCTGATCAGAAATAACCATCGAATCGAAGTGAACAAAATAGCATCATGTTGTAACAAGAAGAACTAAAAACAAGATATGGGTCATGATTAAAATTGTAGCGATACCATCTTAGCAAGTAAAAGAGTACTGTCAATTTAGCAACATAAAGGATTTTAGGAACTGTAAGTTAAAAAAGGGAGGAAGAAGACCTTGGGTAGGGAGATCCTTTAATGGGCTTCTGCCCGTACTTCCTCCACGCCCACACGTCGGAAGAGAGCCCTTCTGCGGGAACATGACGCACCACCTTCTTTTGTTGACTCTTCCTGCAAAAAGGAAAAGGCGGCAATTGTCTTAGTCTCCGTCGCTTTCTTCAAGAAGCGTAAAATAGCAAGTTCACTGAAATATTTTGTTGCTTGTTATATGTATTCTACCTTCGTTTGGGGCGGCCTTGCGAAGCGGAGGCGGAGAGGGGCAAGGGCTTTTGATGGTTGTGGTGGAGAGGGGAAGAAGAAGAAGAAGACTGTTGTTTGGAGTAGAAGGGCTTCCAGAGATCATGGAGATCCATGGATGGTGTGGAAGAGAGGAGGTCAGGGAAGACCACGACGTTGGATTGTTGGTCGGCATCAGTTAGTAAAGTAGATGGTGAAGACGACGACGATGAGGAGTAGGAGGAGGAAGAGCAAGACGACGGAAAGGAGAGAAGGAGGGGATCCGGCTGTAGGGATGAGAAGGAGCGGAAGGCGGAGGAGGTGACTGAGAAAGGGCTGGCGGCGTTGCAGCAGCCTCGAACTACGGCCTGCAGACCCCAGTCGTCCATGGCTGCTCTGCGACTAGCGAGAGAGATAAGAGAGAGAGGCGGAAGGGACAGCGCTGACTTTGCTTTAAGCAATAAGGTTTCTCTGGCGGTGATCTGCTTTTTATACAATGCGAAGAGAGAGAGATCGAAGTATAGGTACGTAGATTAGAAGTTTTTTAGTTTTCTTATCAGTATAGTTTATAAACCCACTTCTAATTTTTTGAGTAATTTTTGTCTTTCAGCATTCATTTTGAGAACCAGTGAAATCTACTAGTAAAGGAACAACTGAGTTGATGAATGAAAAGAAAAAACATTTCTGCTTCAAACAAAGAGATAAGCTCATAACCATCTCTCTCTCTCTCTCTCTCTAGCTACTTTCTTGTCTCTATGTTTGAGTTTAACGGCTTCTGTTGATTTCTCTTTGGATAATCTGATAGAACTAGTCGAGAAAGAGAGTGCATGAATCTGAGAGCTCCAAATTGCACGATGCCATTTTCACAAGGCATTAATGGCGAGCAACTTTCACGAAAAATTACTGTGCTGGACTATTTTTTATTTTCAGGAGAAAGAGAGAGAAGCTTTTGTCTTTTCCGCTTGACTTGTTAAGAAGTCAAAACCCCAGAAAAAGCCAAAAATCTGCATCTTCCTTCTTTTCTCCTCCCCTCTTTCTCTCTCTCTCTCTCTATGTTAAACCGGTCGGACATCCGATTCGCTAGCCTCAACCGATACGGGTTCGAGTCTAAATCAAACTACCATCTTGTGTAAGAAGTGACGATCGTCATATTTCGGCTTTCATTGCTACCAGAAAACAGCCAAGGCCAAATCCAGCCGAAATTTTCAGATTCATTTTCAACCGAATCGGAATCCGAGTCCCTTCTGATCCGTATCGGGTTACCCGTCTCGCTCTTCACCTCTCTCGTCTGGAAACTGGGGGTGGAAGACGCGTCCGTGGTCCCCACGTGCCTCTTTCATTCTCTCTCTCTCTTTTTCTCTCACTGTGACGGCGTCAGGGGGACACGTTAGGGTTCCCTTCTTGCCGTTTTCCTTATCATTTCGAAAGCCTGAGAGGAACGAAGTGGGGCCCACCCTCCCCGATGAAGTTAACGACGTTTGCTTCCTCAGAATTGTAGTCAGCCGAGTGTTGCCATCATACCTCCGAAACAAGCGGGTTCGGATCCGGATCCGGATCTAAATCTGAGGTACCCTATCGGACTTCTTTCCACTGGCACTGCAGAGGTGCAAACGGATATGAACTGGCAAGAAAGAGGAGTTCGAATTACTTTAAATTTTTCATTCAGTGTGATCTGATATTTTTGAGACAAAGCACTCTCCACCTTATAGATCACAACCAATTAATTTTCTCTCGATAGATTGAAAAAAGTTGTAAATCGTAGATAAAAATACATAAAATCAAAATTAAAATGTCCAATAATAAAATATGTGAATCTGAGAACTACGAAAATATGGTGTCCTGCTGAAAAAAAAAAATTATTCCAATAGCTTATATTAATGACCATAATGAGTAGCGTGGGCTGTAAACAGGACGGTTTTAGTTGAGATATATTCCATCTTCATTGAATTCGATCAGTTGGATTAATTCGTTTTAAAAAATAGGAACCGACCTACTTCCGTCTAGTCTAGGGCCGGTGGTCGATTTAATTTAACAAAATATTAAAAACTCTTATTAAAAAATTTACCACTGCCATCGTACTGAACTTGAGAGCTTAAATGAAAAAAAAAAAAAAAAATTAGCTTATAAATTAAAGTTCGGGCTGATCAACCATCCAAATCCCGCAGAAAAAACACTAAAGCTTCAACTTCTTTCATTTAGCTGCCTGAATTAGACGTAAAAATGCAAAATTTAGATGTGTTTTCATCATATCATGAAACATTGAGCACCCATTTGGAACATTTTCATTTAGGAAAAGGGTTTAAAGACCAACTCAGATGCAAACTTGTAACTTGAAGATGACGCTGGATCGGTTACAATCGGCATGTAACATTATCAAATTAATTTATTTATAAAAACAAAATAATAATAAATAATAAAAACTAATAAAAATGAACAATTTAAAAATAGCAAAAGATGATTTGAGCATGAATGACGATTTGGTAGATTATATGATTAATGATTGATCTGCAATTTAAAGATGAGAAATCTCCCCAAAATCCTAAAATCATTTGAGAACTCTGCACTCGTATGTTCTTTCATCAGATCAGATGAATGGGTTTCATTGGGATAATTTTGGTGTTCAAATCACATGGATGACTCTAAATAGACGTGAAAGCTCACATGGCGGTGAACTTTTGAAAAACAAAAACGATCCCCCGTTAAAGAATAAAAGATTGAAAAGCCAGTCCATTAGAAAATTCAATCTGATTTGACTGATAAAAACGAACATGAGTCTTTTAGCAAGAACATGCAAATGGCGGATGAGCGGATGCAATTTAATGAGCCTATATATATATATATATATATTTGTCAAAAAGTGCATATAAAACTACTGGAATATATAGGTCAGGATACATCTGACAAATAATCATAAACCCAAGACCTTCAATCACATAGTTTTATCCGGCCCATGCACAGGCAGACGCTCCTACATGAAAATAATGTTTTCCAAGTGCTTTGATGAACATATAAGAGTAGTTTCTTCCTGAACCCTCTGGATTAGTTTGAATTATAACTCCATGAAGTTTGTAAAATACTATTTTATGGAAGACACTATCACATGCTCTAAATTAATGCCCGTAGATTGTGTGGAATCATATATATATATATATATATATATATATATATATATATATATATATATATATATGATTCTGAGAATTCAGTAGCACATGACATTAGAAGGGGCAGCATATGCTCTTCACCGACAACCAGACTGTACAAGCTGCACATTGTCTCCTTCCTTCATGATTCAAAGTTTGCTGAAATCAGTTTAAAAATTGGTTCAAATTCTCAGCACGCATTTTCACATGTTAAGCCAGTCTAGTCTAACTATTACTCATGGGAATCGAAGAATAGATATGACTATTACTCATGAGAATCGGGGGATCGAACAATAGACATGTCTGTGATGTATCCCCACCCAACCAACTACGTTACATCCTTTTCAGGCACAAGCTGCACAAGCGAATGATATATATATATATATATATATATATATATATATATATATATATATATATAGAGAGAGAGAGAGAGAGAGAGAGAGAAGCCCCATGACAAATTCTCAATCTCTTTTTTCTTTATTTGCTTTGGTGACATTTATTTTGCCTCGTGTCTCCCAAGGACGATTGGGGCTCAAACGGAAAAGGAGAGAGGAAAAACACACTGAGAGACCAAACACGCCTAATGAGAGAAAGATTCACCTTGCACTTCGTACGCATGTGAACCAAATGCTTTTCACTTTTTTCCTTTTCGTCTTCAACCAACAGATTGTGTTCGTGGCAGAATCCAATCTCCGTGCTTTTTCTAGGCTCGTTTCCACCTCTAACCCCACGGCCTAACCCACTGAAAATAGGCCGGTTACCAACTTAGATGGAGCATACCCATTGGGATGATATGAACCCACATGATTGGCCAGATCCCCAGAGCTTGAATTATTAAATGTCATTATCAAGCCATCCTCAATCTTCATCCTCATGTCCTGGGTAATGAATGGAAAGCCTCCTTGTCCAATCCCCTTCTCAACGGGACTCCAATATTGAAGTGCCCATCTTCTGGTGCCTGCTATCCATGGCCGTCAGTTTCAGGAAAAGGCAGACATTTCTCATCCATTTCTTTGCCGTGCAAGGCAGAAGTTCAATCACAACCCATCATGAGTAAAGGTCTGAGGAATAAGAATGGGCTAGGAAATTAGAACAGGATTCTAGAAACTCAACTGACTTGGGTTCTGCCGTCTCCAAAAGTTAAAGGAGCGGTCACACATAATTGTGTTTCCGTAGTCTCAAAAAGTTGGTGGTAAGATAGGCACAGAAACCTTGAAAGGCCAGCATCATCTGTCATGTCAAAATCGTTACTGTCTTCATCCTCACAACCATGGTGTCAATGCATATCAAAAACATGTCAGTGAAGAGATTGCAAAGAATAAGCACTGATAGAGATGATGAACGCAGAAAAGCTTTCGACTGAAAAAAATGGACTTCTGTGACCATGTATTCTCCAGCACCTATTCATTTTCCATGTCAGTAGATCTCGTGGTACAAACAGAGATATTCCAACGATTCTACCGGAGAACAACCGGGAATCCTGATGTACAAAAAATCATAGGCTGCTTTAAGAAAATCAGAAATTATAGATTAAACTTTACATTACTCCTTTGCTGTATTTGGCACATTCGCACCTTTTTCTATTCACGCATGTTTGGCTTCAAAAATGAAGAAAAACAGGCATGTACAACATACTCTTAAAGATATGTGGGGTGTTGCCTCTATAGAAGGCATTAAGTTGAGCTTGTTTTCACAAAACTGGAATAATCCCCCACATTTGCAACAAATAAAGGATCATTCTCTTCACTAAGTGGATGGAGCTTCTGACTTGCCTGCTCAAGTTCACGTGTCAGATCATCCATGGTTTTCTTTATGCTGGACCTGTTCAGTCTGCCCGGTTCACTTGTAGAGATTCCAACCATTGTAATTTTAGGAAGAAGTGGATTAGGGGGGATATCTTCAGCATGTCTACTGTTGGAGCCAGTTCCACTATAAGGAAGAAAAAGGAAAGGAAAAACAGCCAATCCGAATAAGAAACCACCAACATATACTTGATTAGTGGAAACTCTTAGAGAAGACAAAATTGTACCTCATATTCGACCCTAGTGTCTCTTGTTTCTGAAGTTGAGCAGGCATTGAATGTGAAAATAGGTCCCAGAAAGGAAAGCGAAAACGAAATCCAGCATGGTTTGCAACACCATGACATTCCTCCGTTTGGGGGCCTTCATTTCTATCTGCTTCAGAGTTGATTTGTCTCTGATCATCAAAACCTCTATCAGTCTCTGCAGTTCCCGTCATCTTCAAAAAGGAAGCCGCACTCCTGAAACCAATGTGTTGGTCGAAGCAGTTAAGCAATGATAGATTGCAAAGGATTAGAATAACTTCATAAGCCTAAAGTAGTCTGGATTCTCCAATTAACATAACATGCCATCGCAACACAGATAAATGGTATCAAACCGGACAAGTTTATCACTGTATAATGTTAAAGTTCTGAGAAAAAAAAAGTCCAATCCAACTATAAATTTGGTGTCTTAAAACAAGACATACATAGGAAGGATAATGAATGTGCGGATAAATTTTCAGTCACATTTGTACCTTGAACATGATTATCATTTAAAGGAGACTAACAATAACCTCTACGCTAGCAAACAGAATTAAAAAGCGCAGAAATAATAAAAAAACCCAGTGGAAAGAAAAAGAAAATGAAAAATATATATATATTTTTTAAAGACTAAAAGGTCTTCCAAGATCACTAACTTGGAAGAATTATAACTTAATTTCCTAACTAACATCATTGAAAGTCCAGATACTGACACAATGCCAGGCTTTCCATGCAAAGAACCAAAAAAAGCTTTTCCTTGTCACACCATATATACGAATGGGAACTTGTTTACTTTTCAAGCAAAAGATTTAAGGCAAGAATTTTTTTTATCTTTCATATGATGGCTTCGGATGTGTGCCTTAGTGCACATGCCAGTGTTTTTGGTTAAGTTATCAAAAACTCACCTAGGAAGGTGCCACACCTGTGTCGACATGAAGTATCATTGAAAAATAAGAGGGCAAAAATGGATGAAATGACTGCTAGACCTTTTTCTTCAAGTTCAATTTTTCTCAATGTAGCAACAAATGTTTACTGGAAGGATATGATTACATCATTGGCTAATTGCAATTTGTTCTGATTATGTGCCTCATAACTTGGAAAATCTACAAAGAATCATCTTTGTGGAGGAGAAAAGTCATCTGAAGATTTGTTAAAGAAAAAGGCATTTGTGCAGAAACAACATGGCGTCAATTGTTTATCATGGGCTAGATGGATATGCAGAAGCAGTCATTGGTAAATTTTCTTGCTTACTCATTTAATTAGCCAATTTTTTCAAAGATAGTCGATGCATTTAGGGAGGATAAAGATGTTGAGCATTTAAAAGAAGTAAATTCATAAAAGTGATGAATTGGATGAAGAAAATGTGATGCAAAAAAATACTGACTGTTCCTGTTACCGTAGTTGTCTAGCAATGTTATTCGAAGAGAAACAATCTCCTCTTTCTTGGAGTCATTATGTAGCATATAGTTTAAATTTGACACCCAAGAGTAATATGCAATCTATTAAAAGAAGATTGACATGCTCAAGAATTGTGCTCATACATAGTTGCACAATGTCACAACCACTAAAAATTTTATTGTAAACCATCATATGTTCTTTCCATATTTAGTAAGAAATCTGACTCAAATTATTGTTAGTTGCTAAGATTATTTACTTTGTTAAATTTTGTTGAATTAGAAGACTTTAAGTTTCTAGGTGGTCTTTTGCAATATTTAATAGTTAGGAGTTTTTTTAAACATTTCTCTATTTTTGGTTGATGTCATTTGTAAGTCTCTACCGCTGCCCTAATCTATTAATTATTGAGATTAGGGTTAGTTGATAAGAAGTTTTTCTCTCTCTAAGACAACTCGCTGTAACAATTTTTATGATGAAAAAAATTTAAGCAGCTGAAATGCATAAATGATGATGATAGTAGCCAAAACTATGATGTGATGTTTTTCAATCTGTCAAGAGCTGCGGTGAATGCCGAATTTAGAAAGGGCATCAGCATTATACCCCCTAGCCATCCTTGATCACCCTTGGGGACATTTGTATGTATTTTGTGCTATGTAGTAGGATTGACCCAAACAGTTAAAGGGTTTGGTTCTATTCTTGTTGATGTTCGTAGGTTCCAAAAAATCGCTCTTTTTTTATTCATTGCAAGTCAATCACATATGCTTTGCCTATTGTGCCACCCTATTTCAAAAAAGTGGATTTGATCACGGTTGATCATGGTCTATCACTGCAAACTGGACATTAGGTCTCAGGACCATTTTGGCATTCATCGTGGGCTCTGCTCAAACTCATAATCACGAATATAGTTCTTGGGGTTTTATCAGTGAGTTTTCTTCTCAAGTAGTTTTCAGCAAAGTTATTATTTTGAGGAAGATCTCAGAAATTCAAAAAAGTTAAACATATATAAAAAGCAGAAAAATATGAAATTAAGCAATTTATATTAATTTCCTTACAGATATATTGTTAAAAATTTGAAAAAAATGAAATTCCAAAATAAAAAAAACACTAAAAATACATCCAAAAACAGGTTTTTTCTTTTATGAAATGAGGAAAACCATTGGAACACTATTGTCATATTATTGCGAGAAATAATTTTTCCATATTTTGGAAATGTCAGTAAATAGGTCTACAGATATAATCACGTTTCAAGTGCTGCAAGGTCATTCCCTTGTTGATGCCAGTGACCTTCCTTCATGTTAATCCTTCTGCACCCATCATTGGTGATATTGTTGACTAAATGAACGAGATTCATTTAGTCAAGCACAAACTCAAGGAGATCGTACCAACTATAAGTAGCAAATTGAGCAAGCTCCTACTCCTTTGAATTCAAAAATTGGAGATCTAGTGACGATCTATCTTCATCAAACGTGTTTCTCAGTTTGTACTTTGACTGATAGAAAGCTAAGTCAGCAAATGTGGTCTATTTAAAATCCTCTAAAAGCTGAATGATAACACATTAACTTGTTGGCTAATGGCAAATATCATGCATCTGAATGTCTCTAATCATTTTGCACACTTCATACTTTAAATTCGCTAAAGCTGTATTTTTTCCAGCTAACAAAGGACAATATCAAGCATACCAAAAGTACTTTGGAGTTTGGACTCACATTAACCGAAGATCTGCTCCAGACAAAAAAGGGTGGCAGAGCACTTAAGTGAAAACATAGCATGGATCAAGAGCCTAGTCAAGCAGACACATCAATTCACTAGTCTACCAGCACAGCAAGGGGAAAGACAATGGGCACATAGCTCTTCACATGCTTAATCAGATCTAACCAAGGTAGTGGATCGATCAGGTTCAATAGCTAAGTAGGAAAAACTTTTGTCGACTTTGAGAGAGATTATTTCCCTTATAACCCTAAATTTCTCTTTCTTTCCTTTTGGTTACTTCCCTATATTGTTTCTAAAGTTGGTCTTCTGATTAACAAATCCGTGAGGTTATTTCTTAATTCTTATACATCTTCAGTTCATTGAGTTGGGAAACTTTAGAATTAAGAGTGATCCACCTAATGCTACATCACTCTTCCTCCTCTTCACCACATTGCTGCTAATGGCACTAGGAGAAGTTGGGACCAGCCGTTTGTTGTGGTTGATGTCCTATTGCTTCCTTCTATTTCTTTCCTCTTTTTACTTCCTCTGTTAGATTTTCTCCCTAAAGGTGACCACATGAGGAGTGCATCCATCTATCCATTTTTATTTCTATAAAATATTGAAAAAAATCCAAATACTCACTCATTAGTGTTCTTTCTTACAATTCTATCCTTGCTTAGAAAGACGTATCTAATAGCTTCTGAAAAACATAGATGGGTTTAAAAACTTATAAGATCTCAAAATTTGAGGTTTAGGTAGCATTTTGAATAGTAAAACTATAATTCTAATGACCTTATACGTCAAAAAATTAAAGGTACAGGAAAATCTGACATTATTGTGCAGGTGATAGAATGCAATATTATCACAATAAATACGTTTGGTGAAATTATGAATTATCCTGACACTCTCCTGATATAGTTTTGCTCTTTGTATCTAACATTAAAAATATCACTGATATTATTTGCATACCAATGGAAGCTTTAGATCGTTGTCACAAACATCAGTTATGGGTTTTAAATAGTGAGGTTTTTCTTAGGTATAACAAGGCAAAGTTCATTTTCTCCAGAAAATTTTGGCAAATTATTAAAAAAAAAATTAAAAAAAGATCTTAAAAATAAAATGCAAAAACAAAAATGCAGTAATAAAAGGTACCACAAAAACACCCAAAAACGGGTGAAAAAAACCATTTTTTGTGTTTTTTTTTGGAGTTTTTTCTGTTTTAGAGTCTTTGTAAAAAAGACTGTCAATTTTGCAGATTTTTTTCGGCTGACCTAATTTTGACATATAAAATGGGTTTTTTTTCAAAAAAACCATGTTTCTGTGACAATGCTTTAGAGTTTAGATAGATCACACAATAATTCTGTCTACTAAATAAAGGAGGAAATTGCACATGAAACCCTTAGAAACATTTCACCCAAAAGCAAGTGGCAAATAGGTAAAGTATGGGCCAGACTTCAGTTATGTGCAATAGATCCAAATCAGACCGATTATCGAAATGAAATCTAATAGGTAGGAATGAATCCATATCCAAAGTATAATAATATTGGATCCCATAAGAAAAGATTGAAACACGGCTAGAAGTCTTCTTAATAAAAATAAGAAAAATAATTTAAAAAAAAAACTCCTTGCTTTTCCAATGTCAGCAAAGTATTCTTTTCTTTTGTGTGAAAGCATTTAGAGCACAAAAAATTAAAGTATATCAGATGTGATCTTGAATTTAAGCTACTTATATGATATATCCAAACTTGGACTGCACGAAAAGTACATCAACAGATAGCAATCCTTTTACCCCTTAAAACCTAACCAAACAGAACTCTTGAATATTGTTACAATGATTTTTTTCAGAGTGTAACTTTATGCTCCTTTTTCTGCTTTTTATGCAAAATTTTCTTAATCACATATTTCAGTGTTGAGCAATTTTTTCTCTATCTTAGAATAGCTAACTCTAAGTCAAGCAAGCTTCTTACATGCAGAAATGCAAAGAGAACCACATTTGATCAGAATCTCAACATAAATCCAATAAAAAAAGTGGATCAATCTAAGTTTGAGAACAATATGAACAAGAGAATTCCAGTCTACTTCATGTATATGCATTCAGCATAAAGCATGGTCACCAATATTCTTCTCAGCAAGTTTATTTTATAAGTTTTTTCAATAGATAGTTTGTCTCAGAAAAATATCAGGAAAACCTTGATTATTTGAAAACTTCAAAATACAAAACCAAAAAGAGATATGAGATCAATGATCATTGAGATGACAGTTTTTCAACTATTTTGCTGCAAAAATGGAAGGAAACAAACAAGAAAATTTTTGAAACAAACGAAATCTATCATTGCTGCTACATTATCATCATCATTAATATGGACAACAAAAGCAGCAGTAGCTGTGTAAACAAATGGTCACCTATGATTACCATAATCTAGGATGTGCAGGACTAACAAAAATTGAATCCATATAGTGTCAAAGGCAAAAAGATAGATGACATATCACCTTTCTTCAAATGAGTCAACGAGATAGGGGAATTTCGGTTGGATACCAGTTGCTTTCCGTAACCATCTGTTTCCCAATAGTATCCTATCAACAGCATCAAAGACTTGGATTTCTGCAGCTTTTGATACAACACTCAGAGGTATTCCAGGAGAACCCATTTCTTCCAGCATTTCATGGACCTGAAAATAACAAATGAAGAATCAAGGGAAGATAGTTTAATAAACATTTGCAGATATTATGAAGGTTTGATCATGAAGATTATAAATGATAAATGACGTCAATCAAAGAAAGAATTGCAAAAATAAAAGGATTAACCAAAAAATAGGATATTCTTCAAGGAAGCATTAAACAATAAGAATTAGCAACAGTAATCCCACAGGTGGGTCAACCAGAAAAGTCGTCATAATTACATTCAGAATGAAAAATGTATTCATCTTCAATGAAGGAAAACAATTTCATAAGAGGACACCATCAGGTGCAAGTGTTTGAACTACAATTTTACCTCTGGAGGTTCCAAGAGGCTATCAATGCTATCATCAACCATCTCTGCTGGGAAGTTATCATCTATCACATCCCTTCTGCGTTGCATATGCCGGTTTTGGATTAAGGTATGAAAGTGCTGATCAATGGATGCTTCCAGAATATTATCAAGCAAACCTTTGTCAAAGAAATATGGCTTGTACCTAATTGAAGACCAGAAGTTGAATTAGCAAGCCCTGAGAGTTGCCATCAAAGTTTCAAAAGTAAATTGTCCAGTGTATGATAAGTAATATCAAAAGGAGTTTACTGTTAAACAAGGACGATCAGCCAACCTCATAATATCCTCAGTAATTAACCTAATGAACATAAAATTTAAAGTCATAACAAATGTATAGCAAAAAAGAACATACATAAGCAAACATACCATTTTATCCCTTCAGTGGTCGCAATTGCAATGCTCAGATTTTGGGCAGTAAATACTGGAACTCCATGAACTGTTCTTTTTTTGTGCCTCTGTGACATTTTCCTCAGAAGTCCATTAGCTGCCTTGACCTAAAAATTTACATCTGTGGCTCAGTAAAAACCATCAACCTGCTAAGAGCGAAGCCCTTTAAATAACCATATACCTGCTTCTTGTTCGGAATGAATTTGAACATGTGAGGCTTTTCCTGCAGTGGACATAGTAAAAGAAAAGGAAAACAAGGAAATAAAAAGGTCATCAAAGGATGTATTACTGAGATACATGCCAACTGTCCAGAACAAGTACATAATAGATATTATTATATCCAGTACTACTAGAATCTCCTTTACATTCTACCCTCAAAATGTTTGAGTTCTAGATAGATTGGAACCAAATTAGATAAATTCTAGGGAGCAGCTTCTTAAAAATTGGAAGATGCAACACTAGCAATTTCTATAAGTTTGAACCTAAGTTCTCCAATCTGTAAAGGGCCTCAACTGGCCAACCAAGAAATTTACAGGTAAATTAGGACAGGAAAACGACAACAACATCACCAGATCACTACAGTCCCACATAAAACCAATCCCAATAATGTTACTATGGCAACAAATAGGATGAAAGTTCAAAGTACGAATGGTAAAATAAAATGGCAAAAAATTGCTTTCTGGAATGGAAAAGTACAAAGAAAGAGTTGAAACAACTGCTAGGGTAAAACAACCATCAGATTTTTGAATTGTATTCAGTTTATTGTAGTAGCTTATATCCAGTGATGATGAACTTCTGTTACAACAAGATAGTCAATCTGTGGAGTCTAATTTCTGATTCTGCTTTGTGAAGAGGTAGCTCATCTTAATTAAGACCTCCAGTGAAAGTGAACCTTGATGAAAACCGCCAGATTGGACTTTGGAACATCCAAATACCAGATCCTGCCCTTATGAGATTCTCTTTTTTGGTTTGGCTGTTGTGCAGGAAGGAGACGACCAACTAACCTGCCTTCCTGAACCCCCCTGCTATAGCCAATGATATAATTTGTTTTTTTTTCAGGGATAGGGGGGCATAGGGCTGATCTTATCCTCTTCCTCCAGATCGCCCCACATAGGCGTTTCCAAGAACGGTGAAGGTCAGTTGCTCTTTTCCGTGAGAAGGGATTCGAGCCACTCCCACAAGTACGCAACCAATCTCTATCAATAGAAACATGAATATGAAAAACAAAAAATTATTTTGTTGATTATTAATCCCAGGAGAAGGATTTTTGACACACTGTACAAGTTTGTTGCCACTCGTCATGTGAGCCACAGGCCAAAGCTATCGACAGTTAGACATGCTCATTATTTTTCAATTGAACAGATAGGGCACATACTATGTCATAAGAGCACAATCTACTATGAACTTGGTGTGCTAACAATAAGAACCTAATACTGTATGTTGCTCACTTGGGACATGAGAAGAAAATTTTGCAGGCAGTTCATTACCATTTACCAGACACAACCATGATAATGCACATGCATCAAAATAATGAAAAAGGTTATATAAGTTATTTGGACTTATTTGGAGCGACTTTAATAGTATCCAGTCTGTGCTTGCATCTCTATAAACATGAATATTTTGAAAATTAAACTGATGAAGATATTTTACACCACTAGCTCCATGAACTATAGAGATCCAACCCTTGGAAGTCCCTTCTAAGTATTTGGTGATCAGACCTTTATTAATAATATTGAAAAATAGTCACTTTATCCATTATTGTGGATGTGAATCAAGGGTATTTATGAGCAGACTTGGATCAGCTTGAATTTTGCTCAAACTCAAGTAGAACTCAGGTTCAGTGGCTCAAGCACTGTTCAACTCAACCTGCTCGAAATCGACTAACCTCAAGTTTAGAAGAGCCAAGCATTAAAATGTCTTATTATTTTAAAATGAAAGGGAACAAGGGGATTTGAAATGAGGACCTACTTTACAAAGACAAAGAAGACATCCAGTACACCAAAAAGAACTATTTGTGTTACTACTATGAAAAATACGTACATATATGTTTTAAACAAGCTTACTCATAGAGCACAAGCTTGACTCGTTAAGAAAAACAAGTTTAGGTTTTGACTTGCGCTCAACTCCTTTATTAAACAGGATGAGCTCAAGTAGCTCAACTTGTTGTGCAACCCTAATGTGGACACTAACATTAACATAGTTTACAGAAGATTAACTTCATGATAACACTGCCCTATGTTTGCCTAAAGAGGTGTTAAAGGTCAGAAATGTGCCTCAATCCCATTCATTCCTTTATACAAACTTTTATCTCCATTAAAGTTTTTTCTATGGTCATGGTCATTGTAGAGATACGAACAAGAAGAAGAGGAAGAGAAGCAATGATCACGATGTAACGTGGAAAACCCTCAACACGAGGGAGAAAAAACCACGAATGAGGAGGAGTTGGTGCCCACTAGCAGCCAGACTCTCTCTCTCTTAAGATTATCATTAACCCTTAAGGATTAGGGTTACATGACTTAAGTAGAGCCCAAAACGGGCTACAAGGCGGGTCGGGTATGGATCCGGACCCGAAACCCACAATCTATCAACACTCCCCCTCAAGTTGGGCGTACATATCAAACATGCCCAACTTGGATACATTCCTCTCAAATGAAGCTGAAGGAAGAGCTTTCGTCAGAACATCAGCAGTTTGGTCTTCAGACTTCATGTAAGGTAAGATCAACTCTTTCGCATCAATCCTTTCCCGAATGAAGTGACGATCAATTTCAACATGTTTTGTTCTGTCGTGAAGTACAGGATTGTTGGCTAAGTTGATTGCAGACTTGTTATCACAATACATCTTCATAGGTCCTTCAATCTCTATTCCAATGTCAGTCAACAATATCTTCAACCATAATAACTCTGACACTCCCATAGCAACTGCCCTATATTCTGCCTCTGCACTGGATCTAGAGCAAACATTCTGTCTCTTGCTCCTCCATACAACAAGGTTTCCTCCCAAGTAGACACAGTACCCTGTAGTGGATCGTCTGGTATCACCACAACCTGCCCAATCCGCATCAGAATAGCCCTCGATTTCCACAGTCTCTTGTTTCACATACAGGAGTCCCTTACCAGGATTTTTCTTCAGGTAGCATAGCACTCTGTCCACAGCCTTCAGATGTGCATCGGTTGGCGCATGCATGAATTGGCTCAAAACATTCACCGCAAAGGTGATATCAGGTCTCGTGAGGGTAAGATAAATTAGCTTCCCAACCAAACGTTGATATCTTCCCTTGTCTTCTT
The DNA here is from genome assembly GCF_008831285.2 of Nymphaea colorata. NCBI lineage: Eukaryota > Viridiplantae > Streptophyta > Magnoliopsida > Nymphaeales > Nymphaeaceae > Nymphaea > Nymphaea colorata. Next base: position 24,450,701 of record NC_045139.1, on the reverse strand, counting down.
CACAGAGAGGCTCTCCATCTCTGAGACTCAACTTGTGCCCAGTGTCAAAAGGGGTAGGAGTAGGTCTACATCCCAATTTACCAGTTTCTTCCAGCAGGTCTAATGTATATTTCCTTTGGTTTAGTACAAGACCAGTACTAGACCTAGCAACCTCCATACCAAGAAAATACCTTAGTTTTCCAAGATCTTTGAGGTCGAATTCTGTAGCCAGTAACCCTTTTAGCTTGATAATCTCTTCCTCATCATCTCCAGTAACAATCATGTCATCTACGTAGACGAGCAGGAGAGTAACCTTGCTCTCCTTCTTCTTCACAAACAGAGTGTGATCTCCATTTCCTTGTTTGTATCCATGACGTATCATCACTCTTCTCAGTCGTTCAAACCACGCTCTGGGCGATTGCTTAAGGCCATACAATGCCTTTTTCAGCTTACAACACATTTCTGGTTCTTCATATCCTGGAGGCATATGCATATATACTTCTTCTTCGAGGTCACCATTGAGGAATGCATTCTTAACATCCAGTTGATACATCTTCCACTCCTTCATCACAGCTAGGGATATGACCACCCTCACAGTCTTCATTTTCGCAACAGGAGCAAAGGTTTCCAAGTAATCAATTCCATATTTCTGGCTAAACCCCTTGGCCACAAGTCGAGCTTTATATCTTTCAACACTCCCATCTGGTTTGTACTTGATGGTATACACCCATTTGGATCCAACTAGGTGAGCGGCTTCAGGAATCTTCACCACTTTCCATGTCAAGTTTCTTCTTAGGGCATCTATTTCTTCTTTCATTGCATCGGCCCACTTGGAGTCACTTTGAGCTTCAGCGACAGTCCTGGGAATCACAGCCAAAGAAAGAGTAGAAACAAAACACTTGTAATCTTTCCCAAGTCTGGAATAAGAAACAAAATTACCAATAGGGTGTTGAGTACATGACCTGACACCCTTTCTCAGGGCAATGGGAAGATCGTCATTCTTCTTTTCAACCTCATCATGGGTCTCCACGGTCTCCTCGGTAGGACTTGGTTCATCCAGGGAAGGAGTGGCATTGGGATTGGAAGTAGATCTAGCATCACAAGTCATCACCTCTGTCCGAGTACCTCGTCTAGAGTAGAACTGTCCAAACAACTGAGGGCCTTCCTTCTCAATGCTATTGTCACCCCTTTCCTCATTCTCAGGCACATCAACAGTATTAAGTGATTCTGTTTTCTTGTAGTCCAAAAAATCTATAAACTGAAGTTCCTGTCTCTGAGAATACTCTTCCCTGCCCACAGACTGCTCCCCCTGAAGAGGATTCACACCAAAGTAAGAGGCATGTTCCAAGAAGGTAACATCCCTCGTAACATAAGCTCGACCAGTAATAGGATCAATACATTTGTATCCTTTTTGCGTAGGGGAGTATCCAACAAAGACACCTTTGATAGACCTAGGATCAAGTTTCTTGACATTTGGACTGTGATCATGGATAAAACATACACAACCAAAAACACGAGGAGGAAGAGGAAATGGTGGACGACTGCCAGGAAGCAACGAGTGGGGAGTCCTACCATTCAAAACACGACTGGGCATGCGGTTAATAAGATAGGCACTAGTAAGAACTGCATCACCCCAATAGTGTTTAGGAAGATTTCTCTGAAACAAAAGAGCCCTGGTGACATTAAGAAGTTGACGATTTTTCCTTTCAGCTACCCCATTTTGAGGGGGGGTGTAACTACAGGATGTCTCGTGAACAATCCCCCGTTGTCTAAGAAACTCCTCAACAGGCCGACACATGTACTCACGGGCATTATCGGACCTGAAAGTTTTAACATTCGCACCATACTGGGTATGCACAAGAAGAATAAATGTCTCGATGATTCGAGGAACCTCGCTGCGGTCTTTTAACAAGTATATAAATGTAGCACGAGAGAAATCATCAATGAAAGTGATAAAATACTGGAAACCTTGACGGGTATGAATGCCCGAAGGTCCCCATACATCAGAGTGAATCAGAGAAAAAGCTTCATTAGCACAACTAGAAGAAAGAGGGTACGAAGCCCTCACATGTTTGGCAAACTGACAAACATCACAAGAAATGGAAGACACATCAAAGGAGGAACACAAGTCTGGAAACAAATGTTTCAAAATCCCAAAAGGTAAATGCCCAAAACGTTCATGCCAGTACATAAAAGACTGAAGACAATCTTCTCTTCTCTTATCTGTCTTGCGGATCGCTGTCAACAGAGCAGTAGCCACACGTATGGGAAGACGATATAATCCATCAGAAGCTAAACCAATCCCAATCCTCTTCCCTGTCACCAAGTCCTGCAAAACACAACGATCGGCAGAGAATATAAGTTCACAATTCAATTCTTTAGTAAGTCTACTGACTGATAAGAGATTTAAAGGAAACTGGGGAACATGTAAAGCGCCCTGCACATGAAATTTGTCCAACAAGGACAGAGTGCCTTCGCCTGCCACACAGGTAGAGGAACCATCTGCAAGAGAAACACGTTCCCTTCCCGAGGACAACTTATACTCATGAAACAATTTTGGATTACCTGTCATGTGATGAGTAGCACCACTATCGACAATCCATTCCCCCACAGAAGAGTTACCTTGATTGCCAATAGCTGCAAGAGCATGATTAGCTGTAGTTCCCTCTGAGGTCTCAGTCTTGTTGACATCGAGCCTGCCCAAATAAGCCCTTAGTTCACGAAGCTGGTCAGCAGAAATGGAGACTTTTTCTCCACTAGAGGCTTGCACCTCAGACACGGGCGTTCTCCCAGTCAAAGATCTCCCTCTGTTCCCCTTCTTTTCTGGATGAAGATCCCAGCAATAATCCACAGTGTGACCTGTCTTCTTGCAGTGAGTGCACCGGCGAAGAGACCTAGATGGGCCGCCAGGACCACGACTCACGAGAGCAGATCTCTCGTTATAGGGCACAAGTTCCCTCTTCCCTTCTTTTGTAACAAGCCTTCGCTGTTCTTCCGCTTCAACACAGGAGTACACATCTTCAATACTGGACACCTCCCCTGAATTCAAAATCTGACTTCGAACACCTTCAAACTCATCATTTAAACCTGCTAAAAATAGGAACACCCTGTTTTCCCATTCATGAGCAACATAGAGCGCCTGATCATGGGGACAATGCCAAGGAATATCAGAATGATAGTCAAGCTCTTCCCACTTGGCTTTCAAAGCCCCATAGTACTCTGCAACAGACGAGGTCCCTTGTCGAATGCCATAGACTGTCTTCATTACTTGGTAAGTACGAATTGCGGTCTTCTTTTGGCCATACATTTGCTCGAGGACCACCCACATGTCTCTAGCAGTCTTCTTCCGAAGGATAAGGGGCTGAATATCGGCGGAAACAGAATTGACAATCCAAGTTTTCACTTGATTATCCTCAAGAAACCAAGTATGCCACACATCACTTGTTCTTGCTGGTTCGGGGTTGCTCCCATCAATATAGGCCATGCGACCACGACCAGCAATCCCCATGGTCATAGCAGGCGACCACGAGAAATAATTATCCTTGGTGAGGCGAAGAGTGATGACCTGCATGGGAACATTCTCCGTTCTAAAAGCCCCTATTTCAGTGGGATTGGTGTTGACGGTTGACGAGGAAGAGGCTGCCATAATCACAGACCAGTAGGCAGCAAGGACAGCAAGAAGCAATCACACGATACAACACCAAAAAACGGACAGAGAGCAGGAAACAGAACCAGGCAAAGCGGCGCGGCGCTGGGCGGGAACAGACCAGGCAGTCGGCGCGGCGCTGGGCGGAAACAGACCAGGCAGAGCGGCACGGCGCCGGAAAAGGACACGGCGTTGGGCGGAAAAAGACCGCCGCTGGACAGGTCGTCGTTTGGGCAGGCCGACGCTGGGCGGAAGCAGCAGAACGGGAACGCCGCTGGGCAGGCCGACGCTGGGCGGAAGCGGCTGCGCTAATCAGGGCGTCGCTGGGCCGGTTGTCGCTAGGCGGAGACGGCGGAATCCTGATCGGCGTTGATCAGGGCGGCGCTGGGCGGAGACGGCGGCGGGACGACAGACGACGCTCGGGCACGAGCGTCGGGCACGGGCGAGACGATGAACAGTGTCGGGCGATTCTCCTCTAACACGGGCAAAAGACAACCAAAAACGCCGGAACTTCACGGCTCTGATACCATGTAGAGATACGAACAAGAAGAAGAGGAAGAGAAGCAATGATCACGATGTAACGTGGAAAACCCTCAACACGAGGGAGAAAAAACCACGAATGAGGAGGAGTTGGTGCCCACTAGCAGCCAGACTCTCTCTCACTTAAGATTATCATTAACCCTTAAGGATTAGGGTTACATGACTTAAGTAGAGCCCAAAACGGGCTACAAGGCGGGTCGGGTATGGATCCGGACCCGAAACCCACAATCTATCAACAGCCATGAACGAAACAGCCAAACAGGAAATAAACAAGTCACTAAAGGAGTCAGAAGAAAAAAGTATTGGTCCATTGGACTATTTCAAATGGATGCAGCTGTCTAATTCTAATCACATTTCTTCTTATGTAAAACGTACACGTGAAACTTCCTGAAAATGGTTGTACCCCTTTCTGAATCACAAATATCACTGATAGTTTGAAAGAAAAACTACTATCACCATTTTTAAGCTAGTTGACAATATCATCAAAATATCCTACTATTCAAAATATTGATAAAAGAAATATCCCAACAGATTCCCAGATATTCCCAATATTTTCTTGGAATTTGAAAAAAAAAAAGTCCATTCTCCCTTTTAAGCATATGATTTTGGGTGTTTGTTTTATGTTTCCGAAAAGTTTTCTTTCTTGTTTCTCTATACTTTTGTAAGCAAAATAACACAGAACCTACTGTCTTCTTACTCTCTGTCTTTTATATTTTTCAAGTTTTAAAATTTCTGAGATTTTTTGAATATTTTCCAAGAAACCCTACATTTTGAAAAAAAAAATCCAAAATAAAAAATTGTTGACAAATTTCCAAGAACATTATGACTATGATCCCCATCAACACACATCATGTAATGTGACATAGCAACAAAGTGTATAAATGCCAAATGCATTAAATGGTAGGCTAAGAGAAAAGCTCTAGAAATAGAAGTGTACTTGTTAACCTCATTCAAGTTCTTAGTACTTGATCATATGCTCCACTTGGCTCGGGGGATAGAGCTTGATCTAACTCTTCATTGTTTTGAGCTAGAAAAGAATAAACTAGTGGAACAAGTATAATACTCTAATGGTTCATCATAGTTAAATTAGATTATGAGTTTACCCGCTACGGAGTACAACAGAAATGTTTTCATATTCTTTTTCTCCTCACAGGAAATTGTTAGGCACAACTTGCTAGGGCCAGAAACAGATAGAGAAGTGAGGAGGCATGAAAATTGCATGCATTACAAGCAAAAGGAAAAGCTTTTACTGGGTCATACAATATGCCCATGTAGACAGTAGCCCACCCATCTTATTAATCAAAGAAAAAGGAAGAAACAAGCAAAGAAACCAAGAGATGAAGCAATTTCATTGCATTACTAAAGAATTCACAGCCCCAAGGTTACAAAATAGTTGTCTGAATAAAGAAAGTAGGATAGTAAGATCTTCACAGTATGATGATAAACAAGTTCCAGGTGATAATTTCCCAATATCAGTTTTTAAGGCATTTTTGAATATTACGTAAACATATACATACGTGAAAAAAGTCCACCATTACAACAGGGAGCTTCCAGTTCAAGCAAATGTGACCCTCCATTTTCATGCTTTTTGATCCAATTCAGGAACATGACTGTGGAATCATATCCCAATCCTGATATGTCACAAGGACACACCTGGAAGGGTGCCGCACCTGTGTTGACAGGGCTGGACATGGGTGTGGCCCGTGTGGGTGCAGAACACGGCTTGGACATGGCAAACTCATATTTTGTGTGTGTGAATGCATACATACCACTGTCACAAAAAACACGTATAATACGCAAAAACAGAGTCAGTCGTATTAAACGTGAAAAAAATGTGTCTTCCTTAAAAAAATGCCAGAAAATAAAAAACGTGAAAAAAACACGTATTATATGCGTTTGTTTTGCATTTTTTATGATTTTTTATTTTTTTTAAATTTTTTAAGATTTATTAAATGTTTTAAATCTTTTAAAAATTTGCTGAGATTTTCCCGTTTTACTCCCGAGATATATAACTTTGTCGTATTATACCCGAGAAATTCCTCGTTGTATAATACCCGTACACATTTTTTGTGACAATTATATATATATATATATATATGTATATATATATATGAACTTTAACTAGCAATGGTACTAAAAGAATCATCATAATTCTCCATATCACAGCCAAGAGATATGCGATAAATTAACTAGCCGTTTAAAATTTAAAAAAAAAAAAGAAAAAACGTGTTTGTTTGAAAAAAAAGTTAAAAAAAACGTGTGTTCTTTTTCAGTTTTTTTAATGTCAAACAGTTTTTTCATTTTCTATTTTTTATTTGTTGAAAATCTACTTATCTTTTGATGTTTGTGTTATTAGTTACTCATTTGTTTTATTTTTCCCCCATTTTTAGTTTTTTAAAATTTTTAAAAATTTACTGTATTTTTCCTGTTTTTTTCAAGCTTGTCGTATTATAACCGAGACAAACCTCACCATTTAAAACTCTGAGACGTTATTTGTGACTATGGGATCATAGTTAGGAAAAGATGTCATCTTGCCAAGAATCTTGGTTGAAAAAAGCTGGTTCTATTTGCATGTATATCACGGCTTGGCCAACCTACACAGATTGTTTTTTAACCTTAGCTAAAAAAGTTGCCTCATATAACCCACATTTCAACATAGTTGTGACTTGTCACCTAACAAATATTTAGCCTACACATGCCATTACTTACAGAAAGACAACATTGATACCACTAGCTTATTCATGCAAAAGAAAGGACAGGCAAGGGCGAACACTACATGAATGCCATGCAATCAATCTGCAAGCTATGATTTTCCATGGTAATAACAGCCTAGAAAAGAGAGGCAAAATTTAGACATATTAAGCCCATACCCTGAAATGCTCATATGCAACATCAAGGCGGCAAGCCCCCACCATACCCGTCGGAATGTTCAGCTTTTTCACATAGGTCACTAACAAAATATGTAAATGTGTCAATGAAATAATATCCATGTACAATAAAACGTTCTATGCAGGAACATCACAAAAGATTAGAGTTGCATTTCCTATCAGTAGAATACCTGCATCCCCTAAATCCATAAAGAAACGGAAAACAGGAGCATCCCTTTCATTCTTGAAAGCCGTTGGAAGCACCATCTTAAGCCAATCAGGAACTCTGCATGCAAAAGGAGATTAAGTCAACCAATATGAGAATGTCAGTATTCTACCTATAAGATGCTCCAATTTCAACTACTTTATTTGTGAATAAAAATACAAAGTAACAGCTTCAAAACTTCACTTAGGTTTCAATATCTATTATTCATCAATGGGACTGATAGTTCTTGTGAGATAAACACCAAGACCAACCTTCAGTTACTATTTCCTTTTATTCAACACATTCTGAATACAAGATGTCTTCTTGTCCAATAATTGATCTCAGATTTCAAGCAGTCAGTAGTCACATGCACTCGAAAGATGCACATACTTGAAAAGGTCCCAAAATTAAACTCCAAGAAAGGTACAGCATATGAAGCAAAAAATTTACAGCCAAGAAGTTGATGGAAACCATAAAAAGTCTTCCATTGGCTCAACAAGCTTCATCCACTAAATAACATACACAAGGCTGGAGATAGAGAGTCAATTAACAAACTACTTAACAAAAGAGAAAGAAAAGTGCCCGTTGCTGCACATGAGCCACACACATAACCGAAGTCATGTCAACTCGGGTGCTCTTATGAAGAATCTGTACTAATTAGCTGCAAATCCTGGAATATTGCCTAGAACATCCCGTGCATTCTAAGCAGTTAGGAAAACAAGTATTACAACTAGAGGTGCATTGAGATTACCCATAACATAGCTATTCTATAGGTTCGTTACAAAATTCAAACTTGCTATTTGCATTTCCTAGTGTTCAAAAGGACAAATTGCACTAGTAAGATAAATGCAATCTCCCACCATATGGAAGTTCATAACCAACATTGACAGGAGTGAGAATCATAAGGCAGTAATGCTGGAGAATGCCTAACCTCACTTGTGCACCAACTTCAAATGAATACCTAAGCACGTGTCCGATTTGAAAACAATACGAAATAGACATGAGCGGCCAATTAGTTATTCTCAAGTATCAAGTTGCATGATCAACGTTAAATTTTGACGGTTTAATTATGCATGGATTGTCACCATATTGTTTGACTTGTGGACATTCTTGAAGCCACTCCTTAGTTAAGCATGAGTGGTCATGACACCATAAAGGATAGGAAACACGCACATAGTTGAGGATCTTATAGTCTGATACCAGCCATGTGAAAACCTGTCAGGTTCACCATGGCAGTTGACAGTTCAGTTATGCCACGAAAGTGATATCGGGCTTTATTTACCTAATGGTAGGACACAAAACATTTTAATAGTCTTTACCATTATCACAAATATCGATCTTGGGAAAATCTCGGCGAGGTTTTTTTTTGGCTATGTTTCGCCAAAGTTGTTCTTCTCCAGTAAATCTCGGGAAAATCCCCACAATCTTTTAAAAAATTAAAAGCAATAAAAATCAAAAAACCCCTAAACATTTAAAACAATAAAAAATATTAAAATCTCCGGAAAAAATCACGATAAAATTCACAATAGTTTCAATTTTGGCAAGATTTTCAAAATCTCATGATTTTTTCCACTTTTTTTTATTTTCCCATAAATATCACGAGATTTTTTAAAACCTCGCTATATCTGTGACACGGGGTTAAAGTCAGATGAAGCCTGTCAAAGTTCGTGATCATATAATACCAGCATCTAAGAAGTGATAAGAGACCAGAGTTTCATACTTCCTAATCAACCATGGCGTGCAATATCCATTTGTCGAATCCATCATTGCATAGATACTCTAACTGTCTACTCCAATTGAAGGTTTCAAAGTAAAAAAGTTTTGATAATCGACATGCTGATCAGAAAAGTGCAATTTTTCATGCTGCAATGCATTCATCCGTCGAACGATACACATTTAACATTAGCAGTGGAACCTCTGAGCATACTAAGTGCTGTCTTTTATAAGAGAACAGATTCTGAGAAATCAAAAAATTCATGAGACAAAACACCGGAATCATGCTTTCCACACACTTCTCAAAGAAAACAGTACAAAATCAGCATCAAGAACTTCATCCCCTGCTAGTAAACACCAAAAGTTGCTTTTTATATCATCAAAAGGTGCTGAAAGTAATTAATACGGCAACTTCACATGCCAAAAAGTTTCAAACTCGTTATTTCTTTTCCAGTGAAAGATTCAACCGAAAAGATGTATTGGTAGTTTTCAGATAACACCAATCGACTTCACCAAACCAACAAGGGAATCTCTCTCAAAACAAATGTCATAAAGACTTGTTTTGCCGTAAGAGGCCGTTGGCCGATACCAATATGAGCAGTTCAGCGCCACAGCCATCAAAAAGCTTCATAAATAGGAATGGAAGATAACACCAACCTTGAGAAGAATGGGATTTGGAAGTGAGTGGTGACTGCCATGAGTCCAGTACCAGATGGGTCCAGCATGCTAAACACCTGGCCCACGAACGCTGGACCTCCCTTCAAGCTGGAATCGAGCCCATCAATCCTCATGCTGGAATGAAGCCCAGAAGGAGCAAACGAAGAAGAAGAGGAGATGCTTTTATCTTGAGACAACGAAGACGATGACGATGGGCTGTTCCGGGCGAGGTTGACGACCGGCAAGCCAGTGAATACAGCGGGGCATCGTGTGGTCGACTTGGGGATTAGAGGTGCGGATTTTGTGCTCTTTTGGTCAAATTTTGAGAGGAAATTGGACGAGAAGCTCTTCACGAGGCCGCTGACGAATTCCTGAGGGTGCCACAGACCGGAATCCCTGGTCCAGCCTCGATTATGGAGGGATTCTTCGACGGCACCCATCGAACTAGCGGCTACGGCGAGAGGATTCTTCGGGTCTTCCAAGTTGTCTCGAAGTGGACGGTTGCCATCAAGGCTCCGAGTCCCCCTACTGTCGGCCTCCACAGGGCGAGAAGAGAGAGAGGAGAGGAGAGGAGAGGAGGGGGGAAGAGAGAGAGAGAGAGAGAGAGAGATCCACTTTCTCACTATCCGCCACGTAATGGCCGATAAATATCGTTTCACGGTCTGTAGACCGTTCCGCAATTTCAAGAACCGATAAGAACACCGAGAAAAATGAGCGTAAAATTACGTGACAATTACAAAAAGGCACTTCTTGTTGGAGTAAACAATAAACCCGCGCCATTACCTTTTACAAATTAATTAATAAAGCTCAATGAAATCATTTTTCAAAAGCTAATTAGTGATAAAATAACAAAAATATCTCAATAAAAGATATTATTCAAAGAATAACTAATCCTTAACCAGAATTATTTTGTTATTTATATAAAAAATAGACGGCTCCTTGAAAATCTCTCTAAAAAGTAGTGCGTTTTATTTTAAAAAATTGAATAGTAATTTGTTATTTTTCAAACATTAATATATTTTTTTATCATTTTTTCTAAAATTATTAATTATTACGAGCTACCACTTTGGTGTTATCGTATGTCAGTAAGCTAAAAATAATGTAATAGTTATTTTTCAAAAACTATAAAAATGAATTAACAAATTAAAAATAAAAAAAAAAAGTTAAAGAAAACTTTATGTCGTGACACAATTCATTTCAGGCTATAACCATCATATTGTCTTCGTTGGATCTTCTATTGAGGGGTAAGTGACCATGTCGCATGTTCATTGGGAGCTGCAGGCTTTTGCATTAATCCCTCTTAATAAGAGATTGAGGAAACACAATATGTACATTATATAAATAAACAATTTATGCTGCCCATACCTGCATACTAGTTTGTTGCTTTGGGCTGTTTATAAAATATACTATCATGTACAATATTGGCACATCGGGATTTCTTAGCAAATCTGTTTGACTTTGTAAGGAATGCTTTCCTCTAGTGGTACTTGCCCATATCTCAATGCAAAAATTTAATTGGTAAGGGCATGTTTGCTTCATCGAATCCTATAGAATAAGATGGAGATTCTAATTTTTAAGTTTGGGGACGAGAATTCTGCCAGCTAAAGCTAAAAGATGATTCCCACCCAGAGAGGTCCCTCCCCTATGGATGGGACGAGCTTTTTTCAACATGAAAAACTTAGTTGTCTATAACAACCCATCACCCAACTTTGCAGGAAGAGAGTTAGAAATTTTTATTAAATTATGGCTTCAAAATTTTGGAAGGGACCCAAGTATCATTTTACGAAAATTTTATATAAGATAAATAAATTTTTTTCATGAGCGGGTCTCTTTTTTATTTAGGATTTTCAAGGGCATGTAACTCATATAAGAGTGAGAACACCATAACCAACATATACAACATGTAGACCTATGACTCCGATTCTTGACATCCTAGACATAAAAATTGATCAAGAAAGCTATTTAAGTTACACAATCATGAGTGAGCAATAGAGTTGGGAACACTAAATGAAACTACAATGGCTAAAAAGCTCAACCACTGACTAACTTGGAGGGGTGCATCGACAACAGCAGGTTGTAATAAGAAGCTTAATTAGTGAACCGGCATGGACAGCACAAGGGCTGGACATTTTCGCCATGAGTCTGGACATTATGCGAAACTCATTTTGTTCATCCAAATATAAACCAGTTATGCGAAACTCATTACATTTCCTGTTCATGCATGTTGTGAAAATCAGTTCTACTGGGATCAAATTGGTCGATTGAATAAACTAGTTTTAAATAAAATGTAGTATAAACAAAAACCAGTTTCAATTGATATATTATCTTGGACTATCTACATATAACTATATATATGGACAATTATAATGTCATATACATATATATATCATGACCATGTGATTTCATGTTATGAAGAAGACTTTGGAGAATACATATGTGTCTTTTATTTTGCCAGGAATCCACCGGTGATGGGCAAGTCCAATTTTATTGCAACCAGAATTTGTGCACAAAAAGAAATGAGGGCCTGATTACAGGATTTACATGAGATTACAAAAGAAACAGACCTGGTCCCCTCAAGGGGGACTGTCAAAACTCTCCATCATGGGCCCATTCTTGGTAGAACTCAAAATCTGGCTGGATCAAAAGCATGTCGTTAATGGCAGCGATTTAGAAACCTCAATCAAAGGCAGAGCTTTACTAATACCAGGATAGCTGTTGGGTATGCAATGTCGGCCCATAGAAGCCTCAGAGAGCCATTTCAGCCATGCTTTGCAATTGGCTTGGATCAGGATGTGTTCCCTTTAGGCATTGAATCACCACGACACATTTGTTGAGGGCCCAAGTAGCGAGGCTGTTATGGCCCCCCACTTGCCACTGTATGAACTTAATCAGGTAAGCCTATGAACCATCTCTAACCAAGCCAGCCACCCCCTTCCATTCACCCTCTACGCAGTACCCCTATGTGAATTTGATAAATCAGTGCTAGGTACCCAACTCCAGCTCGCCCATGGAATCCCCATGGATAGCCACACCTCAACTTCTTTCCTCTCAATCTTCCTCCAATCATATTTTAAGATATGGTCAGAACAAATCCTCCACAGGGTTATTTTAGCCAGCCGCCACTCCAATGGCTTGCGGTGGCCTGCTTCATTCTTACTGCGCCAGATCCACCAGATCGTTAGATGAAAGCATATACACCAATATCAGTGGAGGGCCTTCTCATGAAACTGAAGATTCATCCACCGTTCCAGACAAGAAACCCATGAGCCAGAGGGGATCTTCACGCGCCCAAACATCCTAACAAGATGTCTCCACAGGCCTTGAGAAACTTACATTTGAAGAAGAGGTGAAGAACACCTTCTTCTTGGACACGATACAGTCTACATTGCGGAACCTGGTAAATCTCAGCCTTTTTACATCTGTAAGCAATTTGAACTCGCATCCAAAATAGAGCGCGCAGCAGCCTCTGGGCATCTATTAGTGAGCCAAATATACTTCTGTCACCCTTCCCGAACACCTTTTTTCTGCATAGATTTCCATAGCATCCTACAAGAGATGTCTTCCCCGCTCGAATCCACGATTCATAATCTAGCAGGGCTTCCCTCAGTGAGAATAGGAAGCAATGGACTTGGCCGCAGTTGTGCAAAAAGCTCACAACTAATCAAGATGGATAAAATCAACAAGAATAGTTCCAAGCTATCCTTGAACATGGGTAATCATCCCTAGGGACCTTGTTAACTACAGGCTCGCCACAACACCTGTCCCTCCAAAACCATGCAGAGCACCCATCATAAATCGTCCAACTGATGCTATCCTTGACTGCCGTCCATGCAAACCAAATAGCCTTCCATCCAGTTGAAACCTAAGGACTTGAATTAGGAGCCCACAGTTCACAGTTGTGGAGGTACTTCATTCTAACAAGGCCTGCCCAGCTATAATTGGATTTCATCACCTGGACCGCTAGAAAAGTAAGGTATGCTTCATTGGTTTCCTTGATGCATTGCAATCCCAATCCCCCATTCTCCTTTGGCAAACAAACCCTCTTCCAACTCACTAGATGAAGATGTCGAACTCCCTCATATTCACCCCATAAGATTCTGATGCTTAACTTCTCCAAATGCTTAATGGTATTACGAGAATGCTTAAGCGTCATGCTCCGGTAAAGCAGCATTCAAGAGAGGATGTATTTGAGAAGTCAAAATCGGTCTACAAAAGATAGAGCCCTTTGCAATGCTAACCCTTTTTTCACTTTGAACACTAAGGGGAGGAACTGCCCTTCTGTGATGCCCGATGAATGAAGGTGCAGCCCAAGATACTTCATGGGTAGCGTGCCTTCCCCCATCCAATAATACCCATAAGACCCTGCCGTTCTTGCTTTGGGACATTGAAGGAAAACATTAGGCTTCTGTTTCAGTTGAATTTCATCCCAACACCATCCATCTTCAAACTCCTCAATTAACTGTTTGATCTTAAGAAACGATTTCTTTTAAGCCTTAGAGAAGAGTAAGATATCATCTACATAGCAAACTGAGTGAACTTGGATCTTGTTATTTCTCACACCCATAGTCTTGATGGACCTCTCTATGGCCCCTTTTTCCAAACTCCTTGAAAACATTTCCAGCACCACTAGGAAGAGGTAGGGAGAAAGTGGGTCACCTTGGCTGACTCCTCGCTTGGGGGAGAACTATCTGCCCTCCCTTCCATTAACAAGAAGTGTAACACTCGTTGTTTTTGTAGGTGGGCTGGATCGGGTCCAGACCCGGACCCGAATCCACCAGCATTGTGAGCCTGTCGCGCTAGGGAACTCTTCTCCCTCACCTTCCTCAACGTCTCCTTCTCCTTTGTCTTTCGCTGGTTCGCACGACAGAGAGCAACGGGAGGCGGAAGGTGGTTGTGGCGATGCTTGGGTCGGCGGAGGAAGGACTGTGGTGGCGCTCTGGTAAGCCCTCTCGACCTCTGCCGCTTCTCCCTCGCCTTTTCCCCCTTCCTCTTCCTTCTTCACCTCCTCCCTCCTACGCAGCCTCTCCCCTCTCTGTCAGCACCCTGTCCACACATTTTCTTTCTCTCCCTCTCTGCTCGAGCTCCCTCCTCGTCTCAGTTGTCTCCTCCTCACAATCTCCCCCATTTCCCTCGCCCGTGTTATCCCTCTTCCTCTGCCACTCTCACACTCTCTTGCTTTCTCTGCCTGCACTCTCTCCTCATTGTCAATACCCTCAACCGAACCATCCATCTCACCACTGAATGTCTCCTTCTCACGGCAGACCTCTATTTTCATCTCTCTTTTGTTGATTCTCATCGTACCTATTGCCGTTTGAATGGATTATAGCTAGGGAAGTCTGTTTTCCCCCTCTTACCAGCAAGTAGGCCGTGTGGTTGGCGACGGCAACAAGCAATTTTGGGCATTGGCACTTGATCGAATGCTTGAGGTGGGTGCCAAGAACATTGCGACAGTTTGGACACTAAGTTTGGGGTGAGCAAGGCCTAATCGAGCCTAGATTCTTGAATATTATCTATTAGAGCATGTATAATTATTATTTGAGCATGCTAGACTCATGATTTGATGATTTGGAATGCATTTTAGCGATGTTGCTATTTTGAGAGAAGTTTATGACTATGTTGAGAAGACGAGGATCTATGTGTATAAGTGTTTTTCTAGCATGATGTGTTGACTTTTGAAGTAGTAGAGAACATGATAGAGATTGTGATGTTGTGGTGAAGGTTTAGAACCGTTTTAACAAGATTGGGAAATAGGCTTATATTGATGTACATATGCGTTGTTTGTTGAGAATTTTAACTGCGGGGAAAACGTCTCAACTAAATAAAGCTAATGAGAAATGTGTTAGTAGTGGATTGATCGAAGCATTGAATTTTGACGTTTGGTGGCAACATCAAGAAGTTGGGAAGAGGCCTATTGGAGGGCTTGTAGGTCGACACTACCCGTCGACACCCTCTTGAGGCAATGGCATGTCTCAATGATTTTGTTTTTATTTGTTTTGATTGTGGAGCTAAACCAATAGAGAATTTAGTCATTTACCACTTGTGCATGTTTGTAGGTACACCGGGCACGTTCCATAAACCTTGAGCGACTAGATTCGAAGCTTGAGGCATTTTTAAGAGTTTTGTGGACACGCGACAGGTATGGTGGCATTCCAAGCAAATCCCTGCTTGGGGCCCACGTGTGAATGTGTGTTCCTAGGATCGTGGGATCCTAAGATTGTGATGTGATTGAATGATTGTTTTGTGAGTGAATGTATGTTTGCATACAAATAATTTGATATATGATTAGATTTGTTTTGAAAAGTTATTAGAAGCTTGTTTTGAAAATGTTACATATTGTATATCGAGTCGAGTGTCTCCTCGACCTCAATTGTGCATTAGAAAGCATCCTACAATGATAACAGCCTAGGACAGCTACGAGCCAATCACGGATCGAGACTACTTTCCGAGATTTGGCTAAGTTTTGAAAGATGTGAATGATGTGTTTGATAAGATGTGAGTGCTTATGAATGTGAATATTGTGATTTGTTGCATATATATTGTCACGTGCAATGATGCAAATGAATGAATTGGAGGGTAGTTGTACATGTACTGTATGATGGCTAGCTAAAAATGTAATGATATGTGTGGCCCTCGTGTGGAGGTAATTGGAGGTGTGGGTGCACTCGTGAAGTGTACCAACATCATGAGCTAGCCAGTCATTTTGTGAATGTGCAATTATAATGATAATAATAAAAGAATAAGAGATGAGAGGCCAGTGGGATGTGGCTATGTGTTTGGAAGTTGTCCCGCCTTCGCCACTGGTCTCGTCTGTTCGGAGCGCAGGCAATGCAAAGCCCCAGGGTACTGTTGTATGATGTGCTTGGAGCGTTAGGCTCCCGCCTTCCCAACTTGGGTGTCCTAAGGAAGGCTGAGTATTTTTCCTTAGAATTCACACACCCATGGATGAGTGTTCTATCGCTGCAGCGGGTGAATGGATCCATATTGTTCTGGTCTACCACAGGGGTTGTCTCTCTGCTGTAGGCCGCTCCCGGTGTGCACATGCCTGTGTTTGCACCCACAGGAACTATCAATTCACTGAAGTTAATGAAAATGAAAAGTATATGAATGAAATGTATGTGAATGATGTGCATGTGAATGAAATGAATGAGAATGGTACGTTTATGAATGTTTTTCTTGTGAATTGAGATTATGTCATCGTGACCTTTGAATGTCCTTTACATGTCGTGGTATATGTGAGGAGGCTTCTTAGTAAATGATGTGACTATGTCCTGACACGATATAATGATAGATTGCTTTTAAGACTGTTCTCATTTTTAAGCCATATCTAAGAGGGTTTAGAATTTTCCTGGCTTGTTGCCATACTGCGAAGGCTAAGCCTTCAGTTGTTTCCTTTTTCAGGTTTTGGCGGACCCGAGACAGTAGGTTGATCGGATAGCTTCACTCACATCCTACTGGAGAGGTTTTGGGTAGTTTGTAGTGCTGGCACATCGTGTTTTTGGTTATATTGATGTCTTGTTGTTGTTAGGCATCAATTTTATGGTTTGGGGCATTTTGTCATACACATTAATGTAATTGTATATCAACTGAAATTGTTATATAAATGAAAGTTTGCATCATTGTTTCTAATGGCATAGCTCCCTCTGTTTTAAATTGTTGTGTCGTCGTACCTTAATGCTTTATGTTTAAAAAAAAATTGTTTGAGGGTTAAAAGGTTGGGGTGTGACAAGAAGCAAGGTAGACATCATGGTAAGTACTAGCATAACATGCTGAACCCATTGGTCCGTAAATCTGAAGTAGCTGACAACATTTTGTAGGAACACTCAATTTACTATGTCATAGGCCTTGATAAGGTTAGCTTTGAGACAAATAGACTTCTCTTTTCCGTTACTCTTATAGTGAATGGCCTCATGAGCCAGCAAGGAGCTCTTTAAGGAGAAACTAACTACAACATTGACAATTTCTATTCAATGCAACAAAACAGTAACCTTGCATCACCATTGAAATCCCTATTCAAGAAAACTCAAGCTTATGCTATTCTTACATGTGTGCATCCTCAGCCTTCCAAACTTGGTCTTATTCACTCACAAGGTCTCGGCATCTTCGTCACAAATGACATCTCTAAGGCGCTTGAGATTGATTGCCATATCAAGTAGCTTAGCAACGCGTCCCCTCACGTCAATTTTTTCCAAACTATGCGGCATGCTTATGCTGTTAGGAGAATATTGTACGCGCGAATAGCATAAGAGATCTAAAAATCTCAGTTTCCTTAGTTCAGATAAAAAATATGGTAGTCTTTCAAGTGACTGCATTAGGCAAACTCCCCAATCCCTCAAAGTAGTATATTTGAAGTTCTGTAAGATATGGAAACATGGTTTGGATATCACTTCCTAAACAAATCTCCAGTATTTTATTGACCTTGTAGAGGGTCATCGACAGCTTCTGCATTCCATTAAATGGCCCCATCAAGCTACAAGGAATAGATGGTGATATCTTTCCTAATATCACTGCCTTGAGAGATTTTAGAGAACCTGATGGCAGAAATCCACTTAACATTATAGCAGCCATGTTGTGATTCGCAGAAATCAAAACCTTAAGATTTTTCATTGAAGTCAGAACTGAGACAAACAACAAGAACTGCTTGAAAAGTTCAACATAAGGACTTCAACACAATGGAATTGCATGCCAATTTAATCAAAATTTATACTTTCACCTATTGAGAGGCCAAATAAATTTCTTGTATTAGATGCAAGATATCAAAAAAATGGGAATTCCACCAATTTGTATTTGATGCTTACCAGTATGTACGGAGAGATATCATATCATTCTCTTTTTTCGGGTCAGGAATGGTGTACCCTTGCTTGATTGTGAACCTTGTATTAGATTTTCTTTTCTGGTAACATAGATAACCAATTCATTCAAAAGAACATATTGTAAGACAAAGAGACCACCGAAGCTCTTGTCAAGATCTGTAGTCTTGTTTATAGTGAGACATAAAAATCAAAATTTAACAAGCAAAAAGCATGCATCTTGGCCGATTCATCACCACTAAGCTTTGACATTTTCATTGTATATACCTTATTTTATTAAAAAGCTTAATCAGATGTCAATCAACAAGCTTCTTCAAAATGTTGTAGGCAACTCGTTCACTTTGGCTATGAGTGTGAACCTTATGATGGATTCATATTCTATGACTTAGGAAAGGACTTTGCCATCAACTACCAAAGTACAGCCTCCACCACTCAAACAAAATCCAGAGGCACCTCCACAAGCATGTGGGCAATCCCCAGCCGTTCATGTTCACTTGTAAACTGATCTATCCCAACAAAGTGAGCTCTTATGATGCCCATAAGATCAAAGAATACTATTTGTGTTCCATAACTCCATTTAAAGATCAGAGAGGCACACCCAAATCCGCACTCTAGAAGTTGCTTCAACTTTCAGGGCTTTGCCCAGACTCCACCTCGTGGCCAAGACCATGCATCCACCAACCCTCCATATGCCAAGTTGGAGGATGAAGTTCTGCTCTTCTTTAGATAAAACTCTTACCAAGAAGTTTTTCCTTCCCACTAAAGAGAACTGTATATTAGGACGAAGCTCTATAGCTTTCGTAGTGACTCAAACACGAAGGAGTAGTCAAGTCAAGCCTTGCTATTACCTTTTGAAAGGACTACTATCGCTAAAAACTAGAAAGGTTTCAACATCTCTTTGTACGCCATTTGTGAAATAATTAGTTTACTTTTCTCTTCAATTACCTTTGCTTCCAGCTCCGAAAGGGATTGGAACTAATCCTCAACACTCTGAGGGTTACTTACTATTGACTCCCATTTTTAGGCAGTAATGGTGTCTCAATGGAATACTATTGAACCCTCTCCCTGAGAGGTCGTGCCTGTTCATTGCCTATCGACACAAATTCCTTGCCTTGATGTAGTAGAACCTACACATCACCCCCGTCAAGCTCTATCTTACTTCTTCTCTCCCCCCAAGCGGGGAAACACCCCCTTGTCCCTGCTAGAACCCTAACCAAAAGAGGGGCCCCCAGATTGATAATTCTTGTTTGTCAAGTGTAAAGTGGTATTTTTCTTTTATTTTCCATGTCAAATTTTTGCATTAAAGAAAGGAGTTGATTAGCAAGAAAAAGGTACAACATTTTCAATTAATACGTGGGAAATTCATATTAGAATTTGTGTTTCTTTATGATATGTTTTTTTTTCTATTTAACTTGTCATGTTTTTTGCACTAAACAAATGAGTTAACAAGAAGAAGATCTATCATTAGTACAATTTTCAATTAATATTTATCAATTTTAAATTAAATGATAATTTGTATTTCCTTAGCATTATATGTGTGTGTGTGTACTTCATATTTGTGTGTTATACATGTTGTTATGTTTATTGCTTTTCACTTTTGTCGATTTTGGTAGAGTGAAGATTTATGATAAGGGTTAGGAACATGTGAGATAGATATTAAAAGAGAATTGGTGTCTGATGATGAAGGCTTCCACTATGGATATAAGTAAAATTTTATGCCTTGTTTTGATTAATCCATTTGATTGTCTAACTGGTATGCCCAAGGGCGATGAATTGGTTATACCCTGCATATTTGCTTTTGAGGTTCAACAAAGTATTATTGACAAGGGAGGAGGTAAAGAATTGGGTCTTTTGAGGGAGGTTGGGTCTCAAGGCAATTGTAAAAATAGTATGTAGACTGATAAGTCTAGGGGTGAGCTTCTATTAATAGAACATAATAGCTACAAAAGGAACATGGGTGAAAGGTATAGTGAGGAGGAAAACAAGAAAGAAGGGAAGGAAGAAGGGAAACCCTACATAGGAGGTTGTGGAGTGTATTAATGACTATGCAAGTTAGATGAAAAATACAACATAGATCTGGGAAAAATGTAGGCTCTTTATATGCAATGAAAATTATTAGTTGAAATTTTGAGGAAACAACTAGGCATCTGGAAGCATGAATTTGATAGCCTTCGTGGAGGAGAAATAACTTTGTATTTCCTTTGCCTATGATTAGATGATTAAAAAATTGCTCTTAAAATTGGTCGGTGGCAATGTGAATGATTAGAGTATGCCTCTATTTTCGAATTAGATAAAAATATTTCTAGAGTAGTTTGTTTTTGACATCAAGATAAGTTATCCATGAAGGTTGATAGAAAGTGAGATGAGGAACAGTTGGGTGTTTTATCTTAAATAAGTTGAAAACAATGTTTATTGTTATTGGATTATATTCGTCAAATGCTAGAGATCAGAGAGTTGATTATTTCTTGCAATTGGAAGACTTGATTAAGAGTGTGAGAGATTTTTACTGATTATATGTGTTGGAGATTTTAATGAGATGTGGGTTAGTAATAAGAAAATTGGAAACCCTCCTAACATGTAGTCTTGTTGAGCTTTGAATAATCATGTTGAGTTTTGAAGGTTAAGGGAGGTTGAGGATCTTTCCTGCTAGTTTACTCGGTCAAATGGAAGATAGGAAATGTCATTATCGAGTACAATCTTAGTTGGTATCTTGTATCACTGTGTTGTCTCTTGACCAGTAAGCGAATTTCAATGCTGACCTTGAAAGGCATCATGTCAATGGGTGGAGAGTCTAAGATGTATATGGAAAATGGTAACAAAGCTACATCCCTTGGTTTGTAGCATGGAGACATGTTAGAGAAACTTATAATTGGTCTAGAATTCAGTATGCTAGATCTTGGAGTCTGTCGTGACATGCTAAGGAAATTATTGCGCATCATGGGTCTTTAAGGTATTCATGCTATCCCATGAATTGTATTCGCTTGAAACTAATAGTAAAAAGAATATTATGGGGTGAAATAGAAAGCATTTGGGTAATATTAATGAGTGGGCCTGTCACGGGCCGAGTTTCTTCGACCCGCGCGGTGCCGAAGGCGTTCCCCAAAGCCTTCGGCCAGCCTGACACCTCTTTTAAGCTAGCGGAAGCATTCATCATTATTCGGGACTGTGGACTAGACGAGGAGTGCAAAGCACTCGGCACACCATCACCCAGGTTTTATCCCATTGTCGACCATCGGCAAGCCGTGGCCATGAGGCCCTGTCAGAACTTCGCCATTCTTCTAAGTGCCTATCTACATCCAAACGAAATCTGGGTGGGGGTAGACTTCCCTTGGGAGGAAGTCCCCAGCCGAAGCCAGTTGACGACTATATGTCATTAAGTAAGGCGGTCGACCATCGCCCTACTCGACGATGAGCATTCACTTGCTCACCCCCGCGTGACTCTACGCGGTTGTGGAACGCAGCGTATGCGCCCACTGGGGGAATTGCCCCTAACCCACGCGCACCCCCTTGTGTATCCAAACACTACGCGTGGGGAACCCACTGGATTCCCCAACGACGGACTTGCACTTCCAAAGGGACTACTGATCTTGATGCATTTAAACGCCTTGTCACTGCACCACCGCGCTGCACATTCCACGTGCATTGCTTTCTGCTTGACTCGGCGACCGATTGATCCCATATGCCTTCCAACTATGCCTAAGCTGGCCAAGCAGCATTACCTTTTACTGGCTTGGCCGGGCCAGACACAGTCGACCGGCAACACTCTCCCACCGCCAAAATCGTCACTGACCTCAGTGACTTTGCCCCGAGCGATAGAAGTTCAGCTACCGTTCGCTTGATTTCTTTTGAACTGAGCCTTCATCCATTCGTCTGGTTGACGCACCCGTCACGTCGTGGCTAGCTGCCTTATCGGGTGTTTTGCCTCTAATCCATTTCTCAGCATCATCCTACTTTTCTCTCACTATTTGCACTTTTCCTTAGTAAAGCCCGGAACATATCCGACGACCACTAAGTTTCAAACTCCCAAGCTGTGTTGCCAACCCGTGCACATGCTCCTTCCTCGAGACATGTCAACACTAAGGGCACTTGCCCTTCTGGACAATCTTTTTCCACGTTGGGTCTCACCCTATCTGTCTCAGCGAGCGGCTCTCTTGGCCCTTCTACTCCTGACGCCCAAACACCATCTTCGGAACGTGTGATCTCCATCTGGCCAACACCAACGCGGTCACCTGAACCAGTGTCCGATGAACATGCCCGAACCCTTAGGGCACCAAACAAGCCAACGTTTCTCTTTGAACCACTTGTTTGTTATCATCGCAGCGTTCTCATCTTTCAAGTTCCCTTCGAGAAATCGTCTCCTCTGATACCACTTGTCACGAGCCGAGTTTCTCCGACCCGTGCGGCGCCGAAGGCGTTCCCCAAAGCATTCGGCCAGCCTGACACCTCTTTTAAGCTAGCGGAAGCATTCATCATTATTCGGGACTGTGGACTAGACGAGGAGTGCAAAGCACTCGGCACACCATCACCCAGGTTTTATCCCATTGTCGACCATCGGCAAGCCGTGGCCATGAGGCCCTGTCAGAACTTTGTCATTCTTCCAAGTGCCTATCTACATCCAAACGAAATCTGGGTGGGGGTAGACTTTCCTTTTGGAGGAAGTCCCCAGCCGAAGCCAGTTGACGACTATATGTCATTAAGTAAGGCGGTCGACCATCGCCCTACTCGACGATGAGCATTCACTTGCTCACCCCCGCGTGACTCTACGCGGTTGTGGAACGCAGCGTATGCGCCCACTGGGGGAATTGCCCCTAACCCACGCGCACCTCCTTGTGTATCCAAACACTACGCGTGGGGAACCCACTGGATTCCCCAACGACGGACTTGCACTTCCAAAGGGACTGCTGATCTTGATGCATTTAAACGCCTTGTCACTGCACCACCGCGCTGCACATTCCACGTGCATTGCTTTATGCTTGACTCGGCGACCGATTGATCCCACATGCCTTCCAACTATGCATAAGCTGGCCAAGCAGCATTACCTTTTACTGGCTTGGCCAGGCCAGACACAGTCGACCAGCAAAGACAAGGGAAGCGATTGGAGAGTCGGTGTAGATCGTCGCGCCGACTTGCTGCCGTTGAAGAAGGAGCCATGGCATCATCATATAATCTGCGAGGTGCCAAAGGCAAGGAACCGGCCCGTCCAGAGGAGGCGAGCCCAGGCCGTCAAGGGGAGACGAGCCCAGACCGTGGCCAGGGAAACCTGGAAGATACGGTGAATAGGTTGGTCGCAGATGTGGCCACCCATGAGGAAGCCCTCGGCTTTGCTGCCGAGACCTTTGAGGGATTCAAGGAGGAGATGAAGTTGATGCGGGAACAGATGGCCGAGTCAGTGGCCTTGAACCGTTCACTCTTCGACTTGGTGAAGAACTTGCAGGACGAAGTTGCTGAACTTCGGGCTTCAAATCAAAGACTGCTACGTATTAGCTCATCCAGCAGTAGCCATAAGAGGACCAGTAGGGTCGACGTTCAACGTCCGGCGAAGTACAGTGGTCGCCGGGATGCGAGGGCGATCGACAACTTTCTGTTTCAAGTGGACTACTACCTGGACTTGCAAAACGTAGTAGAGGAGGACTTGAAGATAAAGACCGCAGCAATGTTGTTAGATGGAGATGCTGTGGCTTGGTGGAGGCGGAAGATGTTTGACGTTGAGAATGGCGATTGCACAATCGCTACTTTTGACGACTTCCGTAAACAGTTGAGGGGGTACTTCATGCCCGTGGATGCCGAGAGACAGACTTACCGGATGGTGGTGAACCTGAGACAAACAGGTTCCTTGCGGGAATATATTAGAGCCTATCAAAAGCTCATATTGGATGTACCTAAGATGCCAGAAAAGGATAAGCTTAACTGGTTCATCATAGGGCTCCAATCTTGGGCCCAAGCCGATGTGGAGAGATCAGACCCAAAGACTTTGGAGCAAGCATATGTGACAGCCGAGCGCTTGGCAGATACCCAACGCAAAAGCTACACTGAGACCTTCAATGAGGGAGTCTGACCACAATGGTAAGGAGCAGCAACGAGACGGAAGTGGATCGTCATTTCAGAGGCAAACTGGGGGAAGGCAATTCTTTCGCAGGGAATACAATGGGCCACCAAGAGAAGTAACTTGTTGGGTTTGTGGGGAAAGGCATGAGGCACGTGTCTGCCCAAAGCAAGTAAGGCCGACAGGGCAGGCCAATGCTGCGAGGGCTACAGAGGCAAGCACTTCAAGGTCGTCTGCCAATGCGCTACAAGGTGGAGATGTGGAAGAGTCCAGAATTGGGACACTCCAACTTCTTCACGCCTTGACAAAAGAGGAGGAAATGAAGGTGACAACGACACCTTCAACGGAGCTCATGTGCATAGAGATTCTGGTGAACGGAAGACCTACCATAGTCATGGTAGACACGGGAGCCACACACAATTTTATTTCGGAGGAGGAAGTCGGGAGATTGGGCCTCACCCGAGGAAAGGGAGAGTCACGCGTGAAGGCAGTGAACTCAGAGGCAAGACCGATCTACGCCATAGTCCGAGATGCAGTTGTGATGATTGAGGGTTGGTCGGGTAGGGCCAACTTCTCGGTGGTTCAAACAGATGATTTCCAGATGATTTTAGGCATGGAGTTCCTCTGCGCATCAAAGATGGTGCCGATGCCACACTTACACAGTGTAAGTATCATGGACGAGAGGCACCCTTGCATGGTCCCAGCCGTCCCAACAAGGAAGGATAAAGGTAAGGCCGTGGTAGTATCCACTCTTCAACAAAGGCAGGGCGGAGACTCTAACAGAAGCCTCCCAGAACGAGACCCCACCGTGCAGCGAGTATCGCCGACCAAGCAAGCAACAGATCGGCGGGTGGAGAAGATTCTTCGGTAAAAAGCAAACTCTCGAGGGGAGCCGAAGAAATATCAAGTAAAGTGGATAGGCGAGCAAGACCCAACGTGGGAGTATGCGTTGTGCATGAAGCAATGCTACCCGTTGGACGTGAAGACCTATCACAGCAGATAGCGCTGAGGACGGCGCTTGTTTTGAAGGGGGGAGCCTGTTCCCCTGCGTCTAGAGTCTGTACAGTCCTTTGCTTTTGCTGTATTTGCTTTGCTTATGTTGAGTCTTGGTATAAGCTAGTTTGTTCACCTATGTCGGAGTACCCTCCCAAAACGGCTCCCTAAGTGTGATATTAGGATTCCTTGTTTTGGATGGTCGGCATCGGGAATTCTGTAAGCGGCTTCGGCCATCCTTGTAAGTAAAGTGTAATAGCTTACTTGCTTTCCCTCGTGATGTACTCTTCTCTTTGAAGTGAAATATATTGCGAGTTTTCTTTCCACACTCTTTGTGCAAATTTGTGTCCTTTGTTTTCGAGAAAGCGTTCAAGTGATCTGCGCCCACTTGAACGAGGCGAAGGCTTGCGGCTTACTGGCGAGAGTTTGCCGCGCCGCACGGTCCGGAGTTGTCGGCCCGTGACAGGGCCAATAGTTTGTTCAAATAGCTTAAGGATTTATATACTAATGCAAAAAGTGGCAAGTTGGGAGCTGATGAAAGGGAAGTATTAAACTGGAGCTTCTATCTATGTTCAATTAAGAAGAATGATGTTGGAAAAATAAATCAAAAGTGAGGTGGTTGTGAGATGAAGACTCAAAATATTCATCCAATTAGTGGCTAAGGAAATGGACAAAAAATTTGTGTTGAAGTAATAGAGATTAAAAACAAAATAGAGGAAATTGAGAGGGAGTTTATGAAAATTTCTATTTCTTAGTTTGAGGAGTTCGTGAATTAGAATGAACCATCAAGTACTATGTTAGGTTTTGTGAATGATGAAGAGATATTATAAATAGTGATAGCTAAGGGTTAATGGATCTAATTATTAGTTAGGAAGTTAGCAAATTGGTTTTAGCATGGATGGAGAAACTATCATGAGACCAGATGGATTCCTGAATATTTTCTATCAAGACATGTTGGATATAATTACTAATGCAATTTCCAAAGAATAGTATGTTTTTCAAAATTAGAAGATTTATTTGGAGTGTCAATGAGATGAATATTATGCTTATTCTTAAGTTTTCAGGGGTTTCTGAATTAAAGACTACTTTGTGCAATTGCTTATATAAAATTACAGCAAAAAGCATTGGTTTAAGGATGAACTATATGTTTGCTAAGGTGATGAAGAAAAACCAAGGCACATTTCTTGAAGATTAAGTAATCCATGATTAATTTGTTTTTTGTTCGATATAAGATCATGGATTGGTTTATGAAAGCTAAACAATAACTTGCTTGTCTATAACTTGATCTTTCGAAGGGATATGATTGCATCGCATGGGGATTCTTAGAAGTCAATTTGTAGTCTTTCATGAAGACTAAATCCTATGCATGATGATGTGCATTAGATCTGCTTCATATTTTTTGCTCATAAATGGTACAGAGGGAAGGCAGTTTGACTGCAATAAAAGATTGAGACAAGGGGATCCATTGTTACCTTTAATTGTTTTCATGGAGATGTTTATGAGAGGGTTGAAAGCAAAAGTAAAGAAAAAAATGATATAATTGCAACAATATCGATGAAAGAATTAAAGTATAAGTTCTTAATGTCTTGTTGATGACAATTATTTTTTGTACTGCTTCAATCAAGATTTTAAAAGAGCTTAAAATCTATCTCAAGGAACTTGAGTTGAAAGTTGGATTTTACATAAATAAATCCAAGTCAAAGGTAATGTTATATAATGTGCAAGATTATAAGGGTGAGGAGTGTTACAAATTTTAAAATGAGGTGTGAATACCTATCAAATATTTAGGCTTCCTTCTTTTGTTGGGAATTTGTAGAAGATCATTGCAGGATGTTGGTGAACAAGCTAGAAAGAAAGCATGCTTTTTGGAAAATCAACATCTCTCTTATGTAGGGTCAATTATTTTTAATAAATCATAGCCTTGTTACCATTTTAGATTTTTGATGCAAATTTATTGGTTGCCTGAATATGTCATAAATCAGATCGAGAAAATGACGACTCAATTTCTTTGGGTGGACGATAAGGGATCAAAAAAGAGGAAAAAGGTGAATTGAATGAAATATATTATGTTACCTCAAAATTGAGGAAGTGAGGCTTAAACAATTGGAGGCAATGAATACATCATTATTAAAAAATAAACTGTGCAAAGAACCAATAACAATTCCATGTTTTAATAGTGGTGTAAGGATGGATACCTTAACCATAGAAGAAGCATTTGGACTCTTTACATTACTTAAGAAAGGAATCTAGGTGTGAAATGTTTAGGATGAAATTAAGGTGATATTAAACAAGATCTGTTCAAATGAGGGAAGGTAAAAGAATGAATTTTTAGTTACATATGTGGGTGGGTGGTATTTTGATGGACTCTTTGGCCAGGGAAGATTGTGATAGAGTATTCAGGGAATTGGTCATATATTGATAATGCTAAAGTGAAATATGTCATGTCTCTAGTTAGCCTCTTGGAGGTTATGAAAATTGTTAATATGAGTAATGTGAACCAAGAGGAAGGTGAATTGATTAGTTGCTAAAGGTCACACTTACGTGAGTTCAACATTGATCTAAAAAAAAGTCAGAAGAAAGGGAATGAAGGAGGTCTAACACTTTGACTAATGATAGAGGTATATTCCCCCAAGAGCAAGTTGGGTTGTAACAAAAGAGGCATTTGATTGCATTGGTGCTGCTTGTTCTGTAAAGAAGAAGAGTCAAACAACCATTTACTCCTTCCTTGTGAGGTGATGGTTAAACTGCATATTTCATGGTAAAATAGTTTGGAAAAAAAAGGTTCCCTAATAAGAAGTTAAAAATGGATTTCAAGTACATTTTAACATTAGATGACTTTAAAAGTGTTGACAAATAACATTTGACATTGTTTGTTGGAGGATTGAGTTTTGCCAAAATATAATTGTCCAAAAAGATAAAGAGTCTAGTCAGGCAGTCCATATGAAAAAGGAAGTTTGGGAATAGTGTAAGCAGTGCTATAGGGCTATGCACTGGAAGGAGAATTGGAAGCACTTATGTTTGGATTGATTTTGAACTGTTTGACAGGAAGAGTAGAGTAGATTCTGTAAGATGTGTAGACAGGTTTTTTGGAGGGTTTGAGATTTTTAGAGGTAGTTGTGTTTAAGCTACCTGGAGTTTTTGTAGTACAACATTAATTTGCTTGATTTGTTCGTTTCTTTTCCTTTTTTTTTTTTCTATTCTTTCTATATATATCATTTCATTGGACACGCTAGGTGTGCGAGCTCCCCATAAGCTTTTCACTGGAAACATGCACGCCGAGTGCCAAAAGGGAAAGAGAAAATGGCAACAAGCAGTTCGTTTTCTTTTTCCTTTTCCCCCCCAATTTTGAATTCCAAAGTTCCATACTCATCCTACCGGTTCTATGATGGCATTAAACTACAAAATTTCTAATGTTGTGCGTGTTTTTTGTAAATCTTATATGTTATTTATTATCTGACGTAGACAATCTTTGACAAAAGAATGTTTAGAATCAGCTAATTCAAACAAAACAACATTTCATGGTTTAGCGAAGTATTGTAGTTTTTTTCTTAATTTCGTTGTCGGCTTTTAGCACTCCACTTTGCCTTCCCTTGGCGCACTACACAAAAAGTATCCATCTACCCGCCCGCTTACTGGGACTGTGTAACTGCGTTGGAAAGGATTCCTATCTCAAACAATGGCTGCAGTACATGTAGCAGTGTCATCCTGGAGGGCTCCCTCCCTCCTCCGTCTTCCTCCCCAAACTGCGCTACCATCTGCCGCGTTTCGTCAACCCCTTCTCACACTCCGCCGGCCTTCTCCCCTCAAAGCCCGTCCTGTCCAACGGTGTGCGGTCGCCTCTTCTGGCAAATATATAAGGGAGAATTATTTAGTGGTACGCTCTGCCAACTTTTTCTGCTCTCCCCGTGTCGTTTTAATCTTCAATTTTGCATCACTTTTTTGCTGGTTTTGTTCATTTTCTTAAAAACGGACTCTTCTTGGTCCCCCTTTCTTTCTTTCTTTCTTTCTTTCTTTCTTTCTTTTTTTCTTCTTCTTCTTCTTCTTCTTCTCCTTTACTTTGTGGCTTTCATGTTTTAGGTTATCCTATCTTCTTTTCAGATTCAGCCTGCCACCATGTTCTTTCTTTGTTTCTATGGTGGGTTTATTTTCGCTTTGTTTCATCTGGGAAATATTCGTGTTGTTGTTGAGCAGAAGAAGGTGTCTGCCAAAGAGGTCTATGATTTGGTACAGGGAAAGAGAAATGTTCCCTTGGTTATTGATTTCTACGCAACGTGGTGCGGTCCATGTATTTTGATGGCACAGGATCTCGAAATGGTATACATCTATTTTCTTTAAATCTCCTCTTGTTCCTGGTTTTATAGTTTCTATCTAGAAATTCATGATTCTGTAGTTCGTCGAGTATTCATGAGCTTTTAAAAGACCAAAACCAGGCGTTTTATGCATTTATCCACCCGTTAAAATGAATGCCTCGTGTGCATACCATCTGTGAACATTATGGGAGATCACTTGATATCTACATCGTTTGTGCGCAGTTCTGCTCGGTTAATTAATAGTAGATTCAGGCTGGTGAAACTTCTTGATGTAACAATATATCCATGTTTTAGTCATATCTGACCTTCAAATAACATCTTGGTCCTCGAATCTTTCTTACTCAGCTCTTTCGTCCGGTTCTCCTGATTTTTGAAACGTTAAATTGGAAAATGATAATGTCCTGCTTCTTTCAGCTTATTCCATGAATGGCTTGAAGGAGGGTAAACTTAAATGCTTGATGATGGAAATAAATCATTATCCGGTCATAGGGTTGACAGTTAGAAGATGAAACGGGAAAGTCAAGACCAAGTTGTGCATGTAATAGTTCACTTTACATGCTTGCAGCTTGAAATCCAGTAATGGTTATCTCTGGATTGCTGAATTGTACCGCTAGAAAACCCAAAGGAGATGAAGAACATAGTTTTACTACATTTTTTATCTAGTTGTTTAGGCAAATGCCCACATGGTTCTCGTCCATGTCAAGCCTCTTCATTGGATCTCTTCGATTATTGGCCAACTTAGGTTCTGAAGTCAAAATCGTGTAACTTTAAAATTCTTCTTGGGAGCAGCATTAAGAATGGAGTGCGTAGTTAACTTACACTTGTCCCCGTGACAGGGAACTAGGTTGGTTAATGCATTTCGCCTCAAAACTTCCAGTGGGTATACTTGTCTTCATCTTCCTATGGCACTACCACTGATCGAGTATTCAAGTATCAAATGCAAAATGGAGACAACCATTTGCTGTGCCAAAGATAGCACCCTTCTTATTCTAATTATTGACAAACTATTCTACGGGGTATCCTGCTTTGTGCATTAAGACCCTTGGATGCAGTCTATGTAAAAGTCATATCTTGCAGCAGTTTGAACAATCGAGTGCTAATCGCAGACTACATGTTGTTAAGAAAATTTAACCATCAATCTTATCTCCTTTGCTGCCTTCCAATCTTGGTCAACTGTATGATTTGTCCTCATGTTGTGGTTCTCACTTTCTCAATGATACAACTTAGTCAAGTATGCATGTCTGACAATCTCTTTAAGATTCTGCTATATATATATATATATATATATATATATATATATATATATATATATATATATATATATATATATATATAGCAGGGAACAAAGACAAGAACTGTTTAGGCGAAGGAGACTCTGAGAAGATGAGCCCCAACCATCACGTGCATGCAAAATTTAGAAGATGAATCCATCCCCAACTGCATTTAAGATGCAGTGGCTACTTGGCAAGCACCATCTGAGCCGGGAGCTGGTGCTATGCTTATGTCATGCTTTGTAATCACTGTACAAATCTGTTCTTTCACTTGCATGCCGCACTTACTTGTCCTACCTGTTTTTTTTGGCAAAGTTGCGTTGCCGGTAGAAGGCTATACTTTGTAATTGCTTATCAATGATTTTCTTTGGTCTTCACCTTTTTTTTATGGCCTCTATATGCTATACTGGTGGGCTAATTAGAAGCTTGTGCATTACTAGTTAACAGTGTTACACTAGAGCCTGTGAAGAAGGAACGTTGAACCATTGGTAACCAGCCAAACAAATAGCTGTGGATCTTGTACCATCATGGAACTCCTCCAAGAAAGCTCCTTTGATTCTTTTGAGGCTCACATTTATGCTTCCCGAAATCAACAGCACCCTGCTTTGCTTAACTTGTCTGAAACATGATTGCTTTTTGTCTGCGTCCTTTATCTGCATAAAAGAAAATGAAAGGTTAAGTCAGCCAGAAAGATTGTGATCCCTTAAGATGTAAGACAGGTGATCCAGTTTGTTTCTCTTATTCACCTGGAATCTGGAATGACCAGGTTCATGGGTTAGCTTTGGAAGCAGAGCATGCTTCTAAAACCACTGGACAAGGTACTCAAAGACCGCGACTCTTATCCTAGAATCATCAGTTCAGTCTTCAGACCATTACAATATACGGTTGCCACTGCACCACCAGCAACAACTGGATGATAGCAGCC
Source organism: Nymphaea colorata (assembly GCF_008831285.2). Lineage (NCBI taxonomy): Eukaryota > Viridiplantae > Streptophyta > Magnoliopsida > Nymphaeales > Nymphaeaceae > Nymphaea > Nymphaea colorata. The sequence goes on along the minus strand of NC_045139.1, from coordinate 24,418,745 downwards.
CCTGTTCCTCAAATTGCATTAAATTGCCAAATGAATCAGCTGTTTTCTTTCCTTGTGTCATCCAGCTATTTTCTAGGTTTTCCTCGAATTCTCGTTAATGAGGAATGGTATCTCAGCCCGGGATGCCTTGCCAAGATGGACAGTTAATGTTCTTCTGAATTCTGAACATCTTCTTTCATTGCTGTTTGCTTTTTCATTTTCCAAGTTCTTGCACATGCATTGTGACAGCTTGATGCGTTAGTTTGTTTAAAATTGGCCGCATCTTGTTGGCTGTATTAGACAAATCCTTGAATGACTGTTCGCTTTCTGATCAGCTTGCAGTAGAATACGAAAATAACGTGATGATTGTCAAAGTTGATACAGATGATGAGTACGAGTTTGCCCGTGATATGCAGGTATCAGTTCACCATCTTGATGGTCAATACTCTTCATGTATCACACCACTGACTATCATCAATTTCTTGCTTTGGACCTGAAAATTTGTTTATGCGATGCACTAGGTGCGGGGACTGCCAACATTGTTTTTTGTCAGCCCAGATCCTTCGAAGGATGCAATAAGAACAGAGGGTCTGATCCCGATTGAGATGATGAGAAAAATCATAGAAACTGAGATGTGAACTTTACAAGAAGACGATCGACCACAGTTAATGACAGATAATGGGATGTTAGCTCTACAAGGAGCGCCAGACGTGCATACTCGGATCTTCCTCCCACAAGAGCAACGTGAATCTCACAGTGCTCAACCAGTTGGTTGCTTTGAATTTTCTTTTGGGTTTACAATGGCTAAAATGTAGACTCAACTAGGAAGGAGTCATTTTTTTTTTGTGGTGATAATTTTGTTTTCATGCTAGCGAGGCTCATATCCACAGGCATCGATGTCCCATTTATATTCTTCTTCCTACCAAACGTTCTTCTGCTTTGTGGCAACTTTTAGGCTGATAAAGATCTCACGTAGAGACATGAAAAGTGCTCATGGTGCATAAAATTTTGACTGATAACGATGGAATAAATGCCAAATTAGAAATATGTTAAGCCTGTGCATCAAATTTGATCCTCTTGTGTAAATTGAAGTTAAGATTTCCTTCCCTTCAACTGTATCACGAGAAACCAGATTACAGTTTCCTAACACAAAGAGGAAGAAGACTTTCGTTCTTTTCTGCTACAAGTACAGCCATAAAACAGAAAGACGTCGAACCATAAGAGAGAGACTTGTGCTTTCATGATTTTGATGTTGGTTCGGTTGAAAGAGGTGGAGTATGCCTGTCAGTAGGCAGCCTGATGCGACCGAGCGACCCTTGTGGCACGAGCTCAAGGTTCTCACAGTTGCAGATCTCGATCATGTATCCGTCAGGATCGTTAAAGAACAGCTGATCGATCTTTGTCCCACTTTCTTTGTCACCGACTGCTTTCCTTATATAGTTTACGTTCATGTCCTTCAGTTTCTTCTCCATCGCATCCATGTTTTCACACTGTAAACAAGGCAAGTTCAATGAGAACGTCCATACAGAATGATTAAGATCCCAAATCTCAGCAGGGGGATGAACATTTTTTTCCCTTTCTTCTGGAAGTTTGAAGCTTGATGAAAGCGGCCGGCTTTTGCTGTACTACGGTTTACCCAAAACTTATCTGCCATCATCAGGTGTTGGTCAATTCATAACAGTAAGCTTAAAACCACTAACATTTTAAGTTCTCAACTGTTGCATGAGGTAAGCATATGGTAGGAAGAACGTTAAAATTGAAAACCCTGAATGAACTTTTCCCCCATTTTGTAAGATTGATGAACTCTTCCATTACTTTATTCTTGATGTTGGTGGAAAATCATCCAGAGTTTTCCTCTCAAGGAGGACACCCATTAAGCTGTTTGTGCCTTAGAAGTTTCTCATCATAAAGAAGAATGAAAAAGGAAACACTCATAAAGAAGCAAAACAGTCTAAATTTCTCCTACTTTCTCTAGCAACACCGGCATCTATTTTAAGATCCAAGTTTGATCTACACTTTCGAGGGAGTTTTTCAAAGCTAAGAATCTTAAAACCATAGATTTGACGTGACATGGAAGCATTCAAAACAAAATGGCCTCTCAAACTAAGGTTTGCATACTCAACATTCACATTTGGGTGAGAGGAAGGTTATCCCCCCGTGCAAAACGAAAGCGAAAGGAGAAGGAACCCATCTTCTTTTGATACAAGAGCATAAGCCCCCGGTGGTTGAACCGCTGGTCGAACTAAGAACGCACCTCAACCCACCTGTTTGAGCTTTATGCCCCACGGCAACTCAAGATCCACACTTAAAATCCATCTTGTTTCCAAACTATTGAGCTAAGACAAGAGAAGGGTCTGATCTCAAGTTGAGCTAAGACAAGAGAAGGGTCGGACCGGACCTCAAATCAGTATATCTAAATAACGCGAGATTAATCTTAACGTAGCAATCAAACACCCAATTGGTAGTTATTGTCGTGGAACCAACAAAGATACTTCTCTTAATCAGCTCATTAAATCCATTGTGCTGTTGGCGGATAAAAAAGTCGCACTAGGTTTATGCCACTGTTTCTGTCGTCTTCCATTTGATCTTTAGTGCTTTCTAGTTTTCGTGTTTTTTTTTTTCTTTTCCTATTAGAACTTATCATTAGTCGTTCACTTACGTTTGTTCTCTTCAGTTGAAACTTTCTCTGAAGATTAACTCTTTGTGTTGAGTACTGGCTACTAATATCAAGTCATTCTATTCGTTTTGTATTAATACCACGTCACCAACAACTTAAACCACACATTCTGCTCTGTCACAGTTCTGGTTTCGCCAGAATAAATAGTTCAAAGACTACATTAATAATCACAATAGGATACTGATGAAAGGCCTCTTGCAGCAAGGCTAACAAAGTAAGGTGAAACAGGTTGATAACTGATTCTCTTTCTAATAAGAAAGAGATTCCCTCTAATAAGGAAGAACAATTTGGCCACCATTGCTGGATGTTGCCAGATGACTAAATATTTAACTGTGACTACACTGTAAATGCTCATGCATGGTATTTTTAGCGACCATTTTTTTTTTAAATCATTTGGCAACATTCCGCATTCCGCAGCAGGCTGATTTTAATTCAATTCTATTAATAAAAGATCCAACATGAACAACGATAGGTAAAGCAGTTCCTAGTGATCATGAATCATGAATCTTCTTGTTTCTCCCTAACAAAAAAACAAATGAACCTGCAGGAGAAGAGGGTAGCTAATTCACCTGAAACGAGATGTGGTTGTCCACAGGGTCAAGTCGGTCCGGATCAGGCAGAACATCTTCGTCATTAGACTGCAATAGGTGAATACCCACGCCATAGTTGAACAACCTGCAGAGAAATTTGATGTGCAGCCATCTCATGTAAGATAGAGATCTCACCAAACACAAAATTACGCGACAACTGTCCAGCGCGTTGCGCTTCAATTAAATAGTCTCATACGAGTACAGTTTAATTCTTCAGAGTACTGGAGGTAAGGACGTCATCCTCGAGCGCAGTTTGCAGACTCGCGAATATGAAAACTAGTGATCATGCTTAGTTTTTCCTTTGAGAGTACATAAACGAGATCTTACAATTAAACCAAGATAGTTGAAATCGTTCATTTTAAAACCTTTACAGATTTAAGTATGAGAGAACATATCTTGTTTCACATTATAAGTTATAACCTTTATAGAATAAGATTGTTAATTTAACGTATCTTTCTTTAATTTAGTTTCTAACTCATGAAATGCGTAGTAATAGAGCGTCAATGGTATTCTAAATGTCTCTGTCTCCGTGTGTGTGTTCAGTTTCTATTGAAGTTTAATGGTATTCTATAGGTCTATAGGTCTCTGTGTGTGGAGTTTGTAATTGAAGTTTAATGGCATTTTATGTATGTGTGTGTGTGTATTAATGGTATTCTATGTGTGTGTATAGTTTCTAACTGAAGTTTAATGGTAGTCTATGTTTAGTTTCTAACTGAAGTTTAATGGCATTTTATATGCATATGTTGTCTCTGTGTGTGTTGTGCGCGCGCGTGTGAAGTCACTTGCATGGTTTTATAGTTTATACACATTACCTTGTAAGTGGTCTCATTTTACAACTTATTTTGTATGGGCAGGTAATGAATTTAAAGGTTGTACACGCATGATACATGTAACTCAAAACCTATAAATAGAAAACAAATTCCATTAATGGTCATGTACGTGGTTGTTTTTTTTTTTTTTCAATGGTTAACAAGTAAGCTCTATTTGAAGTCTTTGCTGTAAAGTCATACGAAAGACGCATCCAAATGAAAATAAGATTAACACTTTTTTTGCGTTAACTAATGAAAAACTATCCGTTTCGATCGCTTGCACCGGGGTCCAAAAAACAACTCCACACGTGAATCCTCGAAAAGCAACATTCCCTGTAACGACGTGTGGATTTCACAGCGCCATTAACAGAGCTTCCATTTCATGTATGTGAGAGAGAGAGAGAGAGAGAGAGAGAGACCAAGCACCACCAGCGTCGAAGATCTGAGGCCTGTTGGTGCAAACAAAGCCAAGAATTGCTTCGTAGAACCGAACCGAGGATTCAATGGACCTGCTGAGCCTTGACACATGGTTCAGAGCCACCAGAGGCACCGCCCCTTCGTCTTCTCCTTCTTGATCGACCTTACTCTCTTTTTTCTCGCCCTCTCTGCCACCATCGCCGCCACCAATCTTCCTCCCTCCTTCTCCTTCCTCTGGCCCTGCCATTTCGTCCTCTCTCTCTCTCTCTGTGTCTTCTAAAGAGGCGGACGCCTTATTTTGCGTTGCTTGGACTTTCCGGCACGTAGCTGCCTGCTTCTTTATACGTGGCAATCCGTCGGCCGGACTGCAATCTTGCGACAAGTGGAGATTTAGCTTGCTGGTTTTGCCGCTGAGAGTGAAGGTCTGGAAAGGAGTTCTACTGTCTGTGTGAACCAAACTAATTGTACGTGGAACTTGCGGAAAAGATCGATCCACATAGAAAATCTGGTTTAAGAACCCACGTAAATCAGACGAGGTTCTTGTACTGACGGTCTATTATAATGCCTATAGATATCTAACAAGCAATCACAGTCAACTACAGTGAAGCTAGGGCTTTTATTAGTGAATCTCTCCCTTTCACGTGTTGTGTTTGTTGTATAAGACCAAAAACTAAAGCAAGGTCTTGAAGGGACAGCATAGGTTGAATCTACGCCGTTCTTGCATTTTGTTTGTGAAGTTTAGAGATGAAATAAATAACTTTAATGAATGGCAGCAAGCTTAAATTTGTAGCTGAATTGTTAAACGGGTGGATTTTGAGTTGTAAGAATTCGACTCGTTTGGACTCAGACTCGATTAAGTAAAATTACTTTATCGTAATTAAATTAGTTAAACAAGTTAACGAGTAAAACAAAACGAGACAGTCTAGCATATACGAGTCAAGTGAGTTGAACTCAAGCAGGGGCGAAACCATAAATATAAATTTTTCATGAGAAAGACTGAATTAAAGTTTTTAAATTTGAACCAGGCTCAAATATTATTCTTTAAATTTGTTGTATCTAACAAGTGAAATATTATTTTTAAATTTTTTTGTATCTAACAAGTGAAATTTTCTAAAATTTACATGTGATTTCTTTAGTTCTTTTGAGGTGAGGCTAGGGCCCATGCAGACCCTACCTTGCTCCACCCCTAAACTCAAGCTTGACATTGTATAGTTGAGTCGAGCTTCAACCTGTTTTATGAAGCTAGAGTTTTTTGAGTCGAGTTGAGCTTGAACTGGCGCAGCTCAAACTCAACTCAACTCGTATGCGGTCCTAATGACACCTTCCAAGGGAGTGGTGCTCTAGCTGGTAAGTGGCAGTATATAGATCCCATGTTCTCATTTTAATTCCTATGAGCCCTAATCTAGAGATATAGGATGAAGTGGAGATTCAAGTTGACAATGCATACACTATCTTCTCATAATCAGGCCCTGATGTAGGGAGATTTCAGCTTTAGTTATGCCTGGTGGGTCCAAATCCTCCACTTATTCATCTGAAACAAATAATTTTGTTTACTATAGTTTTTTTCATGAGATGTGCCATGACATGACAACTGATGCTATTACTTGGAGCTTACATTTATGTAGAATCTTGCATGGACAAAAAAGAAAATGAAGCCACATGTTAATGCCACAGCAATCATGGCTGATGCAAGGCCCATCCCTTTCACAACCCTAAGTCTGCATCCTTCAGTAATAACCACCAGTTGAGCGACTGCAGTGCCAAATGCAGCCGAAACATATAATTACCAATAAAGATTTATGGGTTTTAAGTCATGTATACAACATAATAAAAAAAGTATGTATGTGAGTATTAATATAGGAAAATTGAATGAGTCGCATGACTAAATATTTAAAAGCGATTGTTAGATGTACCATAAATCATTGGTAGTGCTTTCATTACATGATGGTATTTTTATTGATGATTTAAAAATATTTTATCATTCAAAAAAACATGTGGTATATATATATATATATATGGAAGCATTGTCAATAACTCATGATATAATCATGGTTTCTGATATTTTTAGGGATTGTTTATGGTATTTATTAGTGGTGGATTTAAAAATTTAGACATCCAAGAAAATTCAACAACTTTTTCATTTTAAAATCCTGAAAACAAAAGATGATGGTTGTGAAAGAAAAAAAGTTGAAAAAGCAATCGCGGTAAAAAGAGCACGACACATGAGTCGGCAAGTTTAAAAAGGCCGTGTCTGTAGGCCACGCAAGCCTTTGTCATGAACGCAATTATATTTACCCATACGTCATAATTTACCCTGACGGTAAATGATCAATAAGGGAACAAGAAAAGAAAAAAAAATAGGCGAAATTGGATATCAATGGGCGATCGAATCACCCTTTTTTCCTTCTTTTACTTCTAACTTTTACTCGCCTACATGTTAATTTTCACTCTCGTTTTAACTTTATGCCCCTGGATTCAACTGCCTGCCCTTCCTGCTGCCGGTCAATCCGCGCATTTATTTCGAGGATCAGCACACATTCACTATTTACTCTTCGTCCATGGGGCCCACTTTTTTTTTTGAAAAAAAAAAAAAAATTATTTTGAAATTTTTTTACTAAAGATCTAAAGCAAAAAAAGTTATTTTCTGTTCAACGAGTATTAGGCCTTTTCTCAAATTGTAGTTCAAAATTAAAGTGATAAAATGACCAAAATATTGTCAAATAAAAAATTTTGTAAGGTTATTAACTCGTGTTAGCTTCGTTAGTTGCCCTTAATGTTATTAATACTCGAACTAGTTGACTTTTACTATATATAACAAGATTACTTTAATGAATGTTCTTTATGAATGCTAAATAAATACCAAAAAAAACTTATGTGCATTAATGGACTATGTCTTTAATGTTATTTCATTCAAGTTAATGAAATAACTTTTGGTTGAATTAATAGTTAACTTGACCAAGATAACAAATTATAAAGAACTTGAGGATGTTCTTAGTGTTACCAAAGTGTTTCACTTTTATTGATCGCCAAACTTTTAGGGTTATTTCTTGGAATTATTTTTTAATAAAAGGATTTCATGCTGATAACAATATTTAAAAGAATGGTCCTTTTACCCTAAGGAAAAACATAAAAGTAAACCTAATTTTGTCAATATGTTTTTTTTTTTTTGTATCGAGGTTGTTTTAGTCTTTTTCTTTTTAAAAATAATCTACAAAACGCGTTTATATTTTTTAAACATAACAAAAAAAGTTAAAGAATAGTTGTCCTTTTATTGCTAACTTTTTAAATTATTTTATTTTTCCTTTAAAAAAAAAAGGAAAAATTTAATACTCTAAGAAAATGGCCGGGCTGCAGGGAGCAAGGTGAGACCGACCAGGAGCAGCGCCCGTGTCTCTGCAGTCGACAGAAGCACTTCAGTGGTCCCCATGGTCCAGCAAAACTACAATAATAAAGAAGGAATAAAAGATAGAATTTTGCCGCAGCCCCGGCTTTTAGCGTTTAATTTTAGTGAAGCCTTTAGTGTTAATGAATTTTCTGATTCCTGGTCATGGTTTATGCGGTTTTCATTCTACACCATTTCCATGGAAGTTGGCTTTGAAAACTGAAAAACCAACACATCACAACTGGGTGGCAAGGCGGCTCACACTTAAAGAGTGTGAAGTGTTGATGCATTATTCTTTTGACTTTTACATTTAAGGAGTATGAAGTTCAAATTCTGCGGTTATTGTCATACTTCTGCGGTTATTGTCATACTTCGATGCATTATTCTTATGAGTTTTAAATGGTGGCAAACGCGATATCTGAGTTGAAGCATATATTATCGAACCATTCAAACCTTAAAATGGAACCATTTAGACCCTAAAACAAGGTGGAGGCGTGAGGATATGACCCTGAAGGATTTACATAAAAAATAGTCTCCTTTAAATAAACATCTTTTTTAAGATGATTTTAAATTTTAGAGTTTTACGTATATATAAACCTGAAGAATAAATCCCTGGTAGTATAGCTGCGCAAGGGTACGTTTTTTAAGATCGAATTTGATTGCTTGGATTATTCGCCAAAAAAGAAGTCCCAGAGGCACTAAAACATTGTCACAAAAATCGAGCATACATTTCCAACAAGAAACAAACTTCCACGAAATCAAACTTGCCTTACGTTCTTTTGAAATTTTTGATCATATAAACTCACTCTTTGTGTTTTGAAACTAAATCTAAGTCTCGTGGAAAGACTTCAAAGCATAAAAAGATTCGCAAAGATAAGATCTAAAATTTAATAGCTGATGATCTAAAATAATCTTGAGTTGGTCTTATGTTAGAGTTGTAAAAGCATGATGCATCGGCAATATACATTCTAAGGATTTCAAGGACATGAGTTTTTCAAAAATTAAGCTAAAAGGTGTGCTCCAAACGAATTTTCGAGAAAAAGCGCGCGCGCGCACACACACACACACACACACACTCTCTCTCTCTCTCACACTCTCACAGTAACATATGGGGAAGCCAAGCCCTCTTGTGACTTATCCTCTCGCCGGCAGGTGCCCGGTGGTCGTGAAGCTCCCCTTCTCCTTCCAACCAATCTCTTCCGCCATCATCGCTCCTGCGGTTATGGAGTTCGACGAGCATGAGGGGGAGGTGACGCTGCCGCCTCCGGTGTCGGTCTCCGGCAGCAACGAGCGTTCGCGTGCAAAGATGGTGGTGCCGTCCGCCGGGGATTCCACGGCCAGCAGGAAACCGAGGTACAGAGAGTGCCTGAAAAACCACGCGGTGGGCATCGGCGGCCACGCCGTCGACGGCTGCGGCGAGTTCATGCCAGGCGGAGAGGAGGGCACCCTGGACGCCCTAAAGTGCGCGGCATGCAACTGCCACCGGAACTTCCACCGGCGAGAGGGCGACAGTGACCACTTCCCGCAATTCGCTGCCCCTACTACCGGCCCGCCGCCCCTCCGGGAGGTGGGTACCTCCACATCGGCGGCGGCGGAGGCAGTAGGGTGGGGCCCCACCCTTTGGCGAGTCAACCCCTTCAGAACCACATCTACCACCACTACCCCCAGCCGCAGGCTCTGGCGCTGCCGCTCCGGGACGACCGAGAGCTGCAGGAGATGACAGACCACCACGGTGATACTGGTAGTGGTAGAGATGGAGATGGTGGTGGTGGTGCCACAAAGAAGAGGTCCAGAACGAAGTTCACGTTGGAGCAGAAGGAGAGGATGCAGGAGTTCGCGGAGAAGCTCGGATGGAGGATACAGAAGCATGATGAAGAAGCTGTGCAGCAGTTCTGCAGGGAGATGTGCGTGGAAAGGCATGTGCTTAAGGTGTGGATGCATAATAACAAGCACACACTTGGTAAGAAGCCAGATATGTTAAGAGAAGAAGAGACGAACCAGTAAATTTTAGTGGCCGGAGATTGGCGCTAAGATCTAGCAGCTACTGTTCCTGTTCATTACTTTGTTGTCTGTAACACGACAGACATTGGAATGATCCTTTTCCCTTCTATTCTCTTTTCGTCTTTGTATTGAGAAAGAGATTTGGGTTTAGGATAATTCTAGGGTTTAAGGTCATAATTCTCAAGTTTGCGCAGTCCCACTGGTGAGAGAATGGTTGGAGTGCATGGCGCAGGATCTTGATTGTGAAACAACACTGCTATCTGCTGACATTTTTTTGCTTTCTTGTCTAATCACTTCTTTTCACTTGTTCTTTTTCTTCTTACTCTTTGCTTTGCTTGTGAAACTCCCTCTTGCTACACAGAAAAGGTTGCTTTATCGAGAATGCGTCAAATGGCTTGGCAGGAGCTAAGTTTAGAAAAATCTTTCATCTTTTCACAGTTCTTCCTTTCCACAAGTTTCTGTTTCTTCGTTAATTTTCGTGAATCATCTGAGGCCATGAATAATTTGGAAGTCCGGAGTTAATGAGGATAGGCGTGTAGACTGTCCAGAGTTCCATTAATTGATGGTGTCTGAGAGGAGTTTGGTAGATATATGCTTGAAAAAGTAAAGCTGCATGTGATGATGACCTTTGAATGAAGTCACCGTGCGCATCATAAGGAACATGTTTCCTTTCTATTTGCACGCTTCGATGCAGTCTGATACATAATTAGTCTTCATAATCATGCACTAATTTTCCACATTTGAGAAAGAACATGTTTGATATGAAATTTATGAGGGAAGTTCTCCCTGTGGATCGATCATGTGTTCCATATAAGATCATATTAAATGCTGGTAGGACTCCCATATGGCCGTGTTTCACAGAAAGGGAACTACTACTTCCTGCTCAAGTCAAGCAGTATAACTGTTCTATTTAAATTATGGTAATCGGTTTATTTCTTTTAGATTGGCTGCCTTACTTGGAGCTGGGATCCTCCACAATCTCAGAACAGCTTGGATCTCAAATCCCGAGTAAACAAACATATCTGTAAAAAAAACTTACTCCGGTGCAAGATTTGGCACAAGATCTAGCTTCTGGATCAATTACATGTAGACTTTTTCATTCTCTTAACCTTCTTGCCTTGTGAGAATCCGTTCTCGAAGTGCTCAATGCCTTCAGTTCTGGCTTTCTTAATTCGCCTCTGATTTGATACATGCAAACTTCAAAATGGTTTATGACAATCACATTGGAAGTTTACGAGATAGATTGATCAATGAACAACCTGAAACACTAAGTTCTGAGTTGAGAAGAAAATTGCAAAGAGGGAAAATTGAAAGAGACCAAACTCTGCTAAACAAGGAAGAGGCAAGTGAAAATGAGGGTTAAAAAGCCTGCAACCATTGGAACTCCTAATCCAAGCCGCAAAGGAAGAGATGAGAAAATGAAGGGAAATCATGGTCTCCATGTTGGCGGTAGCCGTAGGGGAACGAGAAGCATAAAGGCGAGGGAAGGGAAAGGTGAAAAGAAGCTCTGATTCATCGCACCTCTTGATACTTGGGTTGAAATTTTGACTTGAATTGGATTGAAATTTTGACTTGGCACCTCTTCATTTTTCTGTTGGGTCGTGTCGCAACATTATCCTGAACGAAACCTGCTTTTGATAATTGACCGTGAATTTGACCCGTACATTGCGGTGGACTTGAAGTTTCATGACTACTCCCACAATCATGACTCACGTGCTATGTCTTCATGTTCACCTACTCTACTATTGAATCCCATCTATTATTTTCAGCACAAGCACAAGCTAGCAGGTTATATATATATAGGAAGAGGGAGAGAATGAAACCCTTCTCTCATCCATCCGTCTTGACGTCTCTTACACACATGTTAGGCCAAGTGCGTAATGCATCATCAAACAGCTAGAGGAATTATATATATATATATATATGAAAGTTGAACAATACCAACAAGACCCATTAAAATTAGTTATTAACGTATTTTTTTTACAATTCAAGCTTAAATATATGATCTTAATAATGATTTGATGAAAAATATATATTAAATTAGTAGTATTTTACTTCAATAGTATTTTCTTAATAATAAAAAACGAACCACTCTCGTAACATCAAATTTTTTATCATTTAAAGACCAATTTTTTTTTATAAAAATAACTTAAATAAGACATGATTTATATTAAATTAGTATTTGTAAACACATTGGGAGGTCCACATTTTGTTTTTAACACAAATTTAAGAGGTCTAGTTTTTATCACTCACCGAAATGGTATTTATCACTCTCTCTCTCTCTCTCTTATACATATATATATATATATATATATATATATATATATATATATATGTATAGAGAGAGTGTGTGTGTATGATAAATATAGACCAATTTGGTTAGGGACAAAAACCATACTCACTAAAAATTATTACTAAAATGTCTTTTTATAATGTATCCTTATACATATGATCTTAAGAGTGATTTGATGAAATACATGTCTTAAGTTAGCCATTCTTTTACTTTATTAATACTTTTTAATCATAACAAAAAGCAACACATGTACCATCAAAATTATGATAGTAGAATAATTAATATTTTACAAAAAATGGCTTGAACTAAAATATAATTTGTATTAAATTCATGTATAAAAATATGGTAGAATATTCACATTTTGCTGTTTAAAATAATTTTTAACACAAATCTAGGTGGTCTAGTTAGTGTTTCTCTGGTATTTCTCCATTATATATATATATATATATATATATATAGGTGGTGGAGATTAAGATGCATATATAAAAACCAAATTGTTTTTTCAAGAATACTAAATACCCCTCATTGAAAACAAGTGATTTTGTTTAAGAAAACTCGTTAGTTTCCTTTTCTCTCTCATGTTCTTTGGACGTTATTTCTTATCTTTTGCCGACCTCTCAAAACTTCCAAAAAACTCTCACTTACCACCCAGGTACCACCCACCTTCTAGATAGGAAAGAAAAGTCTTTTCTCAAGGTTACAATAAACCATCGATAAAAAAGAATGCCTCATGTTTGCTGTTGAAACTTATTAGTGAAATTATACACAACTCCGTTAATGGCAAATTGCAGAGAGGCAATACTTTCATCTTGCGTTTTGGAACATCGAGCGTTATAACCCCTTAATAAAGATGGATTACCATCTGATTCATCACTTTTGTTTGAGAGACATTTTGAGGATGGAAGGTAGTTCTCTAATGGAACATCTATAACAACCAAACACAACAGAGTTTTGGAGTACTCCAAAGTGTACCCACACATGGTCAAAGAACAATTATGCTGCTTTCTCATTATTGATGTCCTTCTTACGCATTAGTTCATCACCTTCAAATTTGTCATGAATGTGGTGCCTGTCATGGTGCAAGTACTTGTGCTTTTGTTGGGTTTGCTGCAATTGCTACTCCATACCCACATGAACGCATTTAATGCTATTCAAAATTGACTGTTGGGCGCTAACTGCACCATATTCACCTATTAATACAGAGTGGAGTGATACTTATTCATGGAGCTGTACACAACTCTGTTAATGGCAAATTGCAGATAGGGAATACTTTCATTTTTGTGTTTCCGGATGTCGAGCATTATAACCCATAGATGGACTACCATTTGATTCATCCTTTCGTTGAGCAACAGTTTGAGGATGGAAGGCAACGCTCCTTTGAAGTTTGGTATCCATCAGTGCCTGCAAGACTCTCCAAAACTGCTAACTAAATGCCTATCACAACCGAACACAATAGAGTTTGGGAGTCCAAAATGTATGCACATATAGTTATAGAATAATCATGCTACTTTCTCACTGTTGATATTCTTGTGGAATCAAGACCACTATTTTTAAAAAATGATCGACAACCACATAAACATAATCTTGTCTTCATTGAGTGGTTGGTAGTCCACAAGTAAAGTCTGCAAATAATTTTCCAATGCCACATTAGTACTAGGATATGAGTGTACAGTCCCACTTTCCTGTTAGCTGATTTAATGTACTTCATAATACACATACCAACACAAACTGAACATCAAAATGGATCTGAGGCTAGTGGACATGCCCAAGCTTTCGATTGTTTTTTCAATGCCAAAATGTCCAACAACTTCGGATGTATGAAGCTCTTTAATCCAACACACCTGATCAATTGCATGTGAAATGCATAGTTGGCACCCATTGTACAGGAGGCCTTCACATAGATGAAATTTTGAAGGAATTCCGATCCTTTAAATCATTATCATGCCAAAATCTGGGTTCTTAAAGTACATATATTGGCAGTCATAATGACCAACAGGTTAAAAATGGATAAAGCAAGAGCAGTAGTGATAGGAGGTTTGGACAACATGCTAGCTAATTTGTTGCTACCTCTTGTTTGTAGAAAATCAGCAAGCTAAATTGTTGTAATTACACATTCTACTTCATATGACAAACTTGTGGCAATTTTGCTTGGGTATGAAAGTATTACGAAGTTGATGAACTATCGTTTCATTATCAAGTAAGTAGACATGCCAATGTTTTACTGTTAGGTGTAGTCCAAACAACTTTTTTTTGTATACCAAGTAGTTCAATTGGCCACCTTGGAACAACTTCGACTGATATGTTGTGGGTTGTCCATCTTGTCTCAAAACAGCCCCAATGCATATGTGAAAGTATCAGTCACTAACTCAAAAGGGCAATGCAGGTTGGGTAATGCAAGAATAGGGGCCTCACTAATATGTTTGCAGCGTGTTTTTTTGTTCCACTCACACTTTTGATCGGCTTTGATAATGCACATAAGGATGTCATGAAAACAGAAAAAATGTGCAAAAACCTGCATACACATTGGCATGCCCCTATAGAGCTTCATAACTCGATGGTTGATTCTGGTGATGTTTGTCCTATCCTTAATACTTTTAACTTTGCTGAAATCTATAATTTGGTGTCGCCCACCACAAAGCCAAGTTAGACCAAGTTGGGCTTGAAGTCACACTTCTTGCAATTAAATAAAAGCTTGATGTTGCGGCAACAGGAACAGTTTTCCTGCATGTTTTAAGTGCTCTAATTTGATTTGCTATAAATGAATATATTATCTAGATTAACAATAAAAAAAATGATCAACATAAGTTTGACCAAGTAAGTAGTATGAGATTCTCGTGTGGCATGCTTCAGCACCACTCGGGAATTAAGTGGAATCCAATCAGACACTGAATCAAATAGAAAACAATGCACTTGGGATGTGCACTGCAGTATGCAAGGACGAAGTGTATCAGTGCAACATGGTAAGTAGTCCCTTCTGAAGATGTAGTCCTGTCGATAAGTTCTCACATGTAGTATTATGCTGCACATATGTTAGGGCTAATTATTCTTGTGGATACATAAGTTGCGTCCATAATCATGTATGTTGGTGCAATAGTTAATGACATCTAGCCAGCAACTAGTCTCAGCTGGGAACTTTCTTCTAAGGGAAGTCTTCCTCCACCCAGATTTTCTATAGAGGTAGATAGACAATTGGAGAAATGACAATATTTTTACAGTCTCATGGTCATAACTTGCTAATGGCCTATATATAATAATCATGGGCGATGATTTGCTAAGTGCTTAGTACTCCTCACCTAGTTAACGGTCCGAAAGATTGAAGAATGCTTTTGTTACTTTAAAGTTAAGCGAGTTTGGCCAAAAGCTTGTGGTAAACCTTCGGTATCACGTGAGCCATAAATTACTTGAAAAAGTCTTGCCCATGACAAATTGGTATCAGAGCATAATAATTTTTCAAAAAGAGCTTGAAAGACAAGAATGATGTGAAAATGAGTTCAAAAACAGCAACAGAACTTAAAGATCTGATGATGAGATGTATCTAGCAAATTATTTTGAAAAAGAAAATGTTTGCTTGCTATGATGCATTCTATGGTTTGGGCAATATTTGGAGGACATTAGTTCAACTGACCCTAATGGTGTTGGTTAGGTGGAGATTACACAATCCAAAGATTGTATATAGGTGTCAAAAGCAGAAGATGACGAATGTGTCACTGAAATAGATAGGGTGAATGAGCCCAACATGCAAATGGCTCATTGAAGAGGGCAAAGGTTCTTAGCATTGACATGTCTCAAAAAACAAGCATGTCATGGTACTCAAATATGTCTGAGTAGTTCTTCACAGCATATCTTGGAAATTTGATATTTAGTGGTCATCAAGTATGTTCCAGACTTAACTAAGGAAAAACACTAAAAGCTATAGAAAAGTGAGAGACCCAAAGCTGAACTAGAGGTAATACACCCAATAAGAGAGGTAGTTGAGATCTAGTAGGTGCATCAATTAAATGGATGTCGACATAATCAAGAGCAATCATCGATATTGTGTTGGCTCCTTGCATAGAGGTGGTCATAAATTAGCTAGTGGACAAGGGATAACCATGAATGATTTATAGGAATCAATAAGAAAGTTTGAATGTAGCATAAGACAATAAAGGGAATGGCCACAGGTTTCCTCACATAAGTAACTAATCGATAAGGGCATCGACAATATGGTGGTGGGGAAATATTTCCGATTGACGATGCCTGGACCAACAAAACAAGTGGCATGAGATGTTCATGTGGCTGGCTTTGACATTGCACAAAAAGCAATGAGATTCAATCGGATGTTGAGTCAAGCATAAAGCAATACGCTCAGGATATGCA
Source organism: Nymphaea colorata (assembly GCF_008831285.2). Taxonomy (NCBI): domain Eukaryota; kingdom Viridiplantae; phylum Streptophyta; class Magnoliopsida; order Nymphaeales; family Nymphaeaceae; genus Nymphaea; species Nymphaea colorata. The sequence continues at coordinate 24,402,241 of NC_045139.1, read as the reverse complement.
GCATAATGGTGCAAAGATGAAGTATATCAGCGGAGTATTGTTAGTAGCGCCTTTGGGAGATGCGGTCCATCTATAAGTTCTCACGCGTAGTGTTAGGTTGCACACAAGGGTCACATGGGTTATGTCTAAATTCCCCCGCTAGATGCATAGGTAGTGTCCACAACCACATATATGGGCATTAGGGCAAGCCATCATCGAATAGAACGTTGGTCCGCTGCCTTGCTTAATGACATCTAGTCGTTAATTGGCTTCAGTTGGAGACTTCCTATTAAGGAAAATCTTCCTCTACTCAGATTTTGTATGAAGATAGATATGTACTTGGAAGACTGATAGTACTCTAAGAGGGCCTCATGGCCACATTTTACTGATAGCCTACTATGGGATAATTATGGCTAATGATTTACCGAGTGCCTAGCACTCATTGTCTAGTTCATGGTCCAAAAGATTGGAGAATGCTTATGCCACCTTTAAGGTTGAGTCAAGTCAGGCTGTTCGTAGACTCATGATATATATATATATCATGAGTTCAATCTGTTTCATTTTGAAAACTATTTGCACTCGTACTTTTTCCTCTCCCTATTTTTTTTCTCTCTTTCCAGAACCTTCTCCACCTTAAAATTGGTATATCTTTTAGAAGCAATGAAACTTAAAAATCGAGTCATGCATATCTGGTTTTAATCATTTCCTACATATGTTCCATAGTTGTCTTGATAGCAAGAAACGTAAACTTCAGCATGGAACTTTGTTTTACTAAGAAGCTGGCGGCATGTGGCCACAATGATATGATAATTTATTTAGATGGAAATGTAATCTGGACAATAATTTTCTGAAATCTTGTTCTATCTGTTTTATTTGAACATCGGTTACTGTTCGAATTAGGTCAACATCCATCTCATCCAATTCGCATCAGCTTAAGCAATTTTTTTAATCAATGTTTCTATTGGGTCCATTCCCAATGAACACAAATATTGGGTCCATGTCCATGGCTGTTGGATATGGATTAGAATGGATTAACTGGATTGGATAAGCTGACCCAATTTGGACACAGTTGGCCTGTCGGAATTCAATCATGTTGGGTCATGGATATGTTATCCAGATCAGGCGTCAAGATGAATTATTTCAAATCACAGGTCTAGCTGCCGGAATTTCCCATCCAAGGTCAAGTTTTAATTTGAACCAGAGGTCTAGTTAGTAGATGGAATCAAGATCCAACTGGAAAACCTGATCTAGTACTGTATCAAAACTAAATTGGGTAAGCAGGATGAATATTTCATTCTATCTCGTAACAAGAGGGCCAAAAGCCCCCACCCTTTCCCCCATCCCTCCAACCATGATACTACGTCTGCTTTTCGTGTTTTAGGGTGACGCATCCATTATGTTTCAACTTGTATATTGGTGTCCCCCACTCTTTCGCAATCCAATATATTGATGTCTAGGGATTTAAAACAGGAATTGGCGGCCTACCATTTCCCGCCCAATCCACTATGCCAATTCTCTAGAGCATGGTCTAAACCATTTTAGGGATCAAAAGAACCGACTGATCATAGTGAGAGAATTACTTAAATCAATGAACGTGCATTGTAAGAAAGAAACTGTGAATAATAGAACTGTAACACGACATGATCAGATATTCGTAGCTCATTTTCAGACATGGACTGATCAGAGTGACAAGTTTTGGTTAATTTTTGGTGCCCTAACCAATGGCCATGGCCCAGCTAGCAGCTTCTTCTTACCTCGCTCACTTAACGTCCATTAATGGATGTTCTCTGTCTTGGAACGGCAGAAGCACCAACTAAAGTACTACATGGTTTGAAAGTCTCATGCTTTTCTTAATCTGTAAATATCAGCACTGTATTGTTGCATTTATTCTTCAGTGGTAGCCGCCTGAAGTCCAACAAATATCAGGTGATCGGTAGGCGCTCTTCTTATAACATGCCGTGGGAACCCTATGGCCATATTTATGCATATTAATTACTTACCAACACAATTCATTAATCATTAATGTGGTCACAGTGTGCGGACAATGAGCCCATGCTTGAAGCATGACATGGTTATATAGAACTTAGTGCAGCTTTGGGGGCTCGGATGGGTCTTTGCCCTACCTCAATTTTTTTTTTTAAATTTACATATAAATTAAAAAAAATACTTGTTTTATATAAAAAATTTGAAAAATGATATTCTAGCCCGTGTCAAAATTTAGAAATTTTAATTCGGCACTCTTCATGAAAAATTTTTAACTCCGCCCCTACCTGAGAGCAATTGGCAATGGCGGTTTTGTCTCACACGGCGTTGCTGGCACAGAAGAAACTGAGGAAGCAAAAGTGGGGTTTTCCATTTTCCTTCTTAATTTGAGTTTCTTGTTAAGAAAAGAATTGGGGAATTGTGTATATTTAGCCAGGATTCACTGACTATTTATTTAGCAGGAACCACTTGTTTTGGGTTCGAAAGATTCAACCTAAAAAAACGAAGGTTGAAAGATGAAGGTGCGAGTTGCCAAATGAAGTGGAGGCCGTCAATCCCCGTAGCTGGTAAGGTCAGCTAATCGGTAGAGGCTCCAAGGAAAAAATTAAATTGATTGGTTCACTTTTGTAATTATCCACAAACATTGGGTAGCAGTTTGTAGATTATCCACAGAGACGTCTTCCGATGCAAACTAAGAGGGTGAGTGGAGTGCACCGTTGGTGCACTCACTCCATATAAGCCAAAACAAGCGGTGGGATATTTTGGTAATTATTTAAAAATATCTTTTTTAATTTTTCACTTTCTTCAATTTTGATTTTTGTTCTTACAAAAAGTTTTTTTTTGTATATAAATCAAGAGTATTTTCTTTATTAACTATATTAGTGCATGAAAATTTAGTGCACCAACATGACATACATCTCCCTGCCCTTTATTCCAAAAAATGAAGGAACAAAAGTTACATGAGTAAAAAGAAGAAATAAGACACTCCCTTTAATGCCTTGGGATAGCAAGGCACCTCTCCCTTGAGTTTCGAATTCTATGATCGCTATACAATGCTATATGAGTTCTGCTTATGGATCCGACCAATTTCTTAGATGAAAAAAAAAAAAAAATCTTAATAGCACAACAAACACGTAGACAAAAATGCGTCATTGGATATTGTTGGTTTCAATGGGCCCTGAATAACTTAGTCGAATCAAATTAGTGGAAATTTGATTAAATTCAGTGGCCAATTTATAAAGGGTGCCATGTGTCTGTTTTTTTATGAATATCTGAAAATGTTTTGTATTCTAAATTAATGTTTATCTTATAAATAATTTTAAAGTAATTTTAACCTATTCACAACTGGTTTAGCCGAACTGGTGAACGCACGGCCGATTCACCAACTTGGCAGCCAGCTCTGCCGATTCGGTTCATGAACTGATTTTTACAACATTAAACTCTTTCTTATATAAAAGCTAACATCAATGTTAAGACACTCTAAAAGTTTAGTCTAGTATTAAATATTATGAAAGATCTTCAAAAGCTTATAAAAAAAAATTGTTAAATGATTAGTTGTATTCGTTTTTTAGCATTTTTTAATTGAAACCAAAGCTGTTAGAGGACGGCTCTAAACTGTTAGAGGGCGGGTTTTTAATTTGGCTGTCCCTTACTATTTGTCTGTGAAGGATAAAATTTTTAAGGAAAATTCAGTTTGACGGCACATCTTTTTTGCTCTGGTTTTAAATCTTGGCCTTGTGGACGTACATATATAGTTCGCTTCTTAACAGATGGCTACTAAAAAATTAAAAACCTAAGTTTTCACATAATGCCTTTTAAGCTAGGAAAATGTTTACCACTTTTTATGCTAAAAGAAAGGAGCGTCATTGCCACCATAACTAATACTGTGACTAGCAATTGTAAAATTATATTCAAGGATGTTAATAAATCTGATTTATATCCAATATCAGGTTTGGATTTAAGAAATAACATTTAATCACTTTTGGACTTGAGCAAAGATTTGATCAGATTTGGATTTGGATCTTTTTTCAGTTTTAAATAAACATTTTATGTGCAGTGTCCATACATTTTAAAGTTCAATCTCAGCATATCATATTGCAGCTTGGATTCAGTCTAAAGTCAAATTCTGATTCGGGTTCAGAAGTGAAGCTAAACATCAAATGCATATCAAATTCAGATTGTGGATTTGGATCCGCATATAATATTTGACTTTTTTTCATTTGTATTTGAATTTGAATTCCAATTTAGATCCGAACATGTGGACATCTAAAAAAATGGATATGGTAAAATATACATGTAAGTTACACTCTTAGTTGTAAGGCAGCTTTGCCAAATGCAGCCCTAACACAGGGTCTTGTTTTCGACTATGTGAGGAGAGGGAATTTTTGTCTCTCTCAAGAAGATATAACATGCTTTTCCCATTTCACCATCACGAGAATTTTATTTTGGCCTCTAAACACACATACTCGTGTTAGGGGTCGAACATATAACCTGAGTTTCCCTTAATTACTTGACAACTATTAGCAGCTTAACATTTGAGAAAATTTTCCATTTTCTAAAAACTTTTAAGTTTCAGTTATACATTTTGGCCTTCTCTCCCTTTCTCTCTTCTTTCTTTCTTTTGAAATTATCCACCAGTGTTATGGAAAATCGGTTTTCAATTGGTAGATTCACAATAAGTAGAAAACCAATTTAATTTGGTGGCTTTAATTCAAAACTTAGTTCAAAGTATTTTAAGAAACTTTTTAGTGTTTTATTTGTTTTTTAATTTGCATTTATTGTTTTGAAAAAGGTGGTATTTTGATATTCTAGTTTTGCTAATTCACAATGGAGTCAAAGGGATCGGCCAACGGCTGAATCAATAGCCTCATTTATTTACTTCAATAATCAAATATTGCAACACATGAACCATCTCTGTCGCCATGTTAAGACAAGGACTCGGCCACTTGACTGGGACTACTTGCATGGGAATTGATTAATATATTTGTAGAGAGAATACCCCGAAGACGCCAAAGCCCCTCCTCCTTTCCCTCGGTCTATGGAGTCCAATGCTAGTTCGAGACTTAGGTGGGGAGTAGGTGTCTGTCAACTAGAGTATTACACATATCCATCATTTACAGATTAAATGAGTAGAGATCATAAAAATCAAACTAATGAGCAGTCTTTCACTAGCACATCAGTCCGACTAGCTATGCTATGCCGTTCAGAGAGTAGTAAAAAGTAGTTTCGGTTCATTAGATTGAAATACCAACAAGTAAAAATCATAACAAAGTCGATCCTTCAAATGGCAGATCGACTACGCACTACCAGTAGTCTAGGGGCACATGTACTCAAATCAAGGTACCACTGGAGTTTCTACCAGTCTGAGAAATTTGAGCTAGAAGTGAGTGACAGGCAGGTTATACAGGGGACATACCCTGCCCCCACCCACCCCATATTTTCGAAGAAAAAATGTAATTTCAATGAATTTTAATTTAGCATATATAAAAGTTTTAAAAAAAATTATTTAGGCCCCTTTGAAACTATAGTTTAGCTTTCCTAATAAAAAATTCCTAATTCAGCCCCTACTAGGAGGTAATGCTGCCACCAAGTATGAAACTTTGCCTACCTAGTCTATGATCTTGAAAGATCCAACATCTCTACGGGTCAGCTTGCTTTCTTGTTGGAACTAAAAATGCCGTTGCTGCATTAAACTCCTGCAAGGTGCACAATTTTGCTACTTCACAACTCAAATTTTTGTGCTTTATTTGTGCATAGTTTTTGTCCACCATGCATGGTCTGGTGTACATACCACCATGCATGGTCAAAAGTCGCTTCTCAATCAACTTTAGTTTGTTTACATGATATTGCAATTGCTTTATTGACTCGCATTTTGCACAAACATTAGAGGGAATCTGTACAAAAACCATATAAGCCTAATATAAAGTTACCCTCTACTTATATCACAATTGTTCTCATAAGTAATCTTAAGAAGACCCACGTACCTGTCTCAGCTGTTTCCATTTCTATTATGTACACAAGACCATAACATATCTTCCAAAGATTGGGTAGCTTCCTTTGACCTGTCAAAGAAGGTAGAAACATAATAAAGTGCAAAATTGTCCTCAATGGTTCCTTCCAACTATCTCAAAACCTCATGGTAAAATGCAGATTTTAGTAAAAAGTACAATAAACATGGGGACTTCCTATACTCTTATGATCTCCCTAATATGTAACTCCATGACTCTCTAAAAGTCTAGGCAGCCATGCTGCCCACAAGTTTGAGAAACTCTGACAACATAACTATATGTATATAGATGATGGAACCATCATAAAACTAAAATTTCCACATGGACACTAGCACTTGTTCTTCATTATGTGCCAACAAGTCGAGCACTTAAGCAATAGGAACACTTTGTGAGTGCCCCGTGAACTGATGGAGGTGAGTTCATGGGACAATTGTGGAGTGTTCATGCTGCTGCCACCAATAGGTAGGATTGCAAATCGTTAAACATCTCAACCTGACCTAGATGTAGCATGCACAACACTAATGCATTTCCTTTAATAAATCTTTCAATGCTCCATCACCATAGGATACTTATATCCTCTAATATATAGCACTCCAAACGGTCATCCTCTTTGAAGCAAAGAACAAAGTTGTTATGTTGAACTAACACTATTAACTTCTCAAATTTGAATCTTTTTGCATGAACATTGTCCTATTTAAGATGTTTGGCATCACAATCTAGGTGGACAAGCAAATCATGTTATTTTTTATTGGGAAGGGCCCTCAAGCATAGATCATTTGAAGACTTTAGTGCTTCTATGTGATCAAAGCTGCATTCACTCCTTAGGCTTCTCCAGTCAGTGCAAGTGTTCTCACATTGGCACTATTAGTATGACAAATAATACAGAAGGCATAATTCTTCAAAATTAGAACTTCATTCACCATCTCTAGCACACATTCAAATCCCTTTGGAATGAGGCAATTTAATTTGGGTCTTGCCAATGGCTACTCCAAGGCAAACACTACTACCACTAACTTCAAATCACAAGTTGAGTGGTTTTTGCTTGTGCATCTTTAAATTTCTAATGCATAAGCCAAACATGTGCACAAATGACAACCTCTAAATGTGAACCCCAAAATACATTTAAAAAAAAATTCCCCCCACATTTTAGTCTTCCTTGTCTTGAAAAGAAGAGGGTGCAAATAAACACGTTTTGTTATCTCTGGTCTTGGGCTGTTCCTGACTTTTTTTATGGGCTTAAACTTAAATCCACTCCAAGTTATCCTAATGACCACTCATTCAAAAGTTATTAAGCCTTTCAGTGCATATGCTTATTTATGGAGGTACATAAGCAAACATGTTGGGTCTCATCTTTCTAGCTATAGCTGGATTTTTCAAAAAAAAAAAGTTTCAGGGTCAAAGTAGGTAACAAAAGGAGAGAGAGAGAGAGAGAGCAATTTTTGGACGAGGAATTCTAAAGGTTACTCCACAAGAGAACTTAGTGGCCATAAAAATATGGTTGACTAGCTTGACTTAGCACTTGCTCGGGCATACAATCACAAGGGCCATGTTTCCCTATATCCTGGTCTTTCGCATGTTAGCTTTCATAAGGATGGAATACCCCTAAAAGGTCGTTTGAATGCATTGGAACACTACGGAACGGAATGGATGCATTCTGTTTAGGCGAAGTTGACGCAAACATCAGATAGAGAATGATAAGGACACGCAGGACAAAGAACAATGGGTATAAAAGGCTGAAGCATTTCAATCAATCTCTCCCCTGACCCTGAGCTACCCTCGCCCTTTCTCTTTCTCTCCTTCTCCTCTGTCTATTGCACCAGTGACTACTGCATCCACCATTGCGTGTGCCTCATCGTCATCATGCATTATCTAGATGAAAAAGAAGGTAGAGCAGCTACTGGAGATGATAAGGCACTGGCGAAGGAGACGGAGTTGCATCTGGTGTCGGAGGAGGCGCAAGAATGACAATCTGCCTTTGAGGATCAGAAAGGTTAGGTTTTCTCGTCTTGTGTCTGACATTTTGTTAATTCCCATTTATCCAAATAAATGTGCTTTTGGGAAAATTAAAATGTCAGAAAGCTTAGGTTTTGTTTGTCAATGCAACTACTTCCTCTATTTCATTCTTTTTGGTGGACTTATCGCAATATTACAATTTCAATGATATGTCATCTCCCTTCCAACCACCTTTCCACCCTATATGCAATATTATTCCAATGGTGCCTTTTTATGTGTCTTTGGCCAATTATATCTCAAACCACTTTCACAAGTTCTAGAGGAAACTAGTAAGCTAGCGTCTTTGAAGCCGACGAAGGGGATAAAGGTACCAAAGATATGCCTGTTGTTCTGGAAGAAGGTAACAAGTAGGCAAACGAAGCTCTGTCCAGTTCATTTTTCATTTATGTATTTCTCCTTTGTCCTGAGGGAATACCTTCTGCTATCAACTGATACATTTGTCTTATGTGTAGGGAGGATCCTTTGTCTTTCCATTTATTTAGCTTTTACAGATTTGGAAAAGATGTTGTGGGTCTGCGTTTGTGCAAATATGGATTTGGCTTAAGAAGGCTTGCTTTGTTTTGCTTTATCTTTGCAAAAAATAACAACACATTTTACTGGATATGTGTGTAAATTCCTCTCCACTTAATTGCATTTATGGAGTTAGTTCGGAAGGGTCGATCCTTATGTTGATGCATCCTTTCTATTTATCGTTGCCATGTGAATTTTGCTTTTCTTTTTCAGTTGCATGGAGCCTTAAGCCGCTTCTTTATGACATTTACATTTTTGCTTTTCAGGAACAAGGAAAACTTTAACTGAAGTCTAAATCTCTGGGCTTGGTCTAGGCAAGGAGGTATGCTTTCTTACAGATGAGTAGTTGCTTTGCATATTGGGCTTAAAATGTTTTCTTCATGTGATGTTTACACTTGTCATTGCATGAAACAACTTGAAAGGGTTGCAAGTAGGTCGTGGCAACTTCCACTCTCTTATCACCAGACCCTCTTTGGCATCATTTCTCATATGGGGAAAAGCATGATTGACGTTCCTTTTTTACTTTTTTTAAGGCTCATTTTCTAGGTTATTGGCAATAAGAACACTATCACTTTATTTTAGGAACTGCTCAAAAGATTTTTAACATTGTAATTTCAAATTAGTTTATTTTCATGATGATTATTATCATCAATGGTTTAAATTTACTATCATCAATTTAATTGTTTGACTGACAAAACACATATTGTTGATTATAAAATAGATAAATATTATCTTGCCAATGTTGGATACCCAAATATTGACAGATTATTAACTCCATATTAGAATATGTTGATACCATCTATCATACTTTAATGTGTCTAGATCTAAGCAAATTGAGACAAAAGAAGAATTGTACAAGTGTTTGGTTTGCTAAACGCAAGGTTTTGAGTTTTGAAGAATCATGTGTTATATCCAATATCCACTCAAGTTAAAATTGTACAAGCAACATGTGTTCTTCATAATTTTATAATCAATTACAATCCAAATGCCGAACAATTTCCTTCTAATGATATAAATGATAGTAATGTAAGTGAAATTATAAATAATAATGAACATAATGAACAAACGCAAATACGTGGTAGCAACAATGAACTTCATGAGCAAATTACTTCAATGTGAAATGATTATGTTTCAAGTAAGATATTCATTGTCTAACATTCTCATTATATTATATGTCACTGTGTTAATTATATTTGATTATTTTAAAACTTTATGATGATAATCTAATTATGTATTTGTCTTGTTGATTTTTGAAATACAGGAACCAGACGGTGATGTCTCTTCTCAAGTATTACATGGTTTTGATTGGAAGAGTAATGTGTAGGACAGAAGACTAGTTATCTGGTGAGTTGTCATGGTTATTTTTTTATTTATAGTAGCTCTAGTCTAAACTTTTATATCTATTTTTGTATCCATGTACTCCAACATATGGCTTGTAACAGGTGAACATTTTAGACTATTTGTATTTTATAGTTTTACTTGATACTTGTGATTATATAAATGTTTGAACATTTAACAGTAATGATGTTTTTGTTATATATATATATATATATATATATTAAAAGAGTGGATTTTGCTATAATATTATGGATCGTGTTATCAAATGTAATGATTCACATATAACATGTTGTTATGAATTTTATATTTGTTTTGATATAACATGTTGACAAAATAAGATATTCTTGTCATCATATAGCGGACAGAATAAATATAATGGACAAAACTGATCGTGGAAGACACAATCACCAGATAGAACAGACAGTTCAAACAGAACATAAACAAACACCAGACATGATAGACAAAACAGATAGAACTGACCATGGAAGACACAAACATTGGGTAGAATGGATAGATCTGGCAGAACAAAAACAAACCTAGATAGGATGAACAAAACAGATAGAACAGATATATGTGAAACAAATGCTAGACAAGAGGAACATATTATTCTGTTCCTAAAAATCATCAAACGGTGGACAAGGAACATCATTGTCGATGAAGACGAGACAGTAGTGTAATGGACAGGACATTCTTGTCATGTCCCAATAAAGAGCAATCAAACGACCTCTAAGAGCATGTTTGGATACCCACTAAAAAATGGGTTTCAAAGGCAAAACGACGTTTTGCCTCTGAAACCTCGTTTGATGGGTGTTTGGCCACTTCCTAAACTTGGATTCTCTCAATCCTGGTTTTATGGAAACCTGGTTTTCATCCAATTTCATATAACCTGGTGGGGGGTCATTTTTCATCCAAAACGATGTTTTGGGGGTGAAAGGAAGCACCTATTAATAGGGCGACAGCCGATAAGCAAAATATCAAAGCACTCATTGTCATTTTCATCTCATCTCCCTTTTCCCTCTCTCTCTCACTCTCTCTATCATCTCTTCGTTAATCCATCCAACTAGCTAAAATGACAAAAATATAGTTCGACAATTCACTTAGTATGGGGAAGACCCATTGCCCCATCCTAATGGAGTTGAGAATTTTGAATTTTATAGGCGTCATTCAGTTCACTCTGGTTAAAATGGCTTGAACTCACTACATTGCGATACGACATTGGCTATGAGAAATTTGAGTGGTCATATCAAGTTATACTGCTTTGGCAATTGTTTTACTATATTTGTGTTGGCTTATCCTTGCAAAATCTTGGTGCTTGTCTAAAATGTTCATCAGCTTGAAAGTCAAGCTGCCAATTTGGAATACGAATATTGTACGATGCTTTAAAATTTGACAAGTAGGCTAACTTAGAATCTGACTTATATGCTTCTCAAAATCACTAGGAATTTGGAATTTGTCAACCTTCCATAAACATCATATTCAGTATAATGTAAAAGCTGTTGTTGGCACACATGCTCAATGCAAAGCCTAGTGACATAGCCTCATCAACAAGCACATCAATTTCTTATTCTATTATAGTGATACAACTTCATGGGAGAAGAGATGCAAGCATACTGTTATTTGTCCTCAATATCCATTAAGCTGGTATGCTGCAGAACCATAAGAACTTCAAAAAAACTGTAAAGCTCAAACATGCAATGAAGATCTTTTAGAACTTTCGAGTTATGAGCTTTCTATCACTCTCCACTCTATGAGTTTCAATGGACTGCGGAAAAAGGACAGAAAAGGCTGCTTCAGCAAGAGATGAAAAAACATCGAACTACTAGCATAGACAGGAGCAGAGGAAGGGGGCGGCAAGGGCCTTTGCGCCCCTCCCCCTTCCCTCATATTTTAAAAACTTTAAAAATTTATATGTAAATCTAAAAATTTTAGTTTAATATATACAAAAAAATTTGAAAATTTTTTATTTTGACTCTTGTTAAAATTTTGAAAATATAGTTTGGCCCTTGAGCATAGAGGATGACTAATGAGAGGGCCACAAAAGAATAAACAATTTATAAAGCAAAACTTCGTTTTAACAAGGGCTAAACCGTCAAATGACTCAGCTAGTGAGGTAAAACTGAAGCGCCTTAATTGAAATAAAGGCACATTATAGCTGAGCTGTACAGATAGGAGCAAAACGTGTCGTGTCCGGTCGATTCACTGCCATTCAAACCCTGGCATGGACCTGGACTTGCTGCCCAGTGGTTGGATCCGACCCGTAATGGCCCGATTCGGTGGCTCCTCGCGAAGCGAACCCCAACGCCTTGGAACCCGCGCGCGCACGGGAAGGAGGGGAACACACAGTACCAACCGCCAAGCTCCTTGAAACAACGGTCGTCCGTCTCTTATCCTTCCAAGTGGACTCTAATTGGTCCGGATCCAGATAAAACCGAACCAGGTTTAATGGGTCCAGCCGTCCGGGCCGAACTCCTCCCCCATAAAGGAATCCGACTGGTAACGGTCCACTCCAAAGTCAACCCGATCCATTTATTAACTGAAACCGTTAACTGCGCCCTGTTTGGGAAAAGCGGGTCCTGCCAAGTGCACGTTCTTTGATATTTAAAAAAAAAAGTGTAAGAAAAGAATAAAACAACGTTTGAGTCGGGAATCTTTTTAGATCTCAATTTTGGATCCTGAGATTTGTTGTGTGAATCCGGATACAATTAAATTGGATTTGAGAAGAAAAGTCAGATCTGGTTATTACTCGAATTCCGGTTCATTACCCTGTTTCCTTGTCGAATACAACGGCTGTATCCTACTTCAAATAGACGTCCGGGTCCGAGTACATTATGATTTTGGGTTTTGAACCGGAATTCAAGACTGCCTCTCTGCCTTTGGTGTGATAATGATCGGATATGGTTCTCATTGGATCCGGTTCGATTCTTAATGTGTTTGTTACTGGATCTAAATGGATCACCGGGTCAGACTGGAGTCTGGTGATTCAGACCCGGAATGAGCTCGAAACAGGGGTCTCGCACCCACGGATCCGTTTCCTTCAATCTCAAGAAAATGGGTCAAAGAAAAAAAAAAAAAGCCGAATCGCGAGTGGGAGGGAGAGTTGATGGTCTTCCCCCTCTCGTGTCTTCATCGTCTTCGCTTGTTTGTTCTCGAAAACCAGGCCTCTGTGCAAGCCCTAATTTCCTCTATGTTTTGAAAGGTTTCGAGGTGTTTTGAAAGAGTTCTCCTCGAAACCCTTTCTGACTTTGCGAGGTGCTGTTTTGGTTAGGGGGGCGAGAGCTCCAGGCAATGGTCGACGATCTGGACCAGTACAAGCTCTGCGGCTTCCTCTGTGCCGTTGCGTCTATCGACCCCCAGGAGGTCCTCCCCCACCCAGGCGACGTGTCATGTCTAGCCAAGCTCCTCCCAGAAGGCTCTCGCTGCTCCATCTCTTCGGCCTCTCCCGCCTTTGTCGCCGAGTTCGGCCTCACTCTTACCCCCATTGCCAAGGCTGAATGTGGTCTTCGCGGCAGCAATGATGAAGCCGAAGGGAATTCGGGGAACTGCCAGAAGGTTGCAGTTCAGGTTCCCGTGAGAAAGGGGAGGAGAATTGGGCTTGTGAAGGGGAGTACGAGTGTCGTGCATTGGCTTCACACGTTGGTCGCGCAGAAATGCTTGAGGATCGACGCGAGGGTCGTCCGAGTGGCGGTTTCTTCCGGCCGTGCTAGGGCCGTTGTGCTGGTGGACGTTTACTTGCCGATTGCATTGTGGTCCGGATGGCAGTTTCCTAGATCTGGTCCCCTGGCAGCCGCGCTCTTTTCCCATTTGAGGTTTTCCCCTCTTTTCCGTTGAGAAACTGAGTTTTTTACCTTTGATTTTTTTTGTCATGAAAATATTGTATGGGTTCCTTATGGAAATTATTGTATGGCGATTTGTTTATTTTTCGACATTGTAAATGGCTCCAAGAAATAAAAATAATAATTTTTATTTCTTTATTTTTTTTCGTTTACTGTTTACAGTCTTGCAACTAGGAAACCGTAAGATAGTTGTGTGCAAGATAAATTTTTATTTTGAAATGGTGTGGTGGATTTTAGTAGCGAGCAAAACTTTCCATCTTGATGTGTATTGGGTGTTAGTACTGAGCTGCTGATGCACACCTTTAAGTCGACCATGCAAAACATTGCTGATCAAGAACCTAGATAATCAACATGGGCATGAGCCGACTGAGCCGCTCTCGGACTCTCAGTCAACCAGTCAAGGCCACTCGTAGCGGTGACCTTGAAATTGGACTTGACTGAAAGTCGATCAAAACCAGTTTCTGCATTTGCTTTTTCCTAAGTGTGTGTGTGTGTGTGAGAGAGAGAGAGAGAGAGAGAGAGAAGATTCTGACTTCTACGAAAACATGACAGTCCTAATTCCTATCTCTATCTTCTTTACATGCAAAAGTGTGTCAAAAAGAGTACACGGACACAAGATTCTGACTTTTGCCAAAAGTGACAATCTTACCTTCCATCTCTATCTCTCTGTATTACATGCTCTAAAGTGAGACAGAAAAAGGAGTCATGGTTGCCGTGTTAGAATTCGTGATCTACTTATATGTGTATGTAGCGTAACTATCTCCTGCTTTGACTTTTGCAAAACATGGCAATCCTAACTTCTATCTCTCTCTTCTAAAGCTAAAATGAAATAGAAACAGTAGTCATGGTCATCATGTTAGAAGTCATGTTCTAGCTATGTGTATGTAGAGTAACTAGCTCCTAACTTTGATTTTGGAGAACATGAAAATCCTAACTTCTATTCCTGTCTCCCTCTTCTTTACATGCTAAAGTGAGATAGAAAGAGCAGTCATGGTTATAATATTAGAGTTCATGATCTAATTACTATGTAGATCTAGAGTAATTAGCTCTTGATTTCCACAGCCATCACAACTATGAGCATGTAATCAGAACAAATATTATTGGGCTAAACATTTACACTCTGCAATGGTGCACCCATATAGAGAACTTGGATCCTAAATATTGCAAACATGATACAATGTGACCATGCTCTCTCTTTTTAGCGTTTACTGGAAAAAAAGATAAAAAATAGCAATTATGGTTGCCAACTTGTCATATTTGTAGAAGTTGTGTATATATGTGTGGACTAATAGAGCAATTGAATGGTGCACCTACGTTCGTTGCTCTAAAGTGATTCCATAAAGTGATTAAATGACCAAAATAATTTGATGGGATGTAATATGCATAGTTTGGTTGAACAAATAATAACCTTTGGAACACATTCCTTCAAGGTTTTAAAAGAAACGTCAAATGCATCAAGCATCATGATGCATCAAAATATGATGGCATGATGTAAACTGTCTTGGTCAGATCAAAATATAGAAACACATTTTTCACATCCAGCTAAGTCATAGTCCACCCATGATGAACTGCCACAGAGATAACTAATCTGATGGACAATGCAGATGCAAATTTTTCATACTAGGGCCGAGCCTCTCCATAGAAACAAGCTGGGATATAAAGTGCAGGGTGCAACTGGTGTTCGCCCTTCCTCAGGGTTATCGGTAAATGATCATTCACCACCTACTCACCTGCACATTGTTCATCAGCACCACCGTCAAAAGTACTTACCTCAGGTTCAGAAGATGATGAAGGGGGAGGATGTATGTCATGCCTACACCAGTGGAGAATCGTAAGACCGTGATGAAGATGTGATTGAAGGATGTGGGAAGGAGCTGGTATCAAATCTAAAGGAATAGGAGGAATGTGTAGAGGAAACTGATCACCAGCTCTTGATTGAATAGGAGGCGTATGGGAGAGAAAGGGAACAGACTCGTGGAAGGTAACTCACACTGGTATACTCCCTTTTAGTAGTGGGGCCCTACCATTTATACCTCTTTTGGTGTTTGGGCAAGTACAGAAAAACCCTTTTGGTTGCTTGGGCTGAAACTTTGTTTTAAGCCAAGCTTATGTATAAGGCATGCACATCCAAACACCTTAGGAGGCAGCTGAAATAGTGGACGGTTAGGGTATAAAAGCTTGATCAGTATTTGGTCCCCAATGGTAGAGAAGGGCATATGATTAATAAGGCAACATGCAGTCAATATATCATCCCCCAGAATTAAGATGGTATATTAGTGTAGAGAATAAGTGTTCAAACGACGTCAAAATGGTGTCAATGTTTTCATTCGGCCACACCCTTTTGCCAAGAGGTTTGGACACAAGTAAACTAAGGAGGAACATCATTTTCTCTATAAAATTATAACAATGAAGAAGTTTTGAATTCAAGGGCATTATCGGTGCGAACATTCTAGAGAAATCATCAACAATAACCAAAAAATACTTTGATTGGGATCGACTGATGACACAGTTTGATCCCCAAACATCGACATGAAAGTGAAACCAATCAAAGAGACTATAAGGTGATTGATGTAGATTGTAGACTTGAAGAAAAGGTACCATGGTGGTGTTTCCCCAACTGACATACTTTGCACTCAAAGGACGCTCCCAGAGAGATTTGAGGAATGACACAACGAAGTTTCGAGAAGGACAGATGAACCAATCTGAGATGCCACTGATGGGCAGAAAAGCTAGACTCCTAACATTAATTGACTACTCCAACTGATTGTGAAAGATAATATAAGCCTTGTTCCTCATGGCCTCCACCAATCTTTCTCCTCGTAAGCAAATCTTGTAAGATCCAGGGTTAAATCAGTAGTCAACTGTTTAACAGATAGCAAATGGGATGGAAACTCAGGAGCATATAAGACATGTGGAATGGTCATGGATTGAGAAAGTTTCACATCTCCATAACCCAATATAGGAGACATTCTACCATCTACAATTTTGACATATCGCTGAGAGAATCTATGCAAAGTGGTGAAAGAACCAGGTCTATTGCAGAAATGTTTCGATGCACCTGAGTCAATAATCCAAGAGATACCTAAATCAGGAGTGGAGTACCCACAGAGAGAGCTTGGTCAATCAAGGTTGTGGAAGTTGAAGCCGGTGAGGCTTTGTGTGCCAAAAACTACTCATAGTCAGATTTATCAATGCTAACTGTGACTGTCTCTGGTACTGGGCTAGAAGAGTCGTCCACAATAGGAGTGGTAACCTGTGCAGAGCCCATAGGAGGATGAACAAGGCTCTTGCCCTGTTTGGTCATTGTACCTCTGCCTTGTGATATAGTGGATGGACGACCATGTTTGTCCCAGCAACAATCCTCCAAGTGTCCCATCTTTCC
Source organism: Nymphaea colorata (assembly GCF_008831285.2). Lineage (NCBI taxonomy): Eukaryota > Viridiplantae > Streptophyta > Magnoliopsida > Nymphaeales > Nymphaeaceae > Nymphaea > Nymphaea colorata. The sequence goes on along the minus strand of NC_045139.1, from coordinate 24,385,196 downwards.
ACAATAGGTGCATTGGAACCTCCCACGACCACCAATTCCACGACCTGTACCTCTTCCTCTAGCATTGTAAGTGATGCCCTGACCACGACTTCCCTCTATAGTAAGAGCAGAAGCTGGAGCCACACCAGCTGGTTGGGACAAGATAATAGCAAGACGACTAAGTCTATTTTATGCATCAAAGAGATCAGAAATTTCACTCCCAGTGAGCATTTGAGCCTTGACAACTGCATACTCAGGTGATAGACCAACAATAAATTTTGCAACCATGGTAGGCTCAAAGTGTGACTTATAACAAGATTTGCACGGAGGATGCAGGAATTTCAGTTTCTCATAGGTGGCTTTAACAAATGCAAAGTACTGTGATAGATCCTAATCTCTTTGTCGAAGATTGTGCAAATCCTCTTCAATTTGAAGAATTTTACTTGCAATTTTGTCTTGTGAATATGTCTGCCTAAGAAATTCCCGCATCTCCTTAGCAGTGGTATAGTAAGCAATAGTGAGAGCAATCGGTGGTTGGATGTTGTTCATAATCCAAGACATAACCATGTTGTCGTCCTCTTCCCAGGTCATATACTTCTCAGACTTCACAATAGGTTCATCCTCTTCAATTATATGCCTCTTTCGGTGTCCTTTAACCGACATCATAGAGGACCTAAACCATAATTCATAATTTTGTCCATCTAACTTGACCGTAGATCCATAGGAGATAGGAGAAGGGATTGTCAATTACGTCACCATCTGGTTTGTTGTTCTCAGCCATAATGAAACACAGCAGGAAGCAGTATAATAGAACAAGGACACCACAAAAAAATTGTGCAGCAGGGTTGAACACAGAAAAGGAAGTCCTATTTGTAATTAATCAGTTTTGCAATGCACAGCAACATCCCACAAGAAATAACAGAGAATTTCTTCTCGTCAATAACATTCACATCAGCAGTATACATGTACTTCTTCAAGCAGGCGTGAGCAAGAAGACCAACAAATGTGCACAGTTTTAACGACAGCCAACTATTTGCAGGCTTGGGATCTATAACTTCAGTTTTTCCAACGTGACATCAGACTTCAACTGTGTTGCTTCATTGCACAACTTCAACAACAATTAAAAAAAATTCAAACTTGCCTGCCCTGACATGACTTCAACTGTGCTGCTCCACCACATGACTTCAAGAGTGCATCGACTGGTTTCAAACTTGCCTGCACGACACGACTTCAATTATGCTGCTCCACCACACGACTTCAAGAGTACATCGACCTAGGGTTTTAAGGAACCCTAGGTTGGGCTAAAAAGGCTGCCCAAAGTGCTCAGACGCAGAACAGGCTGCCCTAGCCGATCATATGTGAGAGTAGAGAGAGGAGGAGTTGAGAAGAGCACCACCGCCCTAGCAAGTCAGACATTCACCGCTCTGATACCATGTTCGTGATGGAAGAAAAGAGAGAGAGAGAGAGAGAGAGAGAGAGAGATAGAGGGAAGAAACCATTCTTATCCGATTAGCTAACCCTAATCTCTAATTAAAGAGAGATTAGGGGTTGGCAAATCTCCTTACATAAGAGAGACACACAAATATATAATTTCTTCTGAGGTCATTTTTTGTAAGCAAGAACAGTGTGAACGACTCATAATTTCAAAAATTTAATAGTCAAGTCTTTCTTTTTTTTTTTGTAAAATAAAGCATGGTTTATAATAGGTGAACATTAATGAACATATGTATGTTCTAGAATTAAGTGAAAAGCATGTTTTGAACTAAAAGTCGTTTCTGAGGTGGTTGCTTTTTTCTGGGCCATAAACTGTCTGGGAGCTCTCTGTCTCTCTCTTTCTCTCTCTACCATTTCTCGCATGTCAAGAGCTGATACTTCAATTCTGTTGAGTTTCAGTCACCAGGCAGGATTAATTTCAGCTGTAGCTGGACCCTAAAACAGGACACTGTGTTACAGCAGTGACCCAGAAGCGAGTCGAAAAGGATGGAAAGTAGTCTTGTGAAATCCTATACCTTTTCTCCTAGTAACCTCAGATAGCATCGAGTGCATCTTTGAATGCTCGCTCTCTCCCTCTCCCTATATATATATATATATATATATATATAGACCATTATATCAGGGATAAAAACCAGACCAATCAAAGTTGATTGTTAAAGCAATTTTTTGCACTATTCAACAATATTGATATGATCTTGAGAATGTTTTGGTGATAAACATATATTAAGTTAATTTGTTTTCTAGTTGAATAATGTTCTTAACATAATAGGAAAATGAACGGCTATTATAACATCAAAATCTACTAGTAGAAAAATCAACATTTTTTGATAAAAACAAATTATGTTAAATTAGAGTTTGTATACATTCTAGACTGTTTATATTTTATTTGGAATATATTTTATTAACAATTTAAGAGGTTTGGTTTTTATCTTTGACCTAAGTGGTCTGGGATATACCAATTTTTATATAGAGAGAGAGAAAAATTGAAATCTGCATTCTGTTGGCTGTTGCTGGATAGATAAATCTTTAAGAGCAGTAAATGTGACAAACTGTCGCTAAAAGCACCACAAATTGTAGCTATACCATGAACTGTTTTTAGTGCTTCCATTGCATGTTGTTTTTAGCTATGGTTTTTAAAAATTGGCATGCCGCAACATTCGGCTGGCTGATTTCACTTCCTCACTCCCTCTCTCTCTCTCTCCCTCTCTCTCTCTCTCTCTCTCTATATATATATATATATATATAGATATATGTGTGTGTGTGTGTGTGTGTGTATGCTGTGTGTAATGCCCTATGTATTTGTGTGGCGGTTTGTGTTAGTTTCACCTTCTAATTTGTATGTTGTAATTGACAACACATGCAATGGATTTGGGACTTATAGGTAAGTCATTAAATCTGGCTTCATAGATGTGTAAGTTGTAACATGTTTTATTTCCAAAAGTCAAATCTTAAAATATTTGCTTTAATGAAAACATATGATAGGTTAAATCATGGGATTTTCACATATTGAGTACCACTTTTGAAGCCTTTTAAAAATTTGCAATCATGTTCCAAAGTTCGAATAAATGACCTATGACCTCTTTCTGGTCAAGCAAATTTTGAGCAGTGCTAGATATACCAAATGATGAAAAAGAAGAGAAGTGGCATCTAATATCAGGTTATATGTACAAAGGACCTCTGCACGTACCATATAATCTCCCCACCTCTTTTCCAAAATCGCTCACGTATGTACATACATGCCTACATGTATATATTCTTGTATTTATATGTCATAAAAACTAACTGTAAATTCTTCAACAGCAGTCCTGAACCTGTGTGGTAATAATGTTACACGAGGGATTCATGCCAAAATCTATTAGAAAAAACATGAATATGAAATAAACAATCAAGAAGATCAGTAAAAATAAGAAACAAAATGATAGAGTGATCAACTTATGGGCATATTATTGCTTGTTCAGCATAAGTCTCCTTGTGTCTGTATGAATTTTTCGTTGTTGACACTTTATGTTTGAGTATTTTTGCCTACATTCTATCCGCATGCATATGTGCTGAATGCAGCTTCCACTGGACATTGCTAGATGTGTGGATACCCATGGAAAATCTGTAGGTGTAAGTTCGCAGTGTTATTTAACCTTGATTGATTTTATTAAATGTACATGAAATTTCATAACAGCAAGTTTTTCTTTCTTTTGTTGTTTACCTTCATGCAATTCACTTGTTAGTGGAATTCCATTTACAGTTGCAACTGGGAAGAAAGAAAGTTGTGGCTAAAATGTGATGAAGGAAATGGAAGATACACTTGCAACGGTGATGATTGGATGTGGTCCCCCCCGTATTGCCATGTTCTGGGTTGCAAAGTACACTACACCATGTCAAACTCTAGGAAGAAGCTTTTTGAGCTTCATGAGATATTTAAGAGCTTACCTGGTCTTGCAAAGGAAAGATGTGTACATTCCAGCAAAATTAGTCCTGCTGAAACTACATGTGGCTCGGGCATTTGGGATATTTCTGATGATATCTTGGTCAAGTTGCTGAGCGGACTTCAACCAAAAGATCTGGTCAGGGTTGCAGCCTCCTGCCGCCATTTAAGATATTTGGCTGTTTCTATCATGCCATGTATGAAGCTTAAGCTGTTTCCTCATCAGCAGGCTGCAGTTGAGTGGATGCTACATCGTGAACAAAGTGCTGAGGTTCTTGCGCATCCTCTTTATGTGGGTTTCTCAACTGAGGATGGTTTTCACTTCTACATAAATACAGTTTCTGGTGAAATATTAACAGGAGTTTCCCCCACTATCACAGATTTCTGTGGAGGAATGTTTTGTGATGAACCTGGCTTGGGAAAAACCATAACTGCTCTTTCTCTTATTCTCAAAACTCAAGGTACACTGGCAGACCCACCTGAAGGCGTAGAAGTTAAATGGTGCAAGCATACTTCTGATCAGAGATGTGGCTACTATGAGCTTAATGCTGATGACTGCGCAAGTGGCAACTTCATGTGGACTTGGAGACGATTTATGGGGCAGGCTAGACAGCGTGGGAAGTTGTACTCTGGTGGCTTCTCTCAAGAATCTAATACTGAAGGAAACATGAATCTATCTTCATCATCTGAACGTTCAAAAACAACACATTCTACTTATGTGATTGGAGATGATCTATCTATCCATAAAACAGGGAGATCACCATGCTCTACTAGGCATCCTTTGCAGGCATTTGCTTGTCGGCAAACAAGAAACTTGGCCCGTGTAAAGAGAAACCTGCTTGAATCATATGAAGGGAATGTTGTGTTGACTACTAGAGCAATGGCGAAGAAGAATGTTACAGATCAGTCATCTAAGTTGGACTGTTTGGCAACTGTTTGCCTGGAAAATCAAATTGATTCTGATGCAACTTTGTTTAATGACTCAAAAAAGCTGAAAGTTAATGTGGATCATGTAGAAACTTGTGAGACTTGGGTTCAGTGTGATGCTTGCAGTAAGTGGCGCAAGCTTTCAGGCGCAAGTGCACCAGATCCAAAGCTGGAATGGTTCTGCAATATGAATGGGGATCCGTTGCATCAAAGTTGTTCAAGTCCTGAGGAGTGTTGTGACCAGAAAACGTCCATTACTAATTTACCTGGTTTCTACACCAAAGAGACTTCCTCTGGGAAGGAGCAGAATGTACTGTTTTTTACAGGTGTGCTGAAGGAGCATCTGGCTTTGATGAACTCACTGACAAGGAAAGCACTGTGTTGGCTGTCTAATTTGTCTCCTGATAAATTATTAGCAATGGAAGCAACTGGACTGATTCTTCCTCCGAACCTTAACATAGGGTTTGATCCAAAGAGAGAGAACCATGGTTTTAGTAAAATTTTTCAAGCATTTGGCCTTAGAAGGCAGATTTTACGAGGAACAGTCAGATGGTATTACCCAAATTCTCTTTATAATTTGGAATTTGACACAATGGCATTACAGATTGCTCTGACTAAGCCCTTGGATGTATTCCGATTGTATTTGTCTAGGGCCACCCTCATTGTTGTCCCTGCAAATTTAGTGGATCACTGGAAAAACCAAATCTCAAAGCATGTTAGTTCTGGTCAGCTGCGGATTTATGTTTGGGCTGATCATAAGAAGCCTCATGCTCACGACCTTGCTTGGGATTATGACATTGTAATAACAACTTTCAACCGTTTGAGTGCTGAATGGAGTCATCGTAACAGGAGCATCTTGATGCAAATTCATTGGCTGAGAGTAATGTTGGATGAGGGCCACACTCTTGGTTCAAGCCTCTGCATGACAAATAAATTGCAAATGGCTGTTTCATTGGCAGCTTCAAAACGATGGCTGTTGACTGGAACACCAATGCCAAACACTCCCAACAGTCAGGTGGCCCATCTTCATCCCATGCTGAAATTCCTACATGAGGAGGCCTATGGAAAACACCAAAGCTCATGGGAGGCTGGTATTCTTAGACCCTTTGAGGCAGAAATGGAGGAAGGTCGTTCTCGTCTTATACAGCTGCTTCAGAGATGCATGATCAGTGCTAGGAAAGTAGATCTGCAAACTATTCCTCCTTGTATCAAGAGAGTGGTGTATCTTCATTTTACCGAAGAGCATGCAAAGAGTTATAATGAGCTTGTAGTTACAGTCAGACGCAATATTCTCATGGCTGATTGGAATGATCCTTCTCACGTTGAGTCCCTCTTGAATCCTAAACAGTGGAAATTTCGTAGCAACACAATCAGGAATGTCAGGCTTTCATGTTGTGTGGCTGGGCACATCAAAGTAAGAGAGGCAGGTGAGGACATTCAAGAAACAATGGATATTTTAGTTCAACATGGTCTTGATCCTGCTTCAGAAGAATACTTGTTTATCAGAAATGCTCTTTTAAATGGTGGAAGTTGTTGCAGGTGCGTATTCTTTGGTTTATTCAGCTATATGTTGCTTTGATACATATTTCAAAGAATTTATTTCTGTATGCTAAGCTTATTTTCAGATGCAAAGAATGGTGCCGCTTGCCTGTCATAACTCCTTGTAGGCATTTATTATGCCTCGGTTGTGTTGCACTGGACAGTGAAAGATGTACTTATCCTGGGTGTGGTTATGCCTATGAAATGCAGAGTCCTGAAACCTTAGCTCGGCCTGAAAATCCCAATCCAAAGTGGCCTGTCCCTAAAGACCTTATTGAGTTGCAACCATCATACAAGCAGGTAAAGTTAATTGCAATATCTGCCTTATACACTTGTGGATTGCCATAGTGATGGGAGCAACCATCAATATCTGAATCTGGTGCAGGACAACTGGGACCCGGATTGGCATGCAACATCAAGTAGCAAGGTTGCATATCTTGTCGAGAGGTTAAAATGTCTGCAAAACGCTAATAGGAAAATGGGTTATTCTCTAGCTGAGGACAGTACTGAATCTGGTGGGAAAATGCATCTGTCTGGCTCAAGGAAGCAATTGGAGGAGATTCTATACCATGAAGACAGGGCAGATATGCTGAATGAATCTTCTGGTAGCTTGCCAGAGAAAGTCATTGTATTTTCACAATTTCTGGAGCATATACATGTCATTGAACAACAGGTATGCATTCATTGAATAACAGGTGCTTATGGGCTAGTGCTTCTTTTCTTATGTTCCTTGACATTGATTTTCATCTTAATGAGTACTTTTGCTTCTGTCAAGTTGACAATTGCTGGTATCAGATATGCTGGGATGTACAGCCCAATGCATTCAACTAACAAGGTATTGATACACCTTTTAGTTTTCAGTTGTTATTAATGTAATGTATGCTGATACTGTTGCAATATGCTCAGATGAAGTCATTGATGATTTTTCGATATGATCCGAACTGCATGGTTTTGTTGATGGATGGGAGTGCAGCCCTGGGTTTAGATTTGAGCTTTGTCACACATGTTTTTCTAATGGAACCAATTTGGGACAGAAGGTACTTTTTTGTGAATTTTTTTGTCATCAGCATGGCTCTGAACTTTTAGAATCGTTTCCTTTTTGTAGATACATATCCTAGATCTCACTCTTACACGAAAGTGTGGGCATGCTGAGCCAATGAATGTATTAATGTAAAGTTATGCACACGCTTTTGAAGAGGGAAAGGTATCTGCAAGAGATTATAAAGAATCATTTCAATAAAGAATCATTTCATTATAGACCATGTAATATCCACCTACATCTCCCATTCCCTTGGGGCATTTAAGCTTTAAACTTTCCTGCTAAAATTAATTGTGAATTTGGGGGGCGTATGAGGTTCTTAGAGAGAGGTATATGGCTTGTTCCTTTTTCTCAGCTTTCTTCTTATGAAGGAATTGATTATATTGTAGATATATCTGGGCACATTAAAGCGCAGGAAAATGCTTGTGACATGCATATAGGCATTTTTCCATCATAAAACTACCTACATCAGTGTCCCCCTTTTATTTCTCATGAAGGGGTTTGATGCCTCCCAAACACCCCCCAACCCAACCTGCCCAAAGTAACAAATCCATCTTATAGATGCTGACAATCATAGATTTTAAGGTTGTAATAGCTGTTAAAAGTACCTTTTTTGTTATGAGATGTATCTATTTCTGTTTTCCCTTGCAAGCAGTATGGAGGAACAAGTCATAAGTCGGGCTCACCGGATGGGTGCTACTCGTCCTGTCCATGTGGAAACTTTGGCCATGCGTGGAACCATTGAGGAGCAGATGCTTGGGTTTTTACAGGTTTGAACTGTCTATTGAATGTTTACTTGACATGTGCTATGTGTTTCCTCTTTAATGAACATATTTAAACTTTAAAGGTAGTTCTGTTGCAGCTTGCTCATGCATTTGATAAAAAGTTTATATGCTCTAAAACTGAATTCTTAAATTCTTATAAGGTCTACATAAGAAAGTTACTTCTCTACTAAAACTATTGCAGTTGAAAAGGAAAAAGACAAAGACATTTTGCATGAGGCTTTTGAGCAAGTTTTTATTGTTTTAAAGTTTTCTGCAGAAAGAAATCTATCCTCATCATACCCCCCTCTCCTCCTAGTATTTTGTTTCCCTTCTGTTCCACCATATACTTTCTCTTTTCTGTCACCTTTTTTAGCATAAATTTCTAACTGAACATATTTTAGTTTAGCAAGGAGACAGCAAGATTAGAAAAAATCAAGAATTACTGCAAAATTGCAGGAAAACAGAAATAATGACATCAGAACAGAAAATTTTTAAGATAATCATGTGATGTGCTCCTCTTTTGGGTTAAGCAGTTCTCTGGAATTATTTATGACTGGGTGTTGGTCAATGCTTCATCAGGAAGGTTTTGCCTCCTCTGAGTGTTGCACAAGCAAAATCATACTGCATGAATTTATGTTTTCAGTATCTATTACATACTGTTGTTTGTATGGTGCTTTTCCTTTGCTAGCATCCTTCTATACTTATATAACCTTTGAAGATCAGCTGGATATCTGACTATTTGGCATCTTCAAAATACTAAGACATATACATGTGTGTGTGCATGTGTATGTGTGTCTGTGTGTGTGTGTGAGGTAAAAACTTTTACTCAATTGAGTCTAAGGCATTTGGGAGTATTCAATACCCATTCAGGGTCTTGGAATAATTCTAATGTTAACCTGATTATAGTTGCACATATTCTAGGACTATGATTTTAAGATATTGCATGATAAACTGGTTAGTTTGGTCTAACTAATGTAGTGTGAAGTTAAAGCTCTATCAGGAAAAAGAGAAAATCAACAATTATATTAGCACAAGCAGAATTATATTAGTGCAAGAAAAAGCAGAATTATATTAGTGCAAGCAGAATATGAAGTGTATCTTCTTTGGCACATGAATTTGCTAACATCTGAAACAGAACATCTAGGCATGGTTAGAGCATAATGCAGAATATAGATTCCGTTGTGCTTGTTTTTCCAACCATACCTATCTGGAGGTTCTCCAATAAGGGCTGGACTGGTGCCATCCATTTTATGACCAACCAATTTTTTGTGGTTGCCGAAATGTATTTTCATGCTTTCTTGACTAGGCCCCCTTTTCTTGCCCAACATCAGTTTGGAAATGGGTTGATGGAGGTCACTTAGTGACTGATGTTCAAGGTCACCAACAGCCCATCTGCTGGCTGATGGTAGGCAGGAAATGGCTGCCAGTGTATTTTTCATTCTTTCTGTTTGTATCGGTGGCTATTTTTGGGCTCCATGTGCCAAGAAATAAACCAATATTTTCTTGTTTCATTTTTTTAAGTGGTTGTTTTTTCCCTAAAATGTCCTTCTTTCCGGGAAATAGCACAAGAGTTTCTTGAGGTGAAAAGAAAACTGTACAAGGTTCGTATCTGGTAGATCCTACGTGACAAACCTTGTTAGTTCCTTTGTGCATATGAGTATAACAAGCTTCAATCTCTAAATGATATGGTTCGGTCTGTGAAATTTCTTGATTGCCCAGAAGCCTTAGATTCAGTTTTCTTTTCATTTATAACAACTTTATGTTTGTTATTTATTTGCTTTACTTTTTTATGTTTTCAAATGGTTCTTATTGGTCTCACATGTTTTTAGTTCTTTTTTTCCTTGGAACTTCCACAATATTTTTTTTATTTTTGGTTGCCCAATACACAATAACCATTTATGGCTTCATTTTTTTTTTCTTTTAATTATCTCTTGCTCTGAATGGTTGGTTGGCAAACCTCTCTTCAATTCTTGGCTCCAAAGTCAAACTAGGTCAGAAGCAATTTCAGATAATTTGAGAAGCTTTTGCTTCATATTTATCCATTATCACGTTTCCTTCATTTTTTTTAAATTTTAGTTCTCCTTTTGCCATTTCCCACTCATTGTCTACTTTCTCTTTAGTGTTTTTAAATTTTAAGACCACTGTCACAAATCAGTGTTTTATTTGTAAAAGCGGCGAAAAGGGGAAAATAAAGGAAAACAAAAAATGGAATAGAATTGCGGTATTTTGGTAAGACACTAAAATAGAAAAAGGTTCTTTCATCGTGTTTTCCAGTGTTTTTTTTATAAAAGTTTAATATATTTTAAATTTTTGGGGTTTCTTTTAACATATTATTACCATTTTGAAATTTGATCAATTTTTTTATAAGAACTAGGTTTGTCATGGAGGGGGTCAAGATGACTCTCTTGCTTCCATTCTAAGTTCATCTGCACCATCATTGATGGGAATGAAATTCTTTTGTGACCATTTTCATGGGAAGGCCAGCTGGAAACTGTTGGACTGGTACTGCTCTGTTTGTGCGATGCTGGTCCAAACATTTTTCAGCAGTCCAGTGGCACAAAATGGCTGAAAAGAAAGGGAAAAAAAATAATTTGCTTTTAATCTTCATTGGAAGGCAATCTCCTGGCCACCTACTGCTGGGAAATTGGCTGGCCAGATCACCCATATTGAATGAATGTGATCAGCCCATGTCCTGGCTGGTGAGTGGGCATGGAATGGGCTGGCTTTTTTCCTTTCAGTTCTTTTCTTTGCAACTGAAACTATACTAATGGTTTCAACTTTCATGGCACCCAAACTGGGAAAAACCAGCTTTTGGGCAAACCTTTTTTTGCCAAATATGGTTTATTTGTAACCAAGTGTTCTGCTCTTCACCACCCAAAAGATCCCCAACCCGCACCCACAAAAAAAAAAAAAAAAAAACCTCAAACAGGCCCTATAGGCGTTTCTGTGCAGTGTTCATGGTTGTAGTCAGGAATATGTTGGTCCTGCTATACCTTCTCTTGAAAATAATGACAACTGTTGGACTGGTTAAGATGGTTGAGAAACAATATCCAATGAAAAGGCCATTTGTCATAATCAAGAGAAGAATTTTGGACCTTGAGATAGTAGGACTGTAGTATTCTTTGCTTTAAGCCTATATATCAGTTACTAATATGGAGTTATGTGTTGAATTAGAAGACTTTAAGTTTCTAGGTGGTCCTTTGCAATATTTAATAGTGAGGATTTCTCTTTAAACATTTCTCTATTTTTGGTTGATGTTATTTGTAAGTCACTACCTCTGCCCTAATCTATTTATTATTGAGATTAGGGTTAGTAAATAAAAAGCTTTTCTCTCTCTAAGACTGCTGGCTGTAACATGGTATTGGAGCCGGGGATCACCACCCTTCTCTGCCAGTGGCTGACGTGACTTTCTGGTGACCTGTTCTCCTGTTCTCCCTCCCATCTCTTCCCACCTTTTTTCTTCCTCTACCTTTCCTTTCTCTCTTCTCTTTGCTGATCAGGAGATAGTGGAGCAGCATGGAAGGGAAACCTAATCACACGTGAGAGGTATGTGTGATTAGATTCCCAACATGGATATAGTAGAGCGTGAGCAACTGCGTGGGAGTTGCGTTGGAAAGTTCTAAGTCAGATCTGGGCTCGTGGAAGAGTAGCTGCACATGGACCATATTCTCATCAGATTTTTTGTTGGCTGACTGTGGAAAAGTGGCTGCAAGTTGGATATACTCTTATCAGATTGAATATCTTTCTGATATGCATGTGTGGATTCTATTAAACAATGATATGAAGCCTACTACGTGGAAGTTTGGTGGACTGATTCATTGAACAAGTTTATAGATTTTTTTGGGTACTTCTATTGATGTTGAAAAAAAAAATTCTGCTGCCTAGATCCTCTAAAGTTGATTGCTGTGGTTGGTGGACTGATTTACTAAACAACAAGTTAATAGATATTCTTTTAAGGACTTTTGTTAATGCTGAAAAAAATTCTGCTGCCTAAGTCATCTCAAGTTGATTGTTGTGCGTTATACTCTTGATCTTATCAAAGCGCAGCCAGATTAAGGTCATATTGTTGAGTCTCACATTATGGCTGATGAAGGCAAGACAGAGATGCAGTATGAGCATAAGAACACAGGCAATCCCTTTTCTTATGACTCTACTGTAAAGTTAGATGGATCTAATTATGAGAAGCCCGTGTGTCTATGATGTCTATCATTGGACATCGGAAGGAGCATGTGATAGAATAAAATGAGCCTTTGGTGAAGTGGAAAATATACTTTATGGAAGGAAGATAACAATATTGTCATGTCATGAATCATGAATAGTATGCAACCACAGATTACCTCTATTATTGTATACTATACCTTTGCCAAACAGATGTGAGATTTTTTGAAACATACGTACTCTAATGACAAGAATGTTAGCAAGATCTTGCAGGTGGAGGAGGAATTACTTGATTTGCGACAAGGCGATCAAGGTCTTGCTCAATACTTTGCTTCCATCAAGTCAATCTATGAAAGACTGAAAGTTTTGCGTCCTCCATGTCACAAGACTCATAGTGAATAGTCTATGGTGACAAAATTTCTGGAGGGTCTCTCTCCCAAATATGCAGTAGCAAAGGCGCAGATGTTGATTGGAGCAGAAATCCCTAACCTAGTTAAGGCTTACAACAGAATCAGCCGTCTTCCTTGTGACCCTTTCTCCACCTTCTAATGATGCTCCTGCCTCTGCCTTGGTGGCTTCAGGAGGCTGTGGAGGTAGTTTCTCCAGGGGGAGGGGCATAGGTCTACGGTCTGGAGAAGGTCGTGGGAGATTTCAATACACCTACTGTGGAAAAATAGGGCATTTGGAAGACAGATGTTGAGATAAGCATTGTCGTTCTTCCGTTACATCCTTAGGAAGAGGTGTTGCATCTAAGCAAGGCAAGAATCCATTACAGTCTCCTATTGGATCTGTCCAGGCAACTTCATCAGTAGTAGAGGGGTCTTTGTCTTCTTCCCATCCTGAGACTGTGACAATGAATATCAACAAGTCAAAGTATGAGCAGTTCTTAGCACACAGATCTATTCAACTGTCCGCCTCCACAGTTATGATAGACAATGCTATGTCTGTCGATACTGCTCCACATGATACAGGTACTACTTGGATTATTGATTCAGGAGCATCGAGGCACTTCTGTAGTAGACCTTCATTGTTTACCTTGCTCTGCACATTACCTCAGACTCATCATGTGAAACTTGCATATGGCAGATGGTCTCCTATTATGGGTTATGGAGATATTAAGATTTTTCAGTCTATGACAATTCCTAATGTGTTATATGCTCCTAAGTTTTTCACTAATTTTTTATCAGTCGGACAATTGACTAATGACTTACATTGTCGTGTTACATTTGACTTTGGTTTATGTTCATTCCAGGACTTATAAACTGGGAAGACGATTGGTGGAGGCTATGTGAAAGGGGGCATCTACATCTTGTTTGATTATGTGGGTGTTGCAGCCTCCTTGACTTCTTCATTGTCTTTAGACTAGGTCATCCATCTATCTCCAAGCTCCATCACCTACTTCTTCATCTATCAGTACAAGAGTCGTTCTAGTGTGAGGCCTGTCAACTTGACAAGCACACCCGTAGCAGTTATTCATCAAGTCTTAGTCCGTCCAAACTTTCAGTTGTGGACTATTTGATCTTTTTCATGTTGATGTGTGAGGTCTTAGCAGAGTTGCTAGTAGGTCTAGATTTCGTTATTTCCTTGTCATTGTTGATGATTATTCTTGAGTCACTTGGGTTTTCCTTTTGAAAGAAAGACCTGAAGTCATATGTATTCTCAAGGACCTTATTATTGAAATAAAGACCCAATTTGGTATTCTTGTTAAAAGCATTCGCACTGATGACACTATTGAGTTCAAGGCATCTACCTTACTGAAATTTTACTTTGATAATGACATTTCCCTTCAATTTACTTGTCCTTATACCTCCCAGTAAAATGGAGTAGCTGACCGAAAACATCACCAACTTTTAAATGGGGCATGTTCCCTAATGCTTCATGCTCATTTATCTGCATATTTTTTGGGAGATGTCATCCTCACTGCTTGTTACTTGACCAATTGTTTGCCCTCATTCTTCATTGGCAACCAGGTTCCCATTAAACTTGTGCACCCACAACGACCCTTGTTTCTAATCGCTCCCAAAATATTTGGTTGCACATGCTTTGTTCACGTCCTTGGGCCTACACGTGATAAATTGGCTACTCAAGCAATTAAATTTATCTTTATTGGCTACTCCAGAAATCATAAAGGTTACAAATGTTTTGACCCCTTGACTCAAAATGAGTATATCAGTGCGGATGTTACATTCTTTGAGTCTCAACCTTATTATAGTCTCTCTCCTACTTCTACTGAGATGCCACAATCATCTGACCTACTACCTATCCCTCTCACTCCATTGGAGTCATTCCCACGTGAGCCTCGTTCTGTTGTTTCTAAGTTTCGTCATCCTCCGCTGATCTACACACGTCAACAGGACCCTTCTCATGATCCTTTCCCAACCTCTTCTCATGAGGTTAGTACATCTGTGGTGAGTATACCTAGTCCAACTGAGCCCACTATAGTTATCTCTGATCTCTCTCAAGACTTACCTATTGCTCTTTGCAAAGGCAAGCGACCATGTACACTGCATCCCATATCTCATTTTGTTTCTACTGACGGTGTTAGTCAAAGTTTGCAATAGGTTATTCAAGGTCTGACTGTCCATGCAGTTCCTACTTGTCACCAACGAGCTTTATTAGATACCCAGTGGAGACAAGCTATGCAAAATGAGATGGATGTCTTAGTTCAGCGAGGCACCTGAGAACTTGTTGATCCTCCTCCTGATTGTGACATTGTTGGCTCCAAGTGGGTATTCACCGTGAAATATCATTCTGATGGTTCTCTGGAAAGATACAAAGCTAAGTTAGTTGCTAAGTGCTACATGCAGACCTACAGTGTTGATTTCTTTAAGACTTTTTCTCTTGTTGTCCGGTTGGGAACCATCCGTCTTATCATCTTCATGGTTGTACTCCATGACTGGCACATGTATCAGCTTGATGTCAAAAATGTCTTTTTGTATGGTGATCTCAATGAGATTGTCTATATGCAACAACCATCAAGGTTTGAACGATAGGGGGAGTGTGGAAAAAAGTGTGCAAATTGAAGAAGGCTATATATGGACTCAAGTTGAGTCCTCGTGCGTGGTTCCACAAGTTCTCTGGGATGGTCTCAAAGCGCGGCTTTACGAGATCTCCTCTTGATCATTCTCTATTTAACAAGAAGAATTCTAGAGGTATGAGCATTCTAGCAATTGATGTTGATGATATTATCCTGACAAGGTGACTCCAATCAAAAAATTTCTGATACAATGTTGTTGCTTCAAAAACATTTTGTGATGAAAGATCTTGGTCAACTATGATATTTACTGGGTATAGAGGTTGCTCACAACAGGAAAGGTGTAGTTCTATCTCAACGGAAATATGTTCTTGATTTATTGCAGGACACCGGAATGGTAGGAGCTAAACCGGTCACTCTACCTATGAATCCACACATACATGTTCAGGATGACGAATCAAAATTAGTGGATTCTCGATCATACAGATCTCTTATTGGGAAGCTCCTTTATATTGTGACCAGACCAGACATTAGCTTTGCGGTGGGAAAGCTAAGTCAATTCATGGAAAGACTCAGGAAAGTTCATTGAGATGCAACTTTAATGGTGGTCAAATTTTTGAAATCGTCTCCAGGTGAAGGGCTTTTGTTCACAAAAGGAAAGACCTTGGAAGTGGAAGCCTATAGTGATGCTGACTATGCTGACTCAATCGAAGACAGAAAGTCTACCACAGGATTCTGTGTATTTGTGGGAGGCAACCTTATATCCTAGAGAAGCAAAAAACAAGGTGTGGTGTTAAGATCTAGTGCAGAATCTGAGTACAGAGCTATGGCACAAACTGTCGCTGAAATGACTTGGGCTAAATCCATGCTATCTAGCCTAAATGTGTCAATTCTTCTTCTCATGAGGATGTATTGTGACAATAGAGCAGCCACATACATTGCAAAGAATCCAGTTTTTCGTGAGAGAACTTAACATATTGAAGTGGACTGCCATTACATTCGGGACCTTGTTCAAGGAGGAATCATAGCCACTATTCATGTATCATCTGAAGATCAAACTGTAGATGTCTTCACCAAAGCTCTTCCTATTGGTGATTTCTTTAGATGTTGTAACAAGCGGAGCATGATTAATATGTATGCTTCAGTTTGAGGGAGAGTGTTGAATTAGAAGACTTTAAGTTTCTAGGTGGTCCTTTGCAATATTTAATAGTTAGGAGTTCTCTGTAAACATTTCTCTATTTTTGGTTGATGTAATTTGTAAGTCACTACCTCTGCCCTAATCTATTTATTATTGAGATTAGAGTTAGTAAATAAAAAGCTTTTCTTTCTCTAAGACTGCTGGCTGTAACATTATAGACTAGGAGTTCACTACTCCTCCGAAGTTGCAGGTTAGATATGAGTATAAAAACTACCTTGTGTACACAAATCCCCCAGTTCTAATAATCAAAATGATCCCCTTTTATTTTGGGGGATTTTGCAAATATAAAATTGGTCCTGGAACTTGAGACAGAATTGGACATGAAGCATTTTGTTGACATGCTATGTGAAATAACTTCACTTACAATTCATAACCACACCTTATATGAAAACAAACTTACATTTGATGAAATACAAAGTTAAGAGTGAAGAAGTGTATTTTGACATGAACTTGATGATGCCTCGGTGGAAGTTGAGTGCAAGTGGCATGCTAGATTGTTCATCAAAAAGAGGGTCGTTTTAGGAATGCTGGTAGAATTCTTTTCAGATTATTAGCTCATGCTCGGTCTGGAAGTTCTGAAATGCACATAAACCAAGAGTAACATATCATGAATAAGAACTTATTGCAACTAGTTAACTGCATGTATTCTGTTGTCACTAGCAAACTGGATTGCTTTTCCTGAAGATAATTTTTCTTGATCTCCAATCCACCTTTGGCAATGTATTTGATGCTATACTAGTTCATGACAATGTACTCTCTCTCTCTCTCTCTCAAACACACACACACACACACGGTGACATGCATATTCATGGTCCATATGATGTATACTCTGCCTTCCGTTTGTTTTTTATGGTTGCTTTATTTAATGTGATTCTTCTGCAGGATACGGCCGAATGCAAAAAGGCATTGAAGCAGGAATTGGATGGCAGTAACCATAGTGGTGCACAAGTTCGCAGAACATTACATGATTTTGCAGAGAGAAATTATCTTGCTCAGCTCAATTTTGTACGGATTAAAGCTGAAACATGAAGGTTTATGTCTTCTCCATTGCTGTATGCGTACAATTCCCAACACTTTCTGCTGATTTAAACATCACCTGCACTATAGCCACCTGCAAGGGATTCCTCTTCTCCTATAGTTCTACTTAAAGCTTTTTCAGAGTTTGACATGCTGATGGTTTCTGATCTCTCCCCTTTATGAGAAAGCTTAGTGTTCAACCACGCCGTTCAAGATTACTTGCATCTGTTTTTGTGATGATTTATCCAACTTTGAGCTTGTTGAAGGCATACAAGTGGGAAATAACGATGCCATTTTCTGTTCACCTTGTAAACCTGTATCAGCTTTTATTTTTGGTTGGCAGTACTTCATTTGACGTCCAAAATCCCAGCTTTTGGTCTGCCTGCAGAAACAGGTTTTAGGCGTTCCAAACTTGCAGTTGCAATTTTCATTCAGTGATCAATTATTGTGGGTTGAGGATCAAAGCTTATCAGAATCCCATGGAGTCCGACGGGTGGATCGTTGGCATTGCAGCACTTGAAGACCACACCAGGATATTGAATGATCTGTATAATATGCAAAGCAGGTGGCTTGTGACTGGCACCAATACATCTCTCAAAGAGGGATGCAGGGCAGCCTTGTAAAATCAAATTTCCGCTTAATGAATACCAAAGAACAGTACAATGCCCTCTCGTTAAGGGCCCTTGTAACCTACCAACTGTTGGGAGGTATTTGATTTTTCTCAACATAATTTATGTTGGATATTTTCGAAGGGAATAAAAATGAAAATTTACCAAGCAGTCTAATATTTCTTGAATCTCAATGTAACGTACTTTTTTCAAGTACCTTAGATTTAATTACTTGAAAGTTTGTTTCTTCCACCATCAAGCTGTTGTATGATATAAGAGAGTGATTTTACATTCATAAAAATATAACCATTGTTACAAATATCATGAATTTTTGAAAACTTGCGATATTTATGAGAAAACAAATAAAATAAAAATATCGGGAAAATCTCGGCAAAAATGAACACTTCACAATTTTTTTGTGTTTTGTGATTTTTTTGACGATTTTTTCACCTTGGTAGTAGTTTTTCATTTATTTTGCTTTTTTTCATTTTTTTCTAAATTGTCGAGTTTTTTCTCAAAATTTTTATGAGAAAAACTTCACTGAAAAATACGTGAGAACAGTCTTGCCAATATTTTCAAAGAACGATATTTTTGACAATGAATGTCGCTATCTAAAACTTTTCCTACTGTTTAGCATATGTAAACACATTTGTCAACTTAAATTAATCAAAAAGCGTATGGCGATTCAATTTTTTTGGGGGACCAAACCAAAAGGCTAGTGGATGAGTGCATTTTATAAGCATATTGGAGCTTGGGTGGTAGTGAGGTCATACTAGGATGAGTTGCCAAGTAGAAATCCATTTGCTAACTACTGACAATTCCTTGGAACAAAGTATTGCTAATTGTTTCCTAGGAGACAAAATCAAAGGGAGAGGAGCAGTTGGTTCCATTCGTTATTGCCGACTCCATGTAACAAAGTATTGTAAATCGTTGACATCATAATCTCGTTGCCTGGGAGTCAAAAAATCAGTGAAATGCTTTGCAATTTGATCACTCTATTGAAACTCCATCATCACCCTCCCATCAATACACAGAGATTGTTCTTAATAAAGGTTTGAGCGTTTGAAAAAATTGGGATTCAGTTCACGCACACATAATAATTTATGGAATAATAAATCATCGAATATGTTGACTAAGTATGAGGATTCTAAAGATTGATTAAAAGTGGTTATAATGTGTTATATGTAACGTTATTTGTTTAAGTGGATGACGTTATGTATATATATATATATATATATATCGTAGGTCAAAACTATCCTTTTTCTTCTGTTGCCTGAATAGTTCTTGGTTTTCTTTCCAAAATTCAATATACAGATGAATTTGATTGTTTGAAAGTCTGAACAAGTCGGATTTCATAAATAAGAAATATAAAATGATTAATCAGAAAGCTCTTACAAAATTTGATCGATGAGTCCGATTTTCATTGTTTATTTTTTGAATAGTTGGATTTGTGAAGATCAACTTGAAAATGGTCAAACACTCACTTATAGCTTAAGGAATTGCAGAAATTTGAGTTACAAGGATTCATCACTCGGATCAATTAAAGCTACCTCAAATAATGAATTTGTACATCTCAATGCTCAATT
Source organism: Nymphaea colorata (assembly GCF_008831285.2). Classification (NCBI taxonomy): domain Eukaryota; kingdom Viridiplantae; phylum Streptophyta; class Magnoliopsida; order Nymphaeales; family Nymphaeaceae; genus Nymphaea; species Nymphaea colorata. Next base: position 24,365,494 of record NC_045139.1, on the reverse strand, counting down.
TGGAGATGGAGATGCCTTCAACTTACTAACTCGAGCTGACCTTTTTTTTTTTTTCATTTTGAGTCGATTGGGCAGCCTTGATCGTTCAGCTGTTCTTCCTGCGAAGCCCATACTCAGCCATAGCTTTGCATAAATTCCATATGTAATTGTTGTTCTTATGTAATCAAATGATAGAAGAAACAAATGTTGAATATTAAATTTGTTGAATTAGCACCTTAAATTTTATTTAGAACTAACATGACTCTTTGCAACCTTTTCAGTCACCATGAGTTTTTGTCAAACATAATCCCAATGTGTATGTGATCAGTGGTGGAGCTAGATGATGGTTGTAGGGATGACAATATATTCGATTTGAATTAGACATCTGACTGCATTGTTCTAAAAAAAAAATTTGATACAGAAAAAAAGATAATATCTGATTCAGGAATCAAATTGGACTCAGGTTTAAAAAATGATATCTTGTCAGACTTGGATGTATATAAATATCCAATCAGTTTCACATTCAAATTCAGATCAAATTTAGTTTTTAATAAATATCATATATCCAATGCTCTTACATTTTGAAAATCTACTAGATTCAATTCAAAATTTGGATTCAGATTCGGATATGAATGTACAGATCATATTCAAACCAGATTCAGACTATGAGATCAGATTTCAGATTTGGATTCGGATATAGTTTTTTTCATTCATATTTGAATCCAAACATGTGAATATTCCCGAAAGGTGGATATAGTTAAGGGTGTATCTGATTTAAATGTGATTGTTTGCCATCCCTAAAGTGCTGGTGTGGGCAACTTCAATTCTTTGCTTGTTTATATGTACTCTCAAAGGAATAAAAGTTATCGAATTAGTCTTCTTCAACCCAAAATTTCTGCCTCCCATGCATGACACCTTAGAGTATTTGCTTGGCCATCAGTTAATACGAATATCCGATTATAAAACAATTACCAAGCAACTGTAGACCCGCTGTCTTCTGGCTTGAGTTGGATTCAACGCCAACATAAGAGTACTCCCTTTGATATCAATAGCAGGAATGAGATATCAATCCTTGACCATAACAGCATCGTTTATGGTCCCTTAACTTTGTGGTCTCTTAACTTTTAGCTTCCATCCTTCTTTACACTCATGAAGAATACAGACTGCTCGAGCAAATGACTCCTGTTTTTGGCTACCAATCTTTCTCTCTCACCTTAGAGTGCATGAGCACAGCTATAAGCCCTACATTGTTGGGAATGGGCCGGGAACAATGGGAAATAAAAGATAAAGGAACCAAATGAACGTCAACATTATGAGAACTAAGTCCATTTAGATGAAGCTGTTCTAAACTATAGAAGGAAAGATCACTCTTGATCATGTGGGGTACAAAAACCATGCATTAATATTTTCGATACTGCAAATCACCATCTATAACGTGTTTTCAGGTGAGTGGGAAACGAGAGCAGGAGCTGCCCCCTACCTCACCCACCCCCCAAATTGCATGCCAAGTGGTGCATCGATGGATGCCGATGGCAAAGCCATGAATGATTTGTAAGTCTGTATATATAGCTTGTTATGACCAATATACTTCTCTGTACGTCAAAGAAGTGTCTTTATTTTTTTTTTTGCCCCTTTAAATATCTCATACCGCTGTCGTTATTTCATACTTATATCGTTATTTCAGATACTATAAGACTTGTTTTGTTATCTTATACCTTTGTCGTTATCATAGACCGTTTTCGTTGTTGATGCTGTAAGACTTATTTTGTTATCTTATACCTTTGTCGTTATCTCAAATGCTATAAAATTCAAAATTTTGTTATCTCATTACGGACGTTGTTATCTCAAACTCTATACGACCCGATTCATAATCTCAGACACTGGAACGTGTTAGTTGGTATTGCTCCTTTCCTTATCTCATATCCTTTTCATTATGTGTCTTGCCGGTTCTTTGTCTTAGACGCTATTGGACGCATTATTTGGTCCAGCTCCTTTCATTATTTCAGACACTATGGAACATGTTATTTAGTTTCGCCCATTTAATTGTCTCATATGCGATCAAATGTATGTTAAAAATGTCTACTGAGTCCATGCAATGTTCGAGCATTAAAGTAAATATGCTTTCTGTCACAAAAGTCAATACTAAAAGTTGATGTGTTAGTAAAAGGATCCACACAGGGTGGCACATAGAACTCACTCTCCTTGATCACACCAATGTGCTAACCACCTCTCGAGACTCACTAAAGCCTTTTCAGAAATCAACTATAATACAAAGGATTGCACTACTTAAAATGTCAAATACCAAACCCAAACATGAACTGAAAGGTTACATAATCATGCAATGGACAAATGATTGAATGTCATAAGAGAGTTTAAAGATGCCATGTGTCGGATGTTATTAGATAATTAAAATTTAAAATTTTGTCTCTAAAAGATAGCCATTAAATTGGTATTAGCCATGATATGTAATGCAGCATAGTTTATGATGGCTTTAATGCTGATTTATTGTCCTTTTAGCAACAAATTTTTAAATCATATTGGCACATGGCAGCATTAACTTTTCTAAATATTATATACCACTGTACAGTTCCCTATCTTAAGAGTGCATTTTTTGGCCCTCCAATGAGTGAGTTTAAAGATATGGATGATACGAGATCTTATTAAAGATCAAGAAATCAATGGTCATAACATCTTTAGATCATAAATCTCAATACCCATATTTTTTTTTAAAAAAAAATTGATACTTAAATTCTTCGACATTCCTATTCCATGCACGTAGCCGGACTGAAGGTTTCCAAAGGAGCGAAAAAGCTCAGGCTGTACACTAGGCAACCAGTTTTACGGCCATGTCTAAGAGCCCTGTGCCGTCAGACCCGGGCGCCGCCTGGCTCGATCACTTTGCTCACTGACCTGTTACCGGCACGCCTGACACTCATTCCAACCGGGGACACAATAAGAGTCGATTCCAGTAGGCCCAGTCGGTCCAGAACCCGCCGGCAAAGCTCAGGCCTGCCGGTGAGGGCCCCCTTCATTCCTGCGCTTATGTTTTGTCCCAAGTCAATACATGGCACTATCAGCAGTAGCGCGGCGGTTGACTGAAACGCGGAAACATATCGCAGATCCCACCCCGACTCTCTGTCTCATCTCCCTCTCTCTCTCTCTCTCTCTCTCTCTCTGGCATTAGGGTTAGGGTTTCTGTGGCATGTTGAATCTGGCCATGGAGGTGACCACTTTCAGGCGTTCGTGGTCTTCTTCCTTCTTCCCGAGAAGATAATTCTTTTTTACCGTAATATCGTCCCAAATCTTCCGGGAGTGACTTCGTTTCTTGTGGTAGGTTATTCACCTCGGTGTAGTTTTTGTTTTCTTTTCAGAAATTTCTATCACTTAGCTCCGACTATTGAAATTCTATGTCATGTGTTGAATGTCTTTTTTCTTTAGCTCTGCGGTTTTCTTGTTATTTGCTGCTTCTTTCGTTAATTGGTAGGACGAGAGATTTTCATTCATTCGGGCGTCACCCAAGTGGTGCAGCATTGACATTTGATGAACTCTCACTAGGAGATTGGGATTTCAAGAAAGCTTCTCTCGTTTGACGCTAATTGGTCATTGAACCAGATGGACATATCGATCTACATGTTAATTTTTCGCGCGCATGCCGATGGATTCTGATCTGATGTCAATCTTGTTTCAGTAATTTGATTGTAGGTAGATTTTAGTTCGCCATGGCTAGCGACAAGCCGTTGGTCTGTGTCGTCTACTTGGGTGGTACCCTTGTTAACGACAAGGATGGATCGGTTTCGTATACTGGTGGAGAAGCGCATCTCACCGATGTCGATCGCGACATGACCTTCCATCAGTTTAAGATGGAGGTTGCAGAGATGCACGGTGGCGATGTTTCTGGGTTGACCTTTAAGTATCCCCTACCAACGAACAAGAAAACTCTTATAACAATCTCGAATGATAAGGACTTGAGGCGCATGGTTGATATGAACAGAGACACGGCTTCGCCGGAGATCTACGTCTTGACAAAAGGGGCCGTCCCTGTCAACCCTCCCCCTGAGACCAACAACACTCCAAGCAGGTGCTTATCTTATTCTTACAGACTCCCATGGATTTGATTCATTTCATGGGGTGAAGTATTAACGCGTTGGACATGTTGTAATGCAGGGCAAGTATGAATTCCATAGTTGAGTTGCCAACACCCATCCCTTGCAATGTGGAGCGGCCCAATAAGCTGAGCGTTTACTGGGAGACTGCAATCACTGGTGTAGGTCAGTTGTTCAAGGATGTGCATGACTTCCGCGAATCACTTCGTAAGTATGCCATTGCAAAGAATTTTGGGTACAAATTTGTTCAGAATGACCGTGGTCGTGTGACTGCAAAGTGCAAAGGTGAGGGGTGTCCATGGCGGATACATGCTTCTAGAGTATCCACCACAAAAATCATTAAGGTCCGGGTGTTTAAAGATGTACATACATGTGACAGAATATTTGGGACACAGAGTCATCCTCCTCATGTAACAAGGTTCTGGATTGCAGATGCAGTAAAGAAGAAGCTTCAAGACATACCAGATTATAAGGTTTCGGATATTGTAAAAGACATATACAATGAGTATGGCTTGAAGATAAATTATTCACAGGCTTGGCGTGGTAAGGAGACTGCAAGAGAGCAACTTCTTGGCAAAGATGTGGATTTCTATAAGCAATTGCCACGTTATTGCGAAAAGCTGATTGAGACCAATCCAGGTAGCATTGCCGCCTTAGCTACTACAAATGAGGAGCGTTTTCACCGCCTTTTTGTATCCTTCCGTGCTTGTATTCATGGATTTGAGCATGGTTGCCGGCCACTGCTTTTCCTTGATGGTACCTCATTGAAGTCAAAGTATGGAGGGACTCTACTTATAGCTGCCTCGCTAGATGGAAATGATGAAATCTTTCCTGTTGCATTTGCTGTAGTTGAACAAGAGGAATATGTGAGTTGGCATTGGTTCCTTGTACAATTGAAGTCTGCATTGTCATCTTCCCGCCCATTGACATTCATCTCAGATAGGCATAAGGGATTGCAAGAAGCTGTGCCCTTGGTGTTTGAGGATAGCACACATGCTTTCTGCCTGAGGTATTTGACAAGGGATTTAAAAAAAGAAATGAAGACGTATCCCAAAGAAGTTAAGGATGTGGTAGTAGAATTATTTTTTGCTGCTGCAAGAGCATGCCGAAAAGATGAATTTGTTGCTTGCATTGAAAGCATAAGATCTGTGTCACCTGAAGCAGCTACATGGATCATGGATGTTGAACCTGAACGATGGGCAAATTTATTCTTCAAGGGATCGAGATACAATCAAATGGCTTCAAATGTCATAGAGTTCATTGATGGGTGGATAACAAAGGCATGTGACTTCCCAGTTCTTAAGCTGGTTGAAGCTATACGAAGTGAGATAGTGGAGCTATTCCGTGCACGCTTGGAGGCCTCAGATAAATGGAATACAAGACTCACAGCTAAGGCAGAAGAAAAAATGCGGAGAGAAATTGATCGTGCACCTCTGCTTTCTGTGTCTGTCTCCTCGGCCTTGGTATTTGAAGTGATTGATGATCACACTAATATAGTTGACCTTGAGAAGTCTGACTGTACATGCCTCAACTGGAAGGTTATGGGTCTACCTTGCAGACATCTCATCGCATCACTTAATTGCATAGGAAGAGATGCTTATGATTATTGTGAAAGGTACTTCCTTTCCGATTATTATAAGCTAACATACACAGAGTCCATCAACCCTGTTCTTGATGTGGACTCCATCAGTTCTGTCTCAAATGCTGAAACAGTAGTTGATTCCTATCCAAATGTAGAGCTTCCTAAGATCCATCGTCAACGTGGGCGTCCTAAGAAAAGGCGAGTGGAATTACATGATACTGAGAAAAGAACATTTCTATGTGGTAAATGCAAGGAGCCTGGTCACAACAAAAAAACATGTAAAGCATTTGGATTGCTAACATCCTGATTCCTCTGGGTTGACATGTTATATATAAGTTATTGGAGGCTAGGTTTTTTTATTGATAGACAGTTTGCAACATTTATAGTTATTAACCAATTGTTCATATGTTAAGCAACTAATATGTGTTCCACATGCTTCAGGTTTTGGACTTTTTTGCCATTGTATATTTTCCATACAGTTAGCGTATTTAGGCTTTTTATGACTGACTACTTAAATTGGCGCTGCTGATGCAGTTCTGCTTCAGTTATGTTGAGGAGGAGTATTGCTTTATGAAGAAATTCATGAATTGTGAGGCCTTCATTTTATTTGATTTACTAGTAACATGCATATCTAGTAATAAATATTTTTCTCTTTTTGTTTCGTTTATGCTGAAATGGCGACTGTAGTTAAGTAGCCGAACAATCATTCCATTCTTCTCTAATTGGATCATGGTGAAATTTAAGAATGTCTGGGCATCAAGAGACAGAGCTTCTGTTCAGTATGCATCTGTATCTGAAAATGGCATTCAACTTGAGATGCAATCAGTTATCGTGGACGACAAATTAGTGTTGCTAGGCTTTAGTCCGGTCTTTGATTCTAACTTCAAAGGTAAGAAGGGCAGTAGGATTATATATGAAGTGCATGATGGGGGCAGAGTTGTCGAGTGCACCTTTTTGGAAGATCTAGCTAAAAATAGGAGATCCTAGGTCATCTTCTCTCTGTTCTCATATCATGCCAATCTCCCAAACATCAGTGAATTTCTGAACGACCTCAGTTCTCATCTCAAATTACATTGAATGTTATTATTAGATTTTTGCTTTTACTAACAGTTATAGTTTTCTCCGAGTAAAAGTAAGAGGTGGGGAATGTTCAGCTAATGTCTGTTACACCACTGAAAATGTAATGGCTTCTACTTATGCTACTGTTTATGATCAATTTTCCAAGACACCAGCTACGGGGAGCTGCCCAAGATGAAAATAGAAGCCAAGATGTAATTCTTCTTCTGCACTAGAATCTTTAACTACTCGCCTGCAGAGGGACTAGTCTATTTTCGGAAGAACCGAACTCATCACATCGTGCAACTTGATGGCTGCAAGAGGACCATTAGTCAAGTGTACAAGTCAACCTTTACGGCATGCATTCATCAGAAGCAGTCATTTATGGGTACAATGTATGGATGTTTAAATTTTGAACTAGCGGCGTCTCCATATCTGGGTCCACCTTTCGATCATAATTTCAATTACGGACCTCATAGTTGCATTTTCCTCGACACAAGATTCAATTTTTATGAGAATTGTCAAACAGGACTCGCAGCGCCTTAAACACGTGAAAATTTATGTTTTCCAAATCTCATAATTTCTTAAAGAGTGTTTTGCACCTTTACAGAAAGAAAAGAAAAGAATGACATTTAGTTGATATTCTATCTTGGGTTAAAATGACAAGGATAAAGTAGGCTTTTATTTGAGAATTGTCAGAGAAATGGAAGCTTCTGTCAGAAAACTCAGAACTTTGAGGTGTATACTGAGATTATAATAAAAGTGGTCCCATGATGAAAATTTTCCTTTCCAACTGAGGATGTATTTAATCTAGAAGCAACGCCTGAAACTTGGCAGTTCTAGCACAAGGGTTTCGTAAAATTTTTAGGCTCTGTTTCTACTATTGTTTCGATCAGTGTTGTAAGTATGGAGCGGCGTCATATTATTCATACTGTATCTATTAAGAAATATGATGTGATACAACGCCTATATCTTAAAAAGGTGATGGATCTTATGTGTAATTTACATATCCTATAAATACATACCCTGAATCTTACTATACGGAGCGATACTGTCCCATATCATATGATACAGGGTCAACACATGGAAATAGGGTCCAAGCCCTTCTTTTTCAAACTGGATTTTAAGGCCGTTTCTTTTCCTTATTTGTAAATATTTTAGGCGTTAAAGGATGGGAGTTCTTGCTGGTTTGAAGGGGAATGGTCAATTTGAAGGAAGAATTACCAATTTGAGAGAGAGTTTTGGAAACATAAACTGAATATATCGGCAAGGATGTTAAATTTGACGAAGGTGATACAAATGACAATAAGAACGAGAATGAAGAACCACAGTTACAAATAACGTTTCGAAATTTTAAACGGCGAGGATTTGCTTAGGTATATTACAGCAAACTTGAAAAAAAGGGAAAAATATGGTAAACTTTTATACAAATTTTTAAAAACTAAAAATGAAGGAAAAATAAAGTAAGTGAGAAACTAGTAACACAAACATTAAAAGATAAGTAGATTTGCAACAGTTAAAAACTAGAAAATGAAAAAAAATAAAACTGTTTGGCATTAAAAAACTGAAAAAAGTGATAAAAAGGTCGAAAAACACTAAAAAACGCATTAAGAACACATTTTTTCGTTTTTAATGTTTTTTTTTTCAAAAAAATATGTTTTTTTAAGTTCTAAATGGCCATTTAATTTCTCATGTTTTTTTCGCGTTTTTTTCAAAGAAAACATGTTTTATGTGACTATGCAGTATCTACTGACATGATTACAGAAATCTGTAACATCCTCTCTATATTCAAAAGTTATAGTATAAAAATAAAAATCAGACCATTTAACTTGGCCCTTTTCACGTTCTTTTGCACATTATTACTTTATTCAAAGCTTTTGTTGACATAAAACACTATACATGTATAGCTTTACAAAATAATACCCTACATTATCTCGACTACATGGAGAGAAAGGCAGTTGGTTTCCAGATTCATGCTTTATATGAAGTTTTTATAGTGCAATTCTATCTTAATTAATTTTCACGTTATGAAAGTTGGAACGTGTATCAATACCCATCCTGGTTTGAAGTTAAATCCGATTTTAAATATGATATTTTAACTATGGCTCCAAATAAAATGTTCCCTTCCTCCAAAATTGCACTGAATTCATGTGGATTTAGACCAACTTTATGAACATACATAGTATTTTAATCTATAATCACCCCTAGACTGTTTGCATCTTAAAATTTTATTTTGGTTTTTGAAGTGCTTTAAAAAAATAAGGTTTTGTTTGAAGACAGAAGACTGGCCGTTTTCGGAGCCTTTACAATTACAGGAGGTAATTAATTCAAAGGTTATGCTTATTTTTTTTTATGTGTTTCATTTTTATTTAAATATCTTCTTCACCTTAAATGTGGTGTGATGCTTGAAAATAATACTGAAGATTGACATCTTAAAGACCTTTGGATGAGCAAATTTTAAAATATCATTTGAGAGGATAAACCATTTTGATTTGAGAAACTTTTCCATTAAGAAAATGATTGTAAATATCATTTGAAAATTAATGTGAGTATTTTGCTTATTGTTTCTTTAGGACCTTAAGTAAATTTAGGATTTTGCTCTAATTATTCACCAGCTAAACTAATAAGGACAACTTAAAAAATAATGGCAAAACTTTTGGAGGAAAAAATTAAATAATTGAAATTCTTCAATCACCTTACAATTGTAAAAGCTTGTTTTACTCAAGGATGAAAGATGGATTTTTTTTTTCTTTACACTACATAACAATTGCCTCAAAGGTTTAGCGCAACAGGATGGCTAGACAGCTTAAATGGGATTCGAGGTTCAAATCCAATAGACTGAACGGGCGCTTCCTGAAGGCGGGAATGAGTTATTTGGGATTTTGCCCGAAATAGACTGGGTGGTTTATGATGCTGGTGTCCACGGTCTCTTCTGCCATTCTGATCAATGGGAGCGAAGGTGCTTGGTTCCGCCCAAAGAAAGGATTGAGGCAAGGAGATCCCTTGAGTCCCCGTATGTGTTTCTGATCCTCATGAAGATTGTTTCGCGGAGTTGGAGGCTTAAGTCTTGGCTAAGAAAATTCGTGTCCCGGTTATCAGTAAGAAATGGCTGATCTGTTCGTCTATGGATGGCGTTCTCCTTTTTGTTGCAGGTCAAGTGAGGAGCTTCAAGTTTCTTTGCAGGTGTTTGCGTGAACTTGAACATGGACTGGGGATCTGTGTTAATCCAGATAAGACTTGCATCCTGTTCTTCAATGTGTCGGAGGTGAAGATGGCAGTCATTGAGCGTGAGACTGGCTGGAGCCGTGCTGTGCTGCCAGTCTATTACCTTGGGGTCCTGTTGCAAGTGGGGGACTTTTAGGAAGCGCAATGTTCAGTCCTTATGGTTAAGGTAGATCATAAACTTAACGATTTGGAAGCAGCGGCTTCTGGCCTAGGCGGGAAGGTTGTGCCTTTTCAGGCATGTTCTTTCTGCCCTGCCGTCCTATCGGAGCCTATGCATGTGGATTCCGCCAAACACTTGCAAAAGGCTGCAGTCGGTGTGCATCAGTTTTTTGTGGGTTAACGGAGAGGACCGCAAGTTTCTCCACTTGATTGGGTGGGAGAAGCTCTATGCTCCCCTCTCGAAGGGAGGAGTTGGGTTGAGGAGGTTTCGCGATGTCAACGTAGCGAATTTGGCTATCCTTGCCGCGAAGGCTCTAAGTGGCAACTCGTTGTGGGAGGAGTTAGTTAGGGATCGTCTATCTCACCATCAGTAGTATGTGGGATTATAATTTGGGGAAGAAGGGATCTGCAGGGTGGAAATGCAAAGTCAAAGCCTGGAATGTCATCAGGAGTGCTATCTTTTGGGTGGTTAAGTTGGGGGAGAAGGCCAACTTCTGGAAACATAACTGGATGGGCCAGCCGTTGGTGATGGTGAAGCAGGTCCCTGGCAGCCTTCTTCCTCTGATTGAAAGCACGTTAGCTTGCTCTTTCAAAGAGCTAATTTCGGAGCAAGGTATGTTTGTGAGCCACTTCGCATTTTGGTTGAGTTTCCAAACTTCTGTGGTTTTTGGAGCGGATGATCTCCAGCTTAACGGTGGTGGGTGGGAAGGAATTCCTCAATGGCGTCTGTGGGACGATATTCACAAGAATAGGACAGAGGAGTCGTGGAGAGCTTTCGTCTGGCATAGAGGAGCCCCTCCGAGGGCGTCGTGGACAGTCTATGTGGTGGTTGAAGGGAGGCTTGACAGCCGGGTAAAGCGTCCAGTTGGCCTCTCGTTGCTATTTGTGTGGGAAGGAAGGAGGAGGAGGACACTGAAGAGCTCCTTTTCTTCCGTTTTGGAAAAACTAAAGCAATTTAGCAAATTGTCTTGAACAAATTTGGGCAAGGAGGGATGATGGTGGGAGATGTTAAACAAAATCTCATCTGGTGGCATGGCAGATGGTTCAGACACAAAGCTTTACAGATGCTAAATTTAGTATAAAATTGAAAATTGTAAAGCTTTGTTGTGCTGTCTTGAACGTTGAACCAAGAAGTCGCATTTGAAAACTAAACGTTGTAAATCCTTTGTATATTTATTACCATTTAATGAAAGGAGAAAGCATTCAACTCGCCATTTCTGCCCGTCTCTCTCTTCTCTCATGTTCTCCATGAAAGAATTTCACATGGTATCAGAGCATTGAATTTAATGGCAGAAAGTGCACATATGGAGATCAACAATGGCTGTTCGGGTGATAATGGAGATCTCAACATCAATGATGCCGATATCCAGGTGTTATCTGATCCCTTTTATATTCATCATTCCGATAGTCCTGAAAATGCTTTGGTGTCTCAAAGTTTTAATGGAGAAAATTATGGAACATGGAGTAAAGCCATGGTAATGCTCTCTCAGCAAAAAATAAGATCGGCTTCATAGATGGTTCAGTTATAGAACCAAACAAAAGTGATCCTAACCATCGTATGTGGGTTATTGTCTTGGATCTTGAATTCTGTCACTAAGGATATTTTAGCAAGCATCATATACTCGACTAATGCTAGAGAAGTCTGGCAAGATTTAAAGAGCGCTTCACACAAAGTCTTGCTCCCCAGATTTTTCAAATCCAAAGTTCCGTATGCCGTCTACAACAAGATACTATGCCCATTGCGTCATATTATACTAAACTAAAAACTCTTTGGGATGAACTTGGTTCCTACTCTCTCATCCTTATTTGTTCTTGTGGTGCCATGAAGGTATATTCGGATCAAATCCAAAGAGAGTGTGTCATGCAATTTCTTATGGGTCTAAATGACTCATACAATTCCATTAGAGGGCAGATTCTACTTATTGACCCTCTCCCAAATATCAATAAAGTCTAGACTATGGCATTACAAGAAGAAAAGCAACGGGAAGCACGTTTTTCAAGCTCTACAAATGAAGGAACCGCTGCCCCAACTATCATGAAAATCAATCAAGAAAAGAGGTTCCAATGAGAGAATGGTGCTGGTTTCCAAAGAAACAAAGGAGGACGACAAACCGGACCAATCTGCAGTTTTTGCCAAGGTGTTGGACACATTAAAGAGAAATGCTTCAAGTTGATTGGGTACCCACCAGGCCACCGTCTTTATGATCACAGCTTTAAGCAAAATATTGCAGGCAACGTCAGTCAAAACCAGACCAAACCAGATCTGAAACCCAGCTTTTCTAACGACGTCTTTGGTCAAGACAGTGGAGGACACTATACTAGGAGCATTGCACCAGCCTTCACCATTGAACAATATCACAGACTTCTATCTTTGGTGAAGGATCAGCTGGCCAACATCAATTTTGCAGGTAATATAGCTTACACAGGTAACAATGACTCAACTAATTTACATTCTCTTAGTTGGATTATTGATTCGGGAGTCAGTCGACATATATGCTCTAATCCACATGCACTCCATGAGTTAAAAACGTGTAATGTACCTGTGACATTACCAAATGGGAGAACTCTTCTATCATCAAATGGGCAAGATATCTATGTCGTCTTTTGAAATGGACAATGTGTTATGCATACCATCATTTAAAGTCAATTTGCTTTCTGTTAGTGAACTTACTAGAAATTTAAAGTGTTATGTAAATTTTTTTTCTGATCATTGTGTTGTCCAGGACCTGGCATCGAAGATGACGATTGGTCGGGGTGAGGTGAAAGGCCGTCTTTATGTTCTCCAACAAGAACCAACGTGTGCTTACACCTATTTTTCCATTTCTTCGCATGAACTTTGGCATAAGAGATTATGTCATATTTCATCTTATTGTCTGAAATTAGTGAACAAAAATTTAGATTTGAGTCTTGTTTTGAAAAATGATCATATGTGTGATGTGTGCCATCATGCAAAACAGACACAACTTAAGTTCGATTTGAGTGATATTTCTACAACTCATCCTTTTGATTTGATTCATTGTGATATTTGAGGCCCTTATTCCTAATCCACTATTTCTGGTGCCTACTATTTTCTTAGTATTGTAGATGACTTTTCCCATGCCACATGGATTTTCTTAATGAGGCATAAGTTTGAAGCGCTCCATGTCATGAAAATTTTTTTCGCCTTAATCAAAACCCAATTTAATTGCCAAATTAAATCATTACGATCAGATAATGAGACTGAGTTTTTCTCACTCGAAATGAAAGAATTTTTACAAAATCAAGGGACTACCCATCAACATAGTTGTGTTGCTACACCACAACAAAACGGTGTAGTAGAGCGTAAATATAGACACTTCATCGAGGTTGCTAGGGCTCTTCAATTTGAATCGAACCTTCCTATACGTTTTTGGGGGGAATGCATTTTAACCGCTGCCTATTTGATAAATCGTATCCCCTCTTTAAAACTTGATGGAAAAACTCATTTTGAAATATTGTTTAAGAAAAAACTCAATATTAAACACTTGAAAATTTTTGGGTCGCTATGCTACGCCACTAACACCAGTCACAAAAAGGATAAATTCGAGCCTCGAGCATCCAAATGCATATTTATTAGATATCCTGAGGGGCAAAAAGCATACATATAGAAACTCACAAAGTGTTTTCTAGTCGAGACGTTGTGTTTTACGAACATGTTTTTCCTTTCCAAAACAAGAAGAATGACAAAAATAATATTGTTTTACCCATACCTTACAATCATGATGAAGTTAACTATCAAGAAGATGCCAATGGAACGTTTCTTAGCACACCACTAGATACAACCCACTTAGAGATCGAAGAACCTTTGAATCTTGATAGAGAACATCTAGAAGAACCTACTTTACCCCACCACTTCCAACCCGTCTTTTGATCTAGATCCAAATCCAACACCCGGATCCATTAGACAACAAGAAGACTTCATTGTATCCTTAGATTCCAACGAGCCAAACCCTTCTCTTGATCCAAATTAGACTTTCGGATCCATTAGGAGATCCGCTCGGGTCAAAAAGCCCACAACTTGGTTGAATGACTACTTTTATACAATCTTCGCCTCACCTTCAACCAATAGCCCTCTCATGTCAGGTCGTAAACAAGGAACAAAGTATGAGTTGAACAAGTTTATCTCTTTTCAACATTTTTCTAATAAACATTTTGCGTTTCTCACCTCTCTTATGTTTAAATCTGAGCCTCAAAAGTATGAAAAAGCTGTGCAGTACAAGGAATGGCAAGATGCCATGGATTGCAAAATTCGTGCACTTCAAGAGAATAAAACTTGGACCATTACGACGCTTCCAAAAGGAGTAAAACCAATTGGGAGCAAATGGGTCTACAAAATCAAGTTGAGATCGGATGGATCTATTGAACGATATAAAACTCGTTTGGTAGCTAAAGGATACTCTCAACAAGAGGGGTTAGACTTCAACGAAACTTTTGCACCAGTTGCAAAGATGGTAATGGTACATACCTTTCTCACCATTGCAGCTAATCAAGATTGGATCATGTGCCAAATGGATGTTAATAATGCATTCTTGCATGGAGACTTGCTTGAAGAAGTATATATGCAAATGCCACAAGGATATGCAAAACAGGGGGAGAATGAGGTGTGTAAATTGCACAAATCTCTTTATAGATTGAAACAATCCCCAAGAAATTGGTTTTACAAGCTCTCAACTTCTCTTGAAGAATACGAGTTCACGCAATCCAAAGCTGATCATACATTATTCACATTTAGAAGCAGTAAAATTTTTATTGCTATCTTAATATATGTTGATGATTTATTAATTGCGGGCAACACAGAAAAGGCAGTTGACAATTTCAAAATTTTCTTATGCAAAAAATTTCACATGAAAGATTTGGGCAAACCTAAATATTTTCTAGGAATTGAAATTGCTTGCTCAGCCAAAGGTATATATATTTCCCAACAAAAATATGCAACTAACATAATTCATGAAGTAGGTCTTTTGGGAGCAAAACCGGCCGATACTCTTATGGAACAAAAGCATAATTTAGAGATCAAACAAGGAGAATTCATTAAGGATCTGACTCAATACCGTCGACTTGTTGGGAGGCAAATATATTTGAGCATTACTCAGCCAGACATACAATATGTTGCACATGTGTTAAGCCGATTCATGCAGCAACCCAGACTACCACATCTACAAGCAGCATTTTGTGTCATTCGCTACCTCAAAAAGCATCCTGGCCAAGGCATTCTTATGAACAAAGAAAACAATATGCAATTAAGTGCTTTTTGCGATTCAGATTGGGCCGCGTGTCAACAAACACGACGTTCTGTCACCGGTTATTGTGTTTTTCTTGGATCAGTACCTATATCTTGAAAGACAAAGAAACAAAACATGGTATCCAGATCATCTGCAGAAGCGGAATACAGATCCATGGCAAATCTAGTATGTGAGATTACATGGTTAAGATATCTATTACATGACATGGGTTTCAATCAAATATCGCCTGTAACAGTATACTGTGACAATCAAGCTGCATTACACATTGCTGCGAATCCAGTGTTTCATAAACGGACAAAACACATCGAACTTGACTGTCATGTTGTATGAGAGAAACTGCTTCAAGGGATAATACGAACATGCTATATTCGAAGCAAAGATCAGATAGCAGATTTATTTACTAAGGCGCTTGGGAAAGAAGGTTTTAATAATCTTTTATGCAAACTGGGTGTCACAAATCTTTACACACCAGTTTGAGGGAGAATGTTAAATTTAGTATAAAATTGAAAATTGTAAAGCTTTGTTGTGTTGTCTTGAACGTTGAACCAAGAAGTGGCATACTCCAAACGACTAGATTTTCCAATGTTCAAGACAACACGTCTCCTTCTTCCCTTCCTTGTTTAGCACTCCCTAATTAGGCTTCTTTTCCCTACCGTTGAAAACTAAACGTTGTAAATCCTTTGTATATTTATTACCATTTAATGAAAGGGGAAAGCATTCAACTCGCCATTCCTGCCCGTCTCTCTCTTCTCTCACGTTCTCCATGAAGGAATTTCACAACAGAACTGCGAGAAGAATGTCTTCCATGTTATTGTTTGGTTTTTGTGGAAGGTGAGAAACAGTAAAAAGCATGAAGTAAGACACTCTAGCAAGCATGACACTTGGTCATCTTGGAAAGCTTGTGTGGAAGTGCGCTTAAACAGGCAATGGTGTCCCACTGATCAGGCGGCTGTTAGCAATTGGTTGAGAATGGGCGTTTTGTATGGTGGATAGAAATGGCGCCGCAACATATGTGTTAACATTCATATTACTTCACGGTGTAAGAAAGGGTGGATGCAAGTTCAGTTAAAACGAAAAATGGGCCTTAACAATTTTTGGAGATACTCTGTGGGAGCAAGCTAATTGGAGTATTGCTGAAAACTGGGTCCTTCTACAAGAGGAGGTGTCACTTCTCAGGGAGATTCTAATTCTAGCTGACAATGGAGACTGGAAGCAGAAGTTGCTGGCATCGCTGAGTGGCAACGAGTCTAGCTCCACTGGTCTCGAAATAAATGAAAAAAGATCGGTTTCCACATTAGGTGGTTAACATGAAGGCACCTTCCATGTTATGCGGTTAACATGCTTTCACATTTTATTATAAGGGCATTTTGGTAATTGTATTGGATGAAATTTCTCAAATGTTACTTTTGCCCTTATAAGAGGAGAGGTCTTCCATTTAACTGGTGGGGGTATTTTGGTCATTTTCTGCCCATAATACATGGTCGGGCCCGCCTTATAACTTTTGTTAAGGGCCTTGATTGGGGAATATTTTTAACTCATTTTTTAAATCTTGTTTTTGCCCTCAAAGGGAGTGGTCTTCAGGTTTACCATCAAAGCTGTTTTTATCATTTCTTGCCCCAAATACAGTGACATGCCATGGCCTTACTTATGACTTATTAGCAAGTTATATCATTAAGTAATCTCATTATTGTATTGGACAAAAAGTTCAAGAGCATATACCTTTCAAGATGTTCTCTATATCTTCATTTAACATTTCCATGCCCTTAAATTGTATCAATAAACTAGTAGTGTATTAAAAGCACATTTCTAATTTAATTCTCATGGATGCTATGCAGCTATTTTTAATTATCATGAGTACTATTTTTCTACACACTGAGGTGAAATTTATATTTGGGTGAGGGTATCCTAACTCATTTTGGAATACCAACACACTTCGAGAGAGTAGGTTACCATTTCATGCATATGCTCTAAAAAGTATGATGCATATATTCATAAAATATTTTTTTAAATGTTCAATGAGTTTAACTAAGTTTTTTTATTAGATGCATGAGATAGTAAGATAATGTGTAAAGACCTCTTCCTAAGTTTTACTAAAGGGGTATATTTAGTGACTCTATATGATTTTTTTTTTTTTTTGGAATTTTACTTTTGCTTTTATAGAAAGATGATCTTCTATTTAATATATAAGCTGATTTGGTCATTTGAACCCAAAAAAACATGGTTTCTTTGTTCAAGACCATAATATTAACCTGGTCCGCCTAAGCCTGGAAGGTACGCTTTCCATGTTATGCAGCTAACATGGCAAAACATGTTGCCACCTTTTATTGGGGGGCGCCTTTTTCCATTTTTGTCCTCAGAGGAAGCATGATTTTTCCTTTAACAAAATCAGCATTTTGGTCATTTCCAGCCCATAATTAGAGGACTTAACGGGCGAGTTCCCTCTGCGAGGCTTTATTTGTCATTTTTTTAAAATTATTAGGATTCCTTTTGAGATTTATGAAACATCCGTACCTGACAATAAAACGTGAGGCAAAAGATGGGTCTGAGTCGGGAAATTTCCAAAAAGATCTCTCTCTCTCTTTCTCTCTCTCTCTCTCTCTCTCTCTCTCTCTCTCTCTGTGTGTGTGTGGCGCTAGGGTTAGGGTTAGGGTTTCTGCAACCTGAATCGATCGTGGTGTGATTTCGCAGCCGTCAATGGTCTCACATCTTCGAAAATTTCTTCATTTCTGGTATGATATCTCATCAAATTGTTTATTATTTTAGAATGCGGATTTAAGGAAGCCTAGATTATGTATGATATGTATTAGTAATCCCCTTTTTTTCTTTCAATTGTATCTTTTAATCGTTTGTTGGTACGTTTGCGAACGCCCTTTGCTTAATCGCTCAAAAAGATGGCCGGAAGAAGCTCTCTGCATTTGCGAATTTGTCCAAATGTGGAAATGTTGAAATTTGATGAGCACCCACTAATTTTCCCTGTAAATTCGCTTGTGCTTTACGGGAAACAGTGATAGTTGGCCTGTTTTCGGTGGATACATTAAATTTTTGTGTGTATGTCTGAGTATTTCTTACGCCTCTTTGTGAATTTGAGTTTCCATGATTCTCGTTTTTCAGCAACTCGATTTTAGATAGCTTCTAGTTCCCATGGCTAGCGACACACCTCTGGTTTGTGTGGTCCATTTGGGTGGTTCGCTTGTGAGCGACAAGGATGGGTCCATATCGTATACTGGTGGAGAAGCCCATCTCACGGATGTCGACCGCGGAATGACATTCGAAGAGTTTAAGGCGGAGATTGCAGAGATGCACGGTGGAGATATCTCTGGATTGTCGTTTAAGTATGTTCTTCCGACGAACAGACGAACCCTTATCACTATATCAAACACCAAGGATTTGAGACGCATGGTCGATATTAATCGCGAAACTCCCTCGCCAGAGATCTACGTCTTGGCAAAGGGGATCGTTCCCCTGAACCCTGCTCCTGATACCAACAACACTCCAAGCAGGTGTTTTATCTTACCCATGCAGAATCAATTGCTATTTGGTTTAGTTTGTTGGACAGAGTTGCTAATATTTCTTACACGCTTCTAATGCAGGATACCTACGAACACTATAGTTGAGTTGCCAACCCCAACACCCCTCGCTTGTGATAGGCCAAATAAATTGAGTGTTTTATGGGACAACGAAATTACTGGTGTAGGTCAGTTGTTCATGGATGTGCATGAGTTTCGTGAAGCTCTACGTAAATATGCCATTGCAAAGAATTTCGGGTACAGACTTGTTAAGAACAATCGTACCTCAGTAACTGCCAAATGCAAAGGTGAGGGTTGTTCATGGAGGATACATGCTTCTAGAGTTTCAACCACAAAAGTCATCAAGATTAAAGTTTTTAAAGATGTGCATACATGTGACAGAGTCATCGGAACACAGAGCCATCCACATGTAACAAGGTTCTGGATTGCAAATATGATAAAGAAGAAGCTTCATGAAAGTCCAGATTACAAAGTGTCAGATATCGTCAAAGACATTGATAGGGATTACGGCTTGAAACTGAAGTATAAACAAGCATGGCGTGGTATGGAGACCGCAAGGGAGCAACTTCTTGGCAAGGATGTGGATTTTTATAAACAGTTGCCACGTTACTGTGAAAAACTGATTGAGACCAATCCAGGTAGCATTGCTGCATTGTCTACTACAGCTGAAGATCGTTTCCATCGTCTTTTTGTATCATTTCATGCATGTATTCGCGGGTTTGAGTGTGGTTGCCGGCCATTGGTTTTCCTTGATCGTACCCCACTGAAGTCAAAGTATGGGGGAGTTCTACTTGTTGCTGCTTCAGTAGATGGAAATGATGAAATCTTTCCAATTGCCTTTGCTGTAGTTGAAGAAGAAGACTATGATAGTTGGCACTGGTTCCTTCTTCAATTGAGGTCTGCATTGTCATCTCCCATGCCGTTAACATTTGTATCAGATAGGTCTAATGGATTAAAGGAAGCTGTGTCACAAGTGTTCGAAAATAGCGAGCATGCCTATTGCTTGCGCCACTTGACCAGAAGTTTGAAGAAGGAAATGCGGACATCTTCTAAAGAAGTTAAAGATGTGTTGGTGGAACTATTTCTTTCTGCTGCGAGAGCACGCAGAAAAGATGAATTTGTTGCTTGCATTGAGAACATGAGATCCGTGTCACCTGAAGCAGCTACTTGGGTGATGTGTTTCCAACCTGAACTATGGGCAAATTTATTCTTCAAAGGAATGAGGTACAACCAGTTATCTTCAAATGTTATAGAATTCATAGATGGCTGGATATCAAAAGCATGTGACTTCCCAGTTCTTAAACTGATGGAAGTCATACGCTCTGAGATAGCACAGTTAATTTGTGCACGTTTGGAGGATGCAAGTAAGTGGAACACAAGTCTAACACCTAGAGCAGAAGAAAAATTGCACAAGGAGATAAATTGTGCTTCTTTACTTTCTGTTTCAGTCTCCTCTGCCTCAGTGTTCGAAGTGGTTGATGAACATAGTAACATAGTTGACCTTGAGAAGTCAGAATGCACGTGCCTCAACTGGAAGCTGACAGGTGTACCATGTAGGCATGCTATTGCTTCACTTAGTTTCATTGGTAGAAATGCTTATGATTTTTGTGAAAAGTACTTCACTTCTGATCATTATAGACTCACTTATTCAGAAACCATCAACCCTGTACTTGATATGGATTCCATCAGTTCTATCTCAAATATTGAGATGGTAGATGATTCATATCCGAAGGTAGAGCTTCCTAAGGCCCATCGAACACCAGGTCGTCCTAAGAAAAGGCGAATTGAACCCATTGACCTTGACAAAAGAACTTTTTTATGTGGTATATGCAAAGGGCCGGGTCACAACAAAAAAACATGTAAGGCTCTTGTATTGTGAAGAAACTGATTCATCTGGTTTAACATGTTTATATATTTTTGAGGCTAGTGCTTTCATGTTTATTAATTCCATGCAACATTTAGAGTAGTGTTTGTTGAACAATTAAATATAATTTGTGTTACATCTTTTCCTGACTTTGATTCTTGTGATATTGGTATCATAAGTATAATTGCTGCCATAACAGTTTATTGTCTCTGTTTCTTAAAGATTATCTGATTATCAGGCCGCTGTTAGTTTTGCCAGCTGAATGCTGTTAGTTTTGCCAGCTGATTGCTTTAAGAGCTGACTACATTCATTAGTGGTTTGTGGTGAAGTTTGTGGACGCCTGATTGTCAATTAGCTGGTCCTTGCTTCAGTTACATGTTACATGCTGCTGTTCTTCAGATGCAGGTACTATTTCGTCTAAGCAGTGTTGATAAATGTTATCTAACAAATTAGATTTTCCTGTCTCTCAGAGTTGGAGGTTCTGGGCAGCAATGAATTGATTTTGCAGCCAATATTTATTCTAAGGTAGGAAATAAAATGGTCTGCAATTTTATGTGATCAAGTTGTTGAAAGCAGCAAATGTCAGGAACATAAGCCAGGCTTTCTTCTCTCTACTTCTAAATTTGAGTCCATGCTTTCGTCAAACTGCCAATTTGGTGCATGTGGCAAAACCACTTGATGGCCTACTGCACCAAGACGGTGAACTCAACTTCAGGAGGAGGCCGTCATTTTCCACCCAATATGTCTATACACATCGTTTATTTAACTGATCAGAAATAGGAGATTCCCACTGCTTGGATCCTTGCCAAACATTCTAAAAAACCTTAGACTATAACCAATCTAGGATTCCCACAAACCCAAGTTTGCTATTCTGCAACTATAGAGATTGGCTGCAGCTCCATAAGTAAACAAAGCCGAACCTGTGCTGATGTTCCAAACACCTTGATTAGAGATATGAGTAGAAATCACTACTTGCTTACTCAGTTAAACCAAGTTTTCTTTGTTTCTGTATTTGATATATGCATCGCCTTCTGACCAGCGTGTGTCATACACTTGGGTGTCATGCATCAATCACCAATGTCAAAGATGCTGACGAGAGAGCACATGGAGGAATTTATGCACTTGTCAAGCCTTTGAACATGTGCTTATTAACTGGAAAAAATATATATATTTATAGTGCTCAGGTTATGAGAAACAAAGCGGGTCTTAAAACCTTACATTCAAACGCGAAGATCTTGTTCCAAGGTTGGACTCATTTAGACTTGAGGTAAAAGGAATGTGATTGTATTCTCATACCTGCAACGCGTAGAATGTCTGGTTTACAAGTGGCAGTACTTCTTTCTTGCTGAAATATCTCACTTGCTGAAGTATCTCATACATGCCTAACTTGCTCACATGCACTACTTGAATCCAATGTTTATTTTGGAAAAGTTGCTCTCACATGGCAATTCTAAGCAGTTTCTTTCAACCAGTAATTTGATGTGCGTTGGTTTTACCTCACTGGCTGTGTTTCACTACTTGTGTCATTGACCAAAGCGCAAAGATTGAATCGGTTACTTCAAATGAGGGCAACTGGATACGATCATTTCTTGTCAAACGTTTGCTTTTGACCATTTCGGGTATAATATATCGCAATTCCCAGCTGATTACCTTGGACATAAAAGTTGATCTCTTCCACCAACTGCGAAGTTCATCGTGTCACTGCTGGCCGAGCGGCCGAGCCAATTGTTTCACTTGTAGGACTCAACTAAAATTTGGAGTAAACTGAACTTTATCATTGACTGGAACGGATTGTACTGACTGAATATACATTTCCGTTGGTGTGCATAACCAAATGTAAAGTTCCGTTGGTTTACCATATTCATTGTGACAGACGTTAAAATAATTAAAGTGAGAATCAAAATAAGGGAAGAAGTACAACGAAAAGGGAAGTTTCCTCACTCTATGGTTCGTGCATAAATTATGCATGGAGCACTCATTTATGTGTATATAATATAATAATTAAATGATATTTTAATGTAATGTACTAATTGAAATGATGTTTGCGTATAATGATACAAATTGAATGCCCATGGATGCTATTATGCTTGAGTAGCATCCAGTGTGCTACTCTCCTGCACTGTAAACAGCGACAGGTACACTCGTTCCCATGGTTATGTATATCATAAATTATGTGATCGTCTCACGTGAGTCACCAATGGGGCACATTACCTTCTCCTGGTTTTAAACGGAACCCAATTTGATCAATAGTCGAAGGAAGCTCTAATGCATCTAACTCGTTTGGTGACTTTACAAGTTGCTGTCAAGGGAATAGTCTACATTGAACGGCCAGCCATTTCAATTGTTGATGTATATCTATGGTCAGTGCTCGACTTGAAGAATATAAAACATGCATTAGGTTGACGTCCAAAAAAACTACAAGGCAGATAGGTTTTGGGCAAATAATCAAAGCTCAACTTTTAATAATCAACGAATAAACACTCAACTTTGAGATGAATTCTTAAAGAAACCGTAAAACCATAAAATTTTCATATAAAGTGATAAATAGCTCCTCTTAAAGCCGACATTATCTTTAACTGATCAAGGAAAAGGAAAGAGTAGTTTTTTTTTTTATTAAAGTTACTTTTCGCCGTTTTATATTAAAAAGTAAAGTTTCCTGTTAGTAGGCAGCTTTTTAAGAATTTTTTTCAGAAACATGAACACTTATTTGTTAACTTTTAATTTGTTTTTTTTTTTATTTGGTTTAGGTGACGCATCCAAAATCTGGTTTTGGTATAACTTAAAAGGATACCAAGTTTTTCACTCCTTTTTAGAAAACCAGGTTTTGTCTTCAAACCCAATTTTGATAACACCTAAACACTCCAAAACTTAGTTTTTGAGGCAAAACCTGGTTTGAAGTGTCACCCAAACGCCCCTAAAAGTTGCTCAAATTTAAATGTTTTTATCGAATTTTTCCTTTTTTTATAGGAAAAAAATTAAAACACACCTAAATAATAAAAAATAATTAAAAACACACCTAAATTTTGGCATTTTGAAAATGCTTACAAATTTTTTCATGGTTAATTAAGGATACTTGTGAGTGGTTTAATCATCAGTCTACCTAGGTCCTAAATTTGCTATAGATGCTGGGGGCAAGGAGGCAGGAAGAGGCGAGGTACTCGAGCAGTAATGTTCTTGCCGGTCACCTCACCCGAAACTTTGTTGATTTCATTGATAGCCGTTCTTGGTTTTCTCTACACGAATTCATCTTCATTGAATTGTGAGTCGGTCAGGCATGCCCATTTGCACAAGCTCGGTTGCTTGATGAGCTGTGTTGTGATTAAATAGTTCTATTTATTGTTTTTCATTTCTTTATCGACCCCTGATCTTAAATCTTACGGTTGCTCGCATCGCTCCTCGTCGCTTCACAGATTAGCAATTTGTTTGGCGTCACGGAATTTAACAACACTTCTTTTACAATGCTTAAACAACCTCAACGGAGGTTGATACATGTAAATTTCATACATTTTAGTTCAACCTATGTAAGAAACAATATGAAAAAGTTATTTTTAGAACAATGTCAATTTTTTTTGAAAGCTTAAGTGGCCCTTCAATAAAAAAAATTCCTGGCTCCCTACCGACAGGCTATTCTCCGCCAATTCAACAGCAACAGCACGCGATTCATGGTCCGTTTTGTCAGATAGCCCGCAGCCTATTTACTGCCTAGTTGCAGAGATTTGGCACTGTGACGATTTGGAGGCAGACGGTGCCGCAGTTGTGGCGAGCGCCGAGCGGATATATGGTCGTGAATGATATGGATGGTTTGTATTTGAATTTGGCATGGTGTCGTCCCTTGCGCTGGGCAAAAAAAAGCAAACGAAGCGTTCAGGTTTGCTGAATCAACTAGACATCTCCTGCACATCGGATAGTGGGGGGGGGGAGTGGGAGAGTAATGGAGGCGAGGCCAAGCTGCAGCGCAAGGCAGAAGGCGAAGTTCGGCGTAGGGGACCACCAGCGCCGGGGTGTCCACCGCCTGGACGCGGATGCCCTCTGCAAAATCTTCTCGTTGCTAGACCACAACGGACTCGCCCGCTGCTCTGCTGTCTGCAAGTCCTGGTGAACACACTTTTCCTATGTAACCTCAATCTTCTATATCACACGCCAGCCCCATCTCTTCGATTCCTTGTGAAGCGCGTCTCCTGATGGGGCAAAAGTTAAGCAAAATATTCGTTTCTTGAGGAATATCGTGTATCGCGAGGCCTGTTGTGAAACCTGGGAAGTTGGTAGGGGGTAGTTTCTTGCCCTGTACAAATATAATACTGCTTTCTAGAGTAAGGACGAGATTTGCGAATTGAAAGGATTTTATTTCACGTGGCGTGTGGAAAATGCTTATGCGTTTGAACTTGGTGTTGAGTCGGAGGAGCGATAGGGTTGTTCTTGAAATGGAAAGCTGCTCGGAAGAGACTTACGTTTTTGAGTTAATGTAGAACTCTGAGATGCTCATATTACTTGAAGACGTGACATGATTTAATGGTTCAGTTTTTGTGTTCATTCTGTCAACTCATTGTTCTTTACTTCGACATGAGGACGAATTGCTTATGAGCAGTGGAATGTGCTCGGCTGATGTCAGATATCATGCAAACACACGCACACACATGTTAAGCTGGGTCTACATGGTTGATTTTTTTTTAAAAAATTATTGTTATTATCATTATTATTCTTATTATTATACTAGAAAAGCGTAGTATGTATGGGCCTCGATGCTAAAATATTCTTCAAAACTTACCTTTTTCTTTTCTGAAACGAAATATCTCGAGATGACTAAGATAATCGTTGTTAGAGACGAGGTAACTGCTTCTGTTAGATGCTATATTGTGTCATGGACTTTGGGCTCATTTATGAGTTGCTGTCTCTGATGAACTAACACCACATGTTTCTTGCAGGCACAGGATTATTCAGGAGTCTAGTCTTTGGAAAGATCTGTGCTACAAGCATTATAACAAAGTTAAGGATGGCAACAGCGAGGGGTTAAGTTCGTGCCGGGGCCTACCAAATATGTACTTTGCAGAGTTGGCTATGGAGCAGCATAGAAGGTCCTTGACTAATGGAAAATTTTGTGTCCATCAGTGGGATTGTCACTCCAATGCGTAAGTACTTCGCCATGTTTTTTACATTTACTTTTCCTTTCAAATAATTATTCTGAATAACATCTGAATCTGTGTAATTGATAAGTGATGTGAGACTGTCATTTGAACTGTGCACTTATAGATGTTTTAGAGATACCAAGTGGGTCCTCATGTTGAAAGTTTGAAATGCTTAATATAAAGCAGAAGACAGGCTTAATCAACTGAAACAAAATCAGAGGTCTGTTTACTGAATGTTAACAATACTTGTAGCTCCACATTACTTTTCGTTGACATTAACAAATTTTTTTTTTCTTCTGCCATAGAGAAGATAAGACTGCCACCAAACCAAGAATGGTTTGTTTCTTGTGCTTCGCTTGATGTTGTGTATGCTGTGAATCAATTGATAATGAGCTCATTGTGGAAATGAGGGATGTTTGTTAAGCTAATATAACTGAAAAATACCAAGTGAAAACAAACATCCGCTCTGCTGTAATGAAGTCTTGTGCAGTCACAGACTCACATGTGTATACTGGAGTGCAAAGATGCTGGGATCCACAAGGCAAATACTGAAGATCTGTACCTTGGCTTGGGGGAAATTGATTTGGAGTTGTTAACTTGTTTGTGTCTTGAGATTTCGAGTGGTCTGACATCTGAATTCCTTTTCCAAATCAGAAGAATGTGTACTTTCCATTGAATGTTTTATGAACTGTAATTTATTTTGTAGGATTTAACTATTGAAGAAAATGGGCAAAAATCTTGAGGCATTATAATTCGCACGTCAGGTTCATAGTTGTTCTATTATTTAGTTTAAAACAAGGAGGAGGTGGATTATTTGCTGGGAGTTCCTCAGAGATCGCCTAAAAGAGTGCATTGCAAGGGCAGGTGGCTTACATGCATTAAGGAGTTTAGAACTGCAGATCAATGTTTCTTTGTGTTAGTGGTATCTATTTATCCTGTTTTATATGAGTTGATGTCTGAGAGAAGGTGGCCATTATCCTTATTTTTGATGTCACGATTCCTAATGCAAGTGCATATATCAATTGTAGAACGGTTGAGTTTTGTTTCTTTAACCTGTCTTGTACTCCTTATGTTATTTGTTCATGCCTTTTGTTTGCTCTCTCTTTTGTGGTAGGCCTTTTTATTTTTCTCTTTATCGATAATATTTTCTCTTTCTAGTTAATATGGTTAAAATTTCTTTGCTTGAGTTTATTTCATTTCCTTTTGCAGGATAAACCAATGTCGTATGAAGATGGGTATGATCTTGACAGGTGTAGGTGACAAGGTATGAGCCGACTTTTTCATATGTTGTTTCTAGATTTTGATACGGTGTCTTAACAGTTTTCTTTCTTTCCACATTGTAATTTCTTACCATGCTATTAGGCTTTTCCTTGGTGGATGTTATTCCGTTGGCCTTGGTGAAGACATGGGTGTAAAATTCTGAGCACACCTAGTAATCTTGAAGTTACTATTATACACCTTAATGATGATTTGATATAGTTGTTTGTTACATGGAAGTCAGATGTAAAGGAATAAATAGTTGAAGTAATCCTTCATAATCCCAACTACTCAGGCTTTATCATGCATGAATAAAAATTACTTGAGCATGAATTACACCTTTACTCCTTTCAAATTTGTTGGAAACTGGAAAATAGTTAAGCGTTTGCTTTTCTATTCATACTTTTGTAATTAATGGCTTAATGCTCAAAACAGTGTGTGCTTTGTGCCAACAAGTATCGTCCACCTGATTAGGGGGTTGGACTTCGGACTAACAGGTTGAGAAAGGTCAAGAGTTCATTACCTGCAGTGCACCTGTCAGTATAATCTACTTGTGGTCTACCTAATTCTAGCTTGACAAAATTATGGCTTTTGTTAGATGAGTTCAGTCAGAAATTTGGTGTAAAGTGAAAAGTATTCATGAAGACATGAACAAATATACACTATTAGTGTAATGAAGAATTGTGAGTGACTTTTCCTTTTGAGGCGTCTTCTAAATGGTTTGAGACGCATGTGACTTCTATACTGATAACATGACCCATTTACATATTTAATATGCTATTCATTTATTACTGTTCGTCCCAATGGTTTTGGAATATTTTTATATATAAATCACGTGCAGATCACAATTAAAGTTCACGTGGTGCTTGACAAAGAAGAAATGGTAAAAAAAAAAAAAATCTGATGGCAAAACACACACACACACACGTATAATCTTCTTGATTAATGACCTTGGAGACTTACCTCAGAAACATGAAATGAAGCCACCATTATGATGCTTGTACTATATTGTTATAGTCATTCATGAGTGAAACATTTTGGCATTGTGATGCCATCTATCATTGTGTACAAGAAACACAAGTATTACATGCCTTGTTGCAACTTACAACTGACATATCCATTTTTTCTATGGATAGAAACTGTAAAACTTGATTACGTCTGGCTGTAGCAAAAACATCTGTTTGCACTTCTACTTCTAACATACCTCTTATCAAAGATGCAGAGTTGCTTCAATGATTTGAATGGAATCAAAATCCTGTCTATCTTTGTTCAATTATGTCATAGGTGTTGTCCGACCGGACTGTAGTTTTAGCTCATTAAGTTGCTTACTCTATAGGAGTAATTGCTTCATTTGTCAAATGGATAAAGCATGTGCCACTTCTTTATCATGTATTTGTGAAGAAGATTGATGCCTTGTACAGTTTAAGTTGTATGTCCATATTTTCCACTAATATTTTTTCTCTGGACTAAGAACGGCATGTATTTTAAATTGAAGCCATATCTTGGATATGTCACTCAGTTTCTGATGCATCTTCAAATTGATATTAGGTACTGCGCATGTGGTCTTCAAGGAGCTATAGATGCATAGGAGAATATTCTGTCCCAGGTGTGGCTGAACTAGTTGACTTTGATTTTGATGAAAGCAAGGTACCATGTTATGACCAATATTTTTGTCAAATATTGAATGTTTTTGCGTGGACAATGACAATGACCCTAGTAACTTCACTTGTATACACAACTTCAAACTGGAGGAACGAGAAGAAAAGGACACATCAAAAGTGAAGCTGATATAAGTATTAATGGAGAAAGAATTTTAAATCAAATATTTTCAATGAAAAAAAGTGAAACTTTATACTGAAGATATATTTAACTGGATCATGCAAAGTCTGAGACTTGGTTGAACTCAAGGAACAGGATTTTAACAGAGCATTCTGTACAACGTGTTATTCTTTTATTGTCTTGAAAAAAAATATATTAAATAGGGAAAAGAATAAATGCCACAATCAACCAATTGAATGTTCAAAACTGGAATGGATAATGAATACAGTCCAAAGAATCACATCCTAATGTCCTCACTAAAAGAAATGGAAAAAACAGTCCTCATCAACAACCTGGGGACGCATCTCCAAACACTTCTTAATCCAGCCGAGCTCCTCTCAGATCAGCATGCATTCCAATATATTTTCATTCTCACCCTTACCCTGCAGAAACAAATAAAAAAACACAGCCCTGCCAGATACTTTAGATTAGCACTAACACTCTAATCAACGTTACACCTTTTTCTTCTTCCTCCTTTCTCCTTACTTTCTCTATTCACGTTTCTCTCTCTCTCTCTCTCTCTCTCTCTCTCTCTCTCTCTCTACCCCCTTCCAAGCTCACCCACCCACCCACCCATCCTCCGTCTCATTCTTTGTTGTTAAAATAAATGGAGTGATGGGGTTTGATGTTGCCCTTATACCCCTTTCTTTTTGTAAAGTAAACATTTTTATAAATAGCTTTCCTCCGATGAGTTTTAAAGGGGAAAAAGAAGGGAGATGGGATCCATCTATACAAGATCAAACCATTTTCAACACTATTATTATGAGTAACTCAACCGATGATGATGCTTTTAATAGGAAGATTGTCATGGCTAATACAGAGGTTAGTTCATATTTGATTAGATATTCTTAGTTTCCACTAAATCAATTTATAAGTCATGATGTTTATGATCTATGAATGGAAAATGAGGTTAGTGCAATGCGAGAATGCTTAAACATTGGAATGCAAAGACGATGTGTATAGTGTTATACTGAAGAAAAAACCTTTATCTGTACCTTATAGGGCCAAGAAAGTGGAACTTGATGAGAAGACCAAGTGATCCATTTGATTCTTATCCATAGTTCAATTGCCTCAGGTGCAAGGATAGAACGGTAGTTTCTTCTGACAAGGCCCATTACTATGTTCATGGAGGAGACTAAGGGGTCTTTTGGCAGTTGAACTAGGTGTCCATGAATCTGCCCTTCATATGACAATCACAAAGTGTTCCATTTGCAAAATGACCCTTAAGAGTGACAATTGTGGGAAGAATGCAGATCCTTAGGGAAGCAATAGATATCTCAAAACGAACTAAGTGCTTAGTATGTGATTTAGGTGGGAGTGGAGGTTAGGAATAGCATCTAGCAAACTGAGTGAGAATACATGATGGTGTAGGTAAATGAAATGTTGGCTAAAGTGAGAGCTTCGAGGCATGATTTCAATCCTGAAGTCTAACGTACGTGAAGGCCATTTGTTGATTGTACTCCAAAGTCTCTATTTACCCATTAGATTTATTTTGGGGGGGTATTTGGTACCCTTAAATAGAAAATCAGGCAAACGGAGTGTGTGTGCAACAGGTTAAAAATTTCAGGAGAAAAAGTTGGAGCTCCCAGGGCCAACATTTTTTCCTTCAAAAATTTTCCGTTTTAAATAGTGAATGGTGAGCCTTTTCAAGGAAAAATTTTCTCATTTTCATAGGACTGCATGCACAGGTAAAACCGCACCTGTCTAGTACATCTCAAAATTTTCTCAAACGTTCACTAGAGTTCATGCAAATGTCCTAGTTCACATGATGCATGAGAGAAGGAAGAGAGAGTGATAACTTTTGAGATAAGTGTACTATCAATTATGATATGCCATGACACGAGGGCTATTTTAGGAAAAAGTATTAAGGGAGTACTCTCCATGCCCTAGTTCTTGTGCTTATTCTCTTCAAGAGCATGCAATAATACTGCCAGGAAGAGGTGCACAACATGAATATGAAGGTGGAGCAGAGTATATATATCTAAGGTAGGGTTTGGTGCTAGCTTTCTACGTGAGTGTGTGAAACATATCTTTAATCCGTTCTTCTAAAGGCCATCGTTAGAGAGCTAGAGGGATACTTTGATCCTTCCATTTCTAGTTTTAGTCTAATAGTCTGTAAAATTGTGGGAGGCATGTTCTTCCTAAAGCTTCTTAAGTTGGAGTTGGAGAATTGGAGGAAAGAGAAGAGAAATGCATATGATGCATGCTAACAGCCTAACACCTCTCTCTACATGATGGCATGAGGAAGTATGAAGGTACAAAATGAAGAAAGGGAGGAAAAGAGACAAGATATTGAACCTTCTTTCTATATGATGCTCTAAAGTGTGAAAAGGTGTCATGTATGGATCTGGACTCATATCCAGATACAGTGTGTTGTGTTTTGATATACAAACATGTTTTTAATATATGGGTTTACAATCTTAAGATGGGTGCAGTGGGTGGTGGCATACTTGTAATTCTTATTAAATGTTATGTATTTTATCATGTAAAATCATTAAAGTCTTAGTTGAAAAGTAGGCACACCTAATCTGTTTGAAGCTGCCGTTTTGCCACTGAAAGTTTTCTCTTTTGACTCTCTCATCTTGAATATCATGTGAAATGAATTCTGGTGGGGTTGGCTTGCTTCCATCCAGGTAGTGAATGGAATGATTTGCTTCTTCCAAGTCGAATAATTGGTACTGTTCAGTTTCTCAGACATTTGATGGGTAAAGTACATGAACAAGTACCTGACTGCAAATTGGAGGAATCCATGGAAAAAGGCAAACAGGAAATACTCAAGCGATAGAGAATTTAGAAAGGATATAGAACACTAGAGGAGGACAATAGCAAAACAAGATAGTCAAATTTTGCAAGCCAAGATGATTTCAGCCAGCTTTCAGCAGTAATATTGAAAGGACGTCCTGACCTTTTTCGGGAGGGACCTCAACTAGGATTCAGGAACAGAATGCTGAAAGGAAGCATGTTCCTTTCTATGACTTTCAATTCTACCAGTCGAAGTTATGTGAGGAGATTCAATGCAATCCCTGGCTGAAGTCAGAAACTAAGGGGCTGTTATGGCGAAAATAAAAGATTGTTATGGCAGCAATGTCAACCAATATGTATTCCATACACAAACATTGCTGCATGATGTGTAAGGTTACAAATGGTTGAGAAAGATGAGAATTTAGGGAGACGACAATAAGAATAGATTGAGAAACAGAATATGAAATTTCTTCCATAGAGTTTCAAGCAGACAGAGTGTAACAAATCATAACAATATATCTCCACAGAGAAGACAAGACATGAGAGATGTTTAATCCGAGACCAGATTATCTAGGCAGTATCAGACATATTGACAAATATAGACGACCCCCAAATGGAAATTGGGGTTTTTAACTTCAATGATAGAGGATTTAAGGTAATAGTGGTTTCAGGGTTTGATAGCAGGTGGATTGATAAAAAAAAAAGATTGAATAAGACGAGGAAGATTAAGACGAGAGAGATGGAGATAAACAGACAAGGTACTTAACCTGCGAAATAAGAATCTCCCAGGCCACTCCCTTGGAAACAAAGCTGTCCCATAACCTAAGGGCACTCCTGTACCATGTGAGATCGATGATGTCTAGAATCTAGATGCACTTCCAGCAGCAAGATGGTAGCCTCAAACAAATTAGGTATGCTTAATTCTCAATTGATACTTCACTGATTTTGCATGACAAAATACATAACAATGTTTAATAAGAATTGCTAGTATGCCACCGACCTTTTCAAGAACGCGCACATTTATATTAAAATTACACCCTTATATTGGTATATTAAACACGTTGGATTTGGATGTGAGTCTAGATCCATACACCACATCTTTTCATGAAGAACAATAAAAAAATGCATGCTTCCTAGCTACTGCATATTAAAAATGGTAGATAGAGAAGAAGCCACCTCGTCTTCAATTCAAAGGGGTAAAAGATGGGGTACTTGTGGACGTCCCCACTGATGGGTTATGCTCCATGACCTCCTTCTAGAGCTCTATGAGATAGTGATGTTAAAAGAGTGAAGGGGAAGGATGGGGGAGAGAAAGGAAAGGAAGCTTGGAGGAAACAAGAGAGAGCCTAAACCAATAATGTGTTAGCTTCAGATGCAGAAAATCAATGACTATAACAGGAAGGATGCTCAAGTATTTATATAGTGGAAATAGAGAATTTAGTAGCAATAAGGTGCTAGTTGCTTCCATACAGCTTTGTATGCAACAAATTTGCAGGCCTTTGCTTCTCAAAGGGGCTCTATTTTGACTAGTCTCTACATCCTATGAAGCAAGGAATACAAGGAGGACAAAATTTATGGATGCAAGAGGTCTAGTTATAGATAAAACTGAGAATTAGACACAACAGGGGTGGCATTTGTGTTTGTGAAGGTTTTCATGCGCTACGCAACAAACTTTTAGGGTTTCACCTTCAAAAGAACTCTACTCTAACTTACACCGGTACGGGTTCTTTGTCTAAGTACGTGTGTCGGTATGTGGGTATGGCAACATGGGTACAGTTGTATTTTAAAACATAAAATTTCTTGAAGGTGTCGAGACGTCAAGGACATTAATAGTTGGTAGGTGGTTGTCCAACTACGTCACATAGCTGCATTAATATGTCCTGTGCATATATAATATATATAAAAATACACACACACACACATGTGTTGTGTGTGTACTGTGTACTTTCATAATTTTAATTGAGATTGTCCATATTTCCAGATTTGAGGTGAAATTTTGGGTGTCTACAGGCAGTACAATTGCTTGTCTTGAGGTTCAAGTGTAAAGTGGATTTGTGTACATCTTATTGTTTTTCCATAACTTGGAACATATTTACCACAGAAAGTGACGACAGGTAGTATGCAGCTGGTAGGTTGTGGCAAGGCTGATGAGCATTATTGGTGGAAATTGACATAATGGAAATTTATTTATAAGTTACCTTTTTTTACTTTTAATTTGGTTATCTCCGATGATACCTGTTCAAAGTCAATAGCGTCTTTTTTTGTTTTTCTTTTCTTTTTGAAATAATAATCTTGTTATGGTGAATTAGGAAATATTAATTGGGAGAACCAATGCAAGTAGGTTTCTTTTTTATGTTCATGTTGACCAACCACTCATTGTTTGTGTTCCTTTATGTGAACAATGTATTTTGGAGGTGTCTATCCTTACCTTTAACATGTTTCTCTCTTTTCCTTTTATTCCCATAGATTGTTGGTCTTGTGGGAAACCAGATATACATTTGGAGGCGTCATGGAAAGCAAAGCATCCTGGTCTCATCTAAAGGACAATTTAGTCGTGGTTACTGTATGCGGTTTGTGATGTGATGCTTATTGTTTGCGCATAACTGAGTACCTTTGACGTGCTCCCCTGTCAATTCCTGATAATGGTTTCAATTTAATTTGTAACTAGGTTTCTTTTTTCACCTTGAAAGTAGTATGCATTATTCATTGCAACTAAGGAGAAAACATAGGGGATATATGATGGAATTAGTTTTGATTATTATCGTATAAAAAGCTAAATTACTAATTTCTCTGTCATGCCTTGTTGTTTACTTGATAGTTCTTATGTGCACTGGATCTCCTGTTCATCCATTTGGATATCTCTTGTGATTGGATTTCCCTAGTTTGACAAAGAGGACAACATATATTTATTCAATCAATCATAAGTCTATTCATCCATATTTACTTGTCAACAACTAGATTTTCTTTACTGACTGTCTGTTGTCCTTCTTTATGTAACTTTTAGTTCCTTGAACACTTAGAAGTCTTGCGTGAATAGTTGCTTTTTTTACTGTATTCACATGTTCAGTAGTTCCGCAGTTCTACTACTCTTCTAGTTCAGCACCGTTCTATATGCCTAGTTCATATAAATGTGATATTAAAACTTTGTTGCTTTCTTCCCTTCTGCAACATGGGGTCGTGCTTGTTATCTTCTTGCTCCTGAAACACAGTCACTTCTTATGTGAGGGTATATGAATTATTTGTATTTTAATTGATCAAGCTTCTTCAACTTATGCAAATGTCTATGACTCTATATAGGTTCCAATTCGCATTCTTCATAATCTGATATTAGGGTTACAAACATGTCATATCTAGGACAGCTAAATAAATCAGAGCTTCTTCTGAATTGGATTGGGAATGAGAATTCCTCAAACCAGTTCCATGCCAATTATAACCGTATCTGATACTTTTATCATGCGTTTTTTTCATTGATTTGTAGTTTATTTTTGGTTATCCTTCAATAAATTGAATTCAAACAGTGATAAGACATCCAAGAGAAAAGATTTTACTCTATAAAAATTTTAATAAATGTGAAGAGTGAAGACCAATATAACTGCAGTCTGCGAAATGAAAGAACTGGTGAATTATATGAAAATAGTTGAAGACAAAGATGCAGCAGGAGTAAAAGAAAGAGATGTGATCTATTTGAATCATGAATGTTATGTGGACTATAATTTTGTAAAACCAGTTAGTGGGAAGTCCGTAGGAATAAACAAAATACATAGCTTTAATAAAAACTGTTCAAGGTTGAAATATGCAACGAATGGTAAAAGGTCAGCATTATGATTTGGTCATGAAATGACCTTTGTCCAATTTTGATCCTTGTGAAAATGTTTGGTGTTAGAAGTGGCTATTTTTTAAAACCGTGTATGTCTTGTCAGACAAGTGAACATGAAAGTGAGCTGTTTTCAGTTAGATACTAATAGTACATTTCTGCATGGAAAATGACTAGAAAGAGGTGTTTATTGAATATCTGATGCCTTCCTTTGAA
The DNA here is from genome assembly GCF_008831285.2 of Nymphaea colorata. Taxonomy (NCBI): domain Eukaryota; kingdom Viridiplantae; phylum Streptophyta; class Magnoliopsida; order Nymphaeales; family Nymphaeaceae; genus Nymphaea; species Nymphaea colorata. The sequence goes on along the minus strand of NC_045139.1, from coordinate 24,329,768 downwards.
TGTAATTCAAGAAGTTTGTGCTTGAGTCGTGCAGAGTTATATATGGAGTTGAACATGCTTTATTTTAAGAATGTTGCTTTATAATATTAAGTTCCACTAAGAAAGATGAACGTACAACATCTCTGTAACTCATTATTCATTTCTTAGCAAAGGTTGAAGTGTCATTATCACAGTGTTATGCGAATAATATCACTGTGATAAGGAGCCTCAAGATGATGATGCAAAAACAGGGGAATTCCTACTGTCTTACATGAGCAATTTCAAAATAAAGGACAAGAATGTGATATTCTTCCTTAACAGCTAGACAGATGAAGTGATTGCATCAGGTTATCTTAGGAGAAGTATACTTGTGATGTGTTACCCAAATTTAAAATGCCCGGCGTGGAAGATAATTGGTGCAGCAACATGCGTATAGAAAATTGTTTTCAGTTCAAGGCAAGATGCTGGTTAAATCCAAGAATTATAAGATGGACATTGATTGTTCCATGAATCAAAATTGCCAATGTATGCCGAACAGAGGGTTATAGTACATGTTTAGGTATGAGTGGTACCTTAGGTGCTTGACCAATCAAGGTATGGATGCTTGGGCTCAAATATTTTGTTTACCTTGTTTATCTGCAATTATAAAAGTTCTTTTGATTACTTGTTTGTTAGGGGCATTTGCATTCTCATCTATCTTTACGATTCATCTTTGTTTGTGTTTTTTATGATAGATTGCTAAAGTTCTTCTGTATCCTAGATTGATTCGTGGCTATTTCTGGTTGTAGTTACATGGATCCAGAGGCGGTCATTGGATGTGGGGATGGAACTGTCCGTGTCTATGATATGTATAGTAGAGCTTGTTCTCAGATTATTAGGTTTGCTTTTCTACTCAATATCTGTCATTACAAGTGAGGGAACTTAAGATCCTTGGTTGGCTATCCAATTATCTATGGGTTTGTGTATATGCTCTTGTAATCTGCCATCATGCTATGATAAGTCCTAGAAGACTCATTGGTTTTATCTTCTTTCCATGGTCCATGTGGAGCCAAAATATAAGCCAACCACAAGTTGGATGGGAAATGACCTTGGAAGACTTGGATTCTCTGCTTACTTCCTTAAATTCTTTTAATTTGAAACAGAATGATAGGGGGATTTGATATATTGACCTGGATGCAGCTACTCACCTCATTGGGGATGGACATATATTTCCAAAATTGAATACCTATTACAGGGAAAACAATGTTATGACTGAAAATGGTCCTATCGCACATATTGGAGACGTTTTTATTCCTATTTTTGTGTCTAAATCCATCGAACTCCTTAATGTCCATTGCGCTATAATTAAGGATTTTTTTTTTTCGTGTGTCAGTGGAACTAACACTTGCATTGTTTTCACTCCTATATATGGGAAGGATCTTTGCATGAAGATAACATATGTTTGAAGGGGAGCAGTGTGTAAACGTTTACATCTTCAACAATATTTTTTTGTGAAGATGTCTTTCTTTGCCTTTAACTCATTTTCTGAGAACTCTCTGCTTATGTAGATACTTTGAGAAATAATGCCAATTTTGGCATAGTAGGTTGGGTCAATGTTGTAAAAGTCAGGTTGAATCAGCTGTTGAATCGAGTAGGTGGAAAATTGACCCAATTCATCGGCTGCTGTAGTGGTGCCACATATCACATATTATTCATTGTTTTGTTACTTTTTGAATATTTGAATGTTTTTCTTAAGATAGAAGGCCAAAACACATTCAACACTTCATCAAGCAAAAGATTGAAACTGAGAGCTGGAACCCAACATTGAGGCAAAAATGAACTAGTGGGTTTATTCACCAAGGGGTTGGTGATAAGGATATTTTTTATTCTTAAAGGCAAGTCGGGCATGGCATGAAAGCATGCTCAACTTGTGCTGTTAAAACTTAATATATTTGGTGCTTTGAGTTTGGATTTGATCCAGTTGTCTCTACTTAGGGGTATTTTAAACTTCTCGCAGCGTAATCTGTTCTATATTATCAATAATTATCCCATCCAATGCGAAGCAACGTGGACTTAATTCAGCTCAGCAATTCAGATTATTGATGGTCTTGCTGTTTGCAGGGTATGCATCATTTAAGTATGCATATGTATAGAAAACCTTGCAGTATCCCAAGGTGTGGCTGATATGTGCATGTTCACATGTTGATAAGTTTGTAACCTCTAGTCTTTGTTGCCTGCTGAGGAAGTCAAGCCACAGTTCAGTTGCAATGAAATGCCAGGCGACAACTTAATTGCTCATCTTATCAATTTTGGTCTTTCTTATGATTGTGCAATTGTTGAAGCTATAGGTTAAAAAAAACATGAAAAGGGAAAGAGTTAGGAAACAGTATGGGAATCATGGTTGGTAAGTCATTTAATAGTTTTTAGAGAATTCATACGAAGTGAGTAGGAAATATAGGCAGGAATCTGTTTGGGGATTTTGATAGGCCTAAGCTTGGTTTCTCAAAAAATTGAGGAAAATTTTGATTTTTAAATCATAGCCACAAATATAATTCAACGCAATTTGTTGACAAGGTTCTTTTCAGTTAGAAAAGTGCAACTTCTCAGAATTTTTTTTATGAAAATTAGGGCTCTTAAGAAAAAATAAATTTGTGAAGGAAAGTAAAAAATAATGAAATACTTTATGTTTCTATTCAAACATAAACAATCCATTGGAGAGGTTCTTAAAAAAATAAACAGGGGAAGGCAAAATAGGCAATGAAACAATAAAAAAATTGTTCTTTTTTTTTATAATTTTGTGATGCATAAAATCTTCAGTTTTCTTCATATAACATGGTATATTATCTTTAACATTACCAGACAAATTTTCAAATAATAATGCGGTATGTTTTAAAATGTCATGATATTTGAGGGTATATTTTGAACATATGGATCCAGAATGCATGTATAAGTCGGTATATGCAACCATGAAAATTTAACATTTCCAAGGAATCAAAATTTCCCAGAGACGTACTCAAGATTACAAATGGATTAGTTCCAGTTCTTGGCACCTCAATTCCTTTGTAGTATAATAAGTTCCGATAGCTACAGTTAAAACCAATTCCAAAACTCAATTTGAATAATAAAATGCATGCAGTGATTTGTCATCGAAATGTTAAATGTGAGAACAATGATTATTTGCCTTCTGTTTTTAATATGCTCTATGTTAAGTGTCCTTTTATACTAAAAAAATGAGCACTTAATAACCTGTCACCCTAATGTTGGTAAGTGTCATTCTGTGTTTGAAGTTTGAACTGAACAAATAAACAAGTTTGTTGATGTTGATTCCCAAGATGGTCAGATGGAAGACAAAGTAAATACATCCATAATCCAATGTCATAGGGGAATTTTCGCATAATAAATATGTCCATTTTTTTAATCAATTGGGTGAGACACTTGAAAAAAACATAGAATAGAGACCAAATTACAATTGCATCATAGCCCAGCATTACAGTGTACACCAGTATGACATCTGTTTGAAGAAGAATATACCAGATATTTTATGTAAAGGAACATTACTTGCAGAGGGATTGCATAAATTTCTTTTAGAGTTTAAAAATGGATGTTGATCTGAATACCTATAAATAGAGGAGGTAATCAACTACTTAATTAATGGGCTCTGTGCCTATATGGAGGACTATAGTTTGCCATTTTCAGTTGAGTATGCTAATCTTTGGTGGTCAATGAAGGAAAAGTTATCTGTGGATCATTTTATGGTTCTAAGTTCCAATTCATCGAAGTATCCTTATTTTGTTACTTTACATGTTATGCAGGATGCATGCTGGTCCAATTACATGTTTATCTCTTTCTGATCATCAATTTATCATTAGTGGTTCTTCACTTGGAAGCATCACTGTGGCCGATCTTTCATCTGAACAAAATGTTGCTTCTTTAAAGACCTCTACTTCACCAACAGGTGAACCATTTCTTTTCTGTGTGCTACTTGTAAATGTTGTTCATCATTGAGTAAATATGTGCCATGAAGAGTCTTGGAATTCTTCTCTTCTGTTCATCCATGCCTTGGACTTTGTGAAGCTGAACAAGTATTTGGCTCCTATCATGAAATTCCTATCATCTATTTCACATGGATATAATGTGATATAACCCTTCATGGTGGACATCTTGCTTTCCATATGGGAAATGGTCATTGTTTCAAATATGATGAAACTTTTGCTAAAGATTATTTTCAAGAACATAGAATTAATTATGTTGAAACTTGTTGTTCCTATAACCCGTATAACAACTTTGAGGGCTTTGATTTCTGTCACTACTATTAGGAAATGGTCATTGCTTCAAATGGATGTCAAAATGTTTTTCTAAATGGTGATCTTACATGGATCCTCTCCTAGGAATGAACATTCCACATGGAAAGGCTCTTCAACCAGGACAGGCTTTATGGGGCTTAAACAACCTCCTAAGACTTGTATGATCGTTTTAGCAAAGTCATATGATTGATCTTGGTTTCAAATCATACTTCATTAATACTGCTCTTTTCACAGAAGATGCTAATTTTATCATTCTTGTTCTTCTCTTTTATGTTGATGATGTGATTGTTATTGGGAGTTACAAGAATGACTTTTAAACAAGTTAGAAGTTTGCTTGAAAAGGAATTTGAAATGTCATTATGTTGGATTTATGAATTGGAATTGAAGTTGGTTACTCTCAATTATGGATTTTTTCTCTCTCCTAAATTTGCATCTAGTGACATTGAAAGATCAGACATAACAAATGATAACATTTTGGGAATATTAGAGGTTCTTTGAATGAAGATGAGCATCAATAATGCAAAATTTATGGAACATCTTACAAGGTATGGGCAGTTAAACGAAGCATTTCTTACCTTACACTTATGTCGCAAGATATCATACAGGTTGTTCATGTTGCAGGCCAATTTTAATATATCCTGACTACCATGAACATTGGTGTACTAATTTGTATCACCTGGTACATCGAGAATACAATTTCCAAAGGTCATCACTTCATATTCTTTATTGGATTTAATTGGTTACACTAATCATATTGGAAAGTTTGCCAAGCAATTGTTGCTTCACTAAATATTGGCCAGTTTTACAGTCACCCTCATTTTGTGGTGATGTAACAAGCAACAGAAAATTTCTCTGCCCAATGTAGGTAGAGTCCATTGATTTAAAAAGGGGAGAAAAAAACAAGAGAAAAATAATTCAATCGGATAGATGCAGCAAGAAATTTCAGGTTCCCCTTTTGTTTTCTGATTGGTGCTACAAAACAATCTCTTCAAGCAGTTCTGGAAACACAATCTAATTTCTGTGATTGGATTTGGAACATAAATATGATGCGAATATATTTATTGGTTGTATATTAAGGTAAAATAGTTTCCTGCGGGACAGATTTCTGATTTGGATTGTATCTTATAGTACATTAAGGCCCCGTTTGATGGCAGGGAAGAATTTGACGTGGTAAATTTACTATGGTAAATTTTTCTGGAAAAATTTACAGGATGAAATTTCTCCCTCTTCCAATTTGAGGCCCTGTTTGATTACAGGGTAGTTTTTTGCAGGGTAAAATTAACCCTGTTTGATGCAGAGGGTGAAATATATGAAAGACTTTTCAGGACTGCTAGTAGTAGTTGTTTTTTTTTTTATTTCCCTTCAAATTCCGTGAGAACAAATTGGAAAATGATCTTCCAAAACAATAAAATGTTGAGGTTTACACCTAAGCATACTTCATACCTAGTTGCAATTTCAATGCTTCCACTTCAACTAACAGCAAAACATATTGTTGGAAATGTCTGAATTGCACATATATTTGTCCATGGCAATGTCTCACTCTATTTGCATGCAGCACAGACAAAAATTGTGCAAACAAGAAATTTGATCGTTGCAATTCCTAGCTTCATTCCTTACAATAATAACTGCTATTTCTTGCAGAGACACAAATTCACAACAAAGGAATCTCAGGGCATTTGGATTGCAATACAATATAAACACAACGAAAAAGAACAAAAACGCTTTCCTGTTGAAATGCTCAAATATAGCGGTCAGTATAAAATAAGCCAGAAATTATGGAATTCCACTAGAGAATTACCCACATGAGTTTGCCCATTCACTATTCAACTGGTAATTATCGTGCTCCAAGTGATGACATCTCTCTCAAGCATTTAATCGAACAAATTCTACTGCCCAATTAATTGCATCTCCGACACTGCCACATTTTGCGAAAAAGTTCAGAATTCTTGATGGACAAAAGCAGATGAGTACCCATTGTGGATTGACATCGCTGAACTTGTTTGCACTCTTGGATAGCTCCCAACATGCAACAATCTCAAAAAACAAGAACCAATGTGGAGATATTTGGCCCCAACCCTTTCAGTCTGTTGCCGTGCGTTTAACTGCGTGTGTTAATCATACACTGAACTCCTCCTTCCTCACGCTAAAACAAGGGAGCAAAGATGCCATCGCCGCACGATGAAGTTGAAATCTAAAACCGGTGGGAGGAAGAAGTAGGGAGGGAGAGCCTGCCGATGGGAAAGAGAAGAGGCGGCGATTGTTCGGTTTCCCCAAAAGACAGAGAGAGAGAGAGAGAGCAGAGAACAGAGAGACTACCTTGTGATGGTGGTTCTTGGAGATTCTGTGGTGGTTCTTTTCGCGGCCGGAATGTGGTGGTGGAGCTCAATAGCTGCAGCGATGATCGGCGTAGAGGAACGAGAGAGCGAGAGAGGAGAGGAAGGAGAGGGAGCGAGAGAGGAGACGCAGCGTTGCGGGTGAAATTCCCCGCGGTAAAAAGTCCGCGGTTAGGAGGTCGGATTTTTTTGCTGGTTAATTTTACCCTCGCCGTACACATTTTCCTTGTGAAAATTTTTGATGTTTGATGCACACACTGCTCACCGGGATAAATTTCCCTCAGCCATACGAATTTTACCCGATGCACAGGATTTTTCCTGTGCATCAAACAGGGCCTAAGGGAAAACAAAATAGAAAATGATTCAGAACAGTTTGAAGGCCAGGTTGAAATCAGAAAGGATGTTGATTCAACATTGAGAAATGTCCTACATCTGGCGCAGTATGAATATTTGTAACAGAAAGAGACTGAATAAAAACAAGATCAGATTCTGAATGAAATTATACAATCCAGACAAGGGAAATAAAAAATCCAAAACTGACATGAGAGTTGAAGTTTAAGATCTCGGGCATGACAACCAAAAATTCAATAATATGATATGTGATGATTTCAGTTCAGAAAAAGTCAATGGTGGAATATAAATAAAACTGTTCAAGAGGAGCAGAATATGAGGAAGGAAGAGGTCTGATGCAGTAATATGTAGAGAAAGGAGAAGAATAGACTTTCTAACTGGAAGAACCGTTGTTGTTGTTGTTTTTTTTTTTTCAAAATCGCTCTAGGCATACCTTTCTGGGAGAAATCTGCAACCTGGCTTTGATACCATGAAAGATTTCCAGTAAGTTCTTGGAAAGGCCAGCACGGAAAATAGAGAGGTGAGGCAACACTCTGCCCTAATTTTCTCCATATAAGATAAAGCATTTTGATGGACTTCAAAGTCCCTGAGATAACAGAATAATTAAAATATGAGTCGATCATATTGTATTACATGTGTGGACCTGGACAGAATTTGATCCAGATACGAAACACATCTTATAACAGAAGTGACTCATTTTCTTCTTGGTATTTTGAGATTTTAACCTGAGAAAGGTGTGTCATTGCTGATTGATGTTTAATGTCGATGGTTGATTGCTTTTTTCACAGTTTAAATTGGATAAATCAATCTGGTAACACTTGGTTTTGGACTCAGCTCACTGACTGACTGTTTTTTGGTTTATCAGGAATCTCAAGCTTATGTTTTAATCAGGGCTCTTACTATGTTTTTGCTGGTTCGACCTCTGGGTTTGCTCACTGTTGGGATCTCAGGTTGGCTTACACCCATATATCATGGGATAGCAATTGTTGTAATATCATCTAAATGCATTAGCTTTATGGTTTTTCTGATCTGCTGATTGATGCCTTTCTGTGAGTCTATCGTCTGCATTCTTGACACTCTCATGTGATCACCATGTGTGCTGAACCTACAGTATTTCAATATTGTCATTTGTGTTCACTATGTTCAGAAAGACAAGATGAAAGCCTCAACAAAATCTACTGCTTGAATATAAAGTATATTCACCGTTTTGATTCATTCAATATCCATAATTTGTCTGTATTTTTTCCCCCTTTGGCAACTGGATCATTATCGGTAGCAGGCAAGAGACTACTGTTTTTTATAGGATGTTTCCTAAAGTAGATTCATTCGAACTTTTGGAAGAATTGATAGTAATTTCTTTGCAAAAATGTCAAAATCTGAAATTTCTCTTACAACCTTTTTTCTTAATGAGAAAGTAAGGCAAGCACAATTGAATGTAATGGTTAACAAGGAGCTAGCAGCAACACATGCTTACAAGAGTGTCCATGTAAAGCACTTTTTTGTTGTTCCATGTTATTTTCTTGCATCATCAAATTTTTCTCATGCTTGTTTGTTCGTTCAAAGGGTTTCTGGATTATGGAGCCACATGTAGCGTTCATTGTTTTGGCCTGTACAGGACTTTGAAGCCATTCTGGGAGACTCGTGCAAGCCCAAATGTCCTGTATTCCATGCATCATCTGTTGAATGACACATCGTCACTGGCTGTGGGTGGCATTGATGGTGTTCTACGCATTATGGATCCCAACACAGGTGATGTGCTCTCCAGCTATGTTCCCGGAGGTGTCATCAATAGATCAACTTTTTCTAGTGGCTTGGTTCAGAGGAATGTAAGATCCCTCTCTCAAGACTCGCGAATAGATGTAATTCCTAAAAAATTCAGGCCTCCCATAACTAGTCTTGCTGTGGGCATGGAAAAGGTGATCACTGCTCACAACGACAAATATATCATGATGTGGAAATTTCATTCGTAGCCACCTCTTTGCTTGATTCAGCATATAGTTGAGGGCATTGTGCATTCGAGACAAACTCTCCCCTGTATTTTTTATATTCATAAGATTGACTATGGTGCTGATCCTTATCCTGACCAAGGATTTACATGCTTTTCTCTTGCTGCAGCATTTGAACAGAATCTCCAATCTGTATGAGATAAATCAGGATACATACTTTTCTTGTACTGCAGCTTTTCCTTCTTTAGCAAGGTCATTATGAGCATGCGGCCCCTTCCTAACAGCTCGTTTGGTGTGGAAGGAAATCATGTGGGCTGTCTTTTTCAAGCATCTCTGCATGGCAACAAAACGGCATAGATTACAATTACACATTAATCGCACCATACGTTTAAAAAAAAATTGAAGACACGATAAAACGTGGAATTGTATTAAACATGAACATTCACAAATTACATTAATGAAATCATTTAATTTCAAATAACTCCGATGGGTGCATGAAATCCAAGGCTCTCAGGTTCAGAAGTCATGTCTTGCATACATGTTCCTTGAGTATCTTAAGGAACCAAGTCAACCAACAACAAGATATGGACAACTATTTGCTTTTTCACGCTTCCTGATTTGCAGCACGAGCATTTTGTTACTACAGCCATCCGGTTTCCTATTCAAACTGCTATTTGGCCTCTCCACAACCAATGTCATGCCAGCAGGAATGTAAGTATCAAACAAGAACTTAAGAAAGTACAAAACCCAGTAATAGAGTATTTGTCATTGGAATCTATCCCCTAATCAACATCAGGTTAAGCAATCAATTTTAGAGATGATGATGAAGATAAGAAGACTCCTTTATTAATTGTGTTCTTTAGATACCAAACAATTCTCATGTTCAGCTCCCATCTATCGGGGCACACTGAAATTGACTAGCAACATGTATATCATGAACTATGTCAAGCCAAGTAATGGTCAATCAAGTAAAATAAAGTACCAACAGGTTGTCGGATTTTCAAGAAGTTCACCATCATTAATTTTCTTCACACCTACACCTTCAAGTGTTTCTACAATCATGTCATCAGTAAGTCCAAACTTGTTTACAAAGTTGACAGCAGACAGTGGATGTCTTTCAGATCTTCTATATGGTTACATATTCATATAATTTTGAGAACCTTCTCTAGTGGAATGTCTGTGGTAGGAGATTATTTCTTTTGTATGTTCAATATTAGTTTTTACTTTGATCAACATAATCAATTTCCCATCAAAATCATTATAACTATCTTGATCATCCTTATGGGTATTTATATTACATGGAAGCAATTTGTGCGAAAAGGTATAATATGAATCATGTTTAGAAAATTATTTTTGAAACCTTTTTTTTATTCAAGAAACATATAGTTGATAACCTTTTGACTTGCATAATATTCTAAAAAACCATTTTATGACTTTAGGGGAAAGTTTATCACTTTGTTTGTTAAGAATAAAATATTTGCAACCAAACACTTTTAATCTATTGTAATTGGATCCAATATTTTAAATTTTTGAAAAGAAGAAATGTCATCTGGAATTTTTAAAGGCATTCTATTGATTAAGCAAGCTTAAGTTAGAACTGCCTCAGCCAAAATTTTTGTGTACTTCTTTTGAGATAAAAAAAGTTCTAGCTGTTTCAATAATATGACAATGTTTTCTTTCAAATATTCCATTTTGTTTAAGCATCTTTCGGCAGGATTTTCGATAAATAAGTGTGTTTTCTTTTAAGTAATTTTGAAATAGATTTGAAAGCCATTTTTCTCCTGCACTAGTCTTAAAAGTTTTGATATTACTTTCAAATTAATTTTTGTCTTTAAAAATAGATTGGAACATATCTTTCTTTAAAAATATATTGGAACATATCTTGTGAAGTCATTAATAAATATCACATTATATGAATACCTACCCTTAGATATAACTGGAAGTAGACCCCATATATCCAAAGGAATGTATTAAAAAGAGTTGTGCTTACAAAGGTTCTATTTTCAAAAGGTAGGAACTTCATTTTCTGTGAATACATTCATTATAAGAAAGTTTTTTATTACAAAATTTCTTCAACGAAGAAATACAAGACATTTTTCTTAGGCTAATGTGCCCAAGTCATTGGTGTCAAAGAGATTCATGATCTTCCTTTGTGACACTATAAAAAAGATTTGACAAAGATCAAATTATCCATATAATATAAGTCGTCTCTTTTATATCCTTTCCCAATCATCTTCTCGGATGGGAGATCATGTATTAAATATTTTTTAAATAAGAAAATAACTCTACAATCATGATCTATAATTTGGGATACTGGAAACAAATTCAAATTTAGTTTAGGTATGCATCTTACATATGGAACATTGAACTTCTTGAAATTCAGGTTTTGTTTTTCTAAAGCTCCAATGCTTTTAGTTTTCAAAGAAATCCCATCAGCCATAAAAACACAGCAAGGATATTGATTCATCTTGAGTTTAGAAAGACATTTTGCATTTGGCGTCATATGCATGGTTCATAATCTAAAAGCCACAGAGTCATACCTTGAGTAGTAGTTGTCATTGCTCCTGTGATTTGTATATTTGCTTTGAAGAATGGTTGAAGAGCTTCAACTGGTTGTTTAGGTGATAGTCCTCTTATAGATTTGTGCTTCTCCTTTTCACGATGACTTTCAGTTAAATCAACTTCCTTATCAAAATTTTCAATTCCAGTACTTTGGTTTTGTGTCCTATTTATCGAAACAAATAATTTTCTGTTTTTTTCTTCATAATTATATTTAAAAGGAGGAGACCTATAAGTTTTTTTTATAGTTTCTGGGCCTTGAAACTGCCAATACACTTTCATTAGCCCCTTGGTGAGTGAATCGAGTTTCATCCATGATCAGTTTAAGAAAAAGGCTTCATTAATCATAGGCACTATAGATCTATGTAACAGTGAAGTTATAACAATATCAAATCATGTCTCAAACCCACGCAAAATGCATAAAATTTATCTTCTTGCATTTGCTTTTCTCTCAGCAATATATTTTTCGGATCTTTCCAATTGAGCTCAAATATTGAGAGTAGACCTAGGCATCAGGCCGGGTACCCAATGGGTACCTGGTACCCTGCCGGATCAGGCCCGGGCTTGGGCTTGAAAAAACTGGTCCGGGTCGGCCCAACGGGGAGCCGATCCGATCCGATAACAATGTTGAGAAAATCTACTAGTTTGAGGTTTTCTGTATTTTGGAACTTTATTATTAGGTAGTTGTTTGAATTTTAATTTCTTATTAGACTCTTTATGTAAGTGGTTAGACATAACCCTAATCAGTATTTATTCTAAAGGAAGGGGAGCAGCCGTAGACAATGTGACTAGACAATGTGACTGCTTCTTACTCTCTTTCTTCCTCATGTCTTCTTCTTCTTTCCTATCTCTCTAAGCAACATGGTATCAGAGTGGAGAAGTCTTGGGAGTCTTTTTCTTCCTTTCCTCTCTGTTGTTGAACTCTTTTCTTATCTCTTTTCTGAATGTTTGCCACATTTGAGAGGTACTCATGTTTTCTTTTTGGTTTGTGGTCACATAATATGACCTAGGGCTTTCGATTGCTGTTGAAGTCAGTGGTGGAATGTTGTTGATCTCTCTGTTGAATAGTCTGCAAGTCCCCACGTTGAAGGATTTTTTTTTTTTTTTTGTTGCTGTTGAATGATAATGGAGTTGACGTCTTGGAGGCTCTATGAATAACGTGGAAGCCAGTAGTTGTTGAAATCGTTGAATGACTTTTACTTGTGTGTACCAAGTCTGTCATCAAATGTTTGATGTTGTGTCAATTTGATAACTAGCTACAGAAAATAGTTGTCTGCCCTGTTGTCCCTTATTTGGCACAGTTATATTCCTATTCAGACTGTAAGATACCACGTGCTGCAGTTGGGCACCTGTTGTGGAGCTATAAAAGTGAGTGCAGTCTGCCTTGGATTTCTAAATTCATCTACCTTTGAGTTTTCATGACATGCTGCAGTTGGGTACCTGTTGTGGAGCTGCAGAAGTGAATGCAGTTTGCCTTGGATTTTCAAATTCACCTATCTTTGAGTTTTTTTTATCATGGAGGCCAGTAAATTCCTACAACATGACACATTTGAATATGGAAATAAGCAAACTGAGATTGGCATAGAGTACAAAGCCTTCTCAAATCCTTTCTCTTTTGGATCTACTATCAAACTTGATGGGGCTAACTATGACTATGAGCTAGAACGTTCATGTTGTTGTTGGACATGGAAATAAATATATATTGGAAGAAGATGAGCCAGTTAAAAAGATTGACAAATATGCATGGTGGGAGGAAGAAAACAATATAATTAGTGTTTGGCTTATGAATAGCACTCAACCCCAAATTGTTGAGGGGCTATGTTATTATAATACAACAAAAGATATGTGGAATTCTCTCCGGTAGACATACTTTCATGACAAGAACATCAGCAAAATTCTACAAGTTCAACAACAACTGTTACGAATGCAATAAGGTGACATGAACTTAACTGAATACTTTACAAAGTTGTAGTTTACTTATAAAAAATTGAGCTCCTTAAAACTACCCTGCAAGCGTTGTCTCAAATCTCACATAGAGCAAATGATTGTTGTTAAATTTCTTGTTTTACTAGCATCAGATTTTTCTGCAGCCAAGATTCAAATACTTACAAGATCAGATTTTCCTGATCGTGATGAAACCTTCTACAAGCTCAACAAATTCGCTTTTACTCTTCCTCCATCCACAAACAACCCACAGTTATCTGCTCTTGCCTCATTTGGAGGATGACGAAGTGGACAATACTCTTTCCGCAGTAGAGGAAAAGGACATGGTCCAAGAGGATGTGGAAGACTTCATTGCACATATTGTGGTCATCTTGATCACTTAGAGGATATCTGCTAGAACAAAGTGGGTAAACCTAACTTATTTGCATCCTTGACTGTGACATTCTCATCCATTTCAACTCCAAACACGAAGTTTATGAGTATCGTTCCTAAGGCGAATCTCACTGCTGCTCTTATAGATGTTATATCTCTCAATTTAAGTCTAACTGAACTTGATCTTATTATGGAGCAATGATCTAATACTACATCTTCTACCTCATCGGCTTTTATTGCTATCACAAATTCAGTATATTCTGCAGGTAGAACTCCTTATTATAGCTATTGGATAAATGATTCTGGAGCATCTAAACATTTTTGTGGATATGCTAGTATTTCAAACCTGCAGAAATTTAATCTCTCACAGAATATTCGATTGGTGGATGAAAATCTATCTCCGATAAAAGGACATGGAGATGTTTATCTATCTCTGTCTTTACATGTTCATGAAGTGCTATATACTCCTAAATTCCCAAAGAATTTGTTATTTGTAAGCAAACTAACTAAAGATATGAATTGCCGAATTATGTTTGTCCCAAGTACTTGTGTATTTCAGGACCTATCAACTGGTAGAAAGATTGGTGGAGGCCATGAGAAAGATGAAATCTACTTATTGGATACATCGGTTAAAGAAGCGTAATTTTCAATTGATTTACCTTCAAGTGCATTCCAATGGCATCTCAGACTTGGTCATCAATCATTCCCTAAACTTCGACAGTTATGTCCTCAAATTTCTTTTACAACATCTATCGAGTGTGAAGCTTGTCAACTGGGTAAGCATAGTAGTACTTCTTTTCCATCAAGTCAAAGTTAGTCTAGCCATAATGTATTTGACTTCATCCATGTTGATGTTTGGGGGCCTAGTCGGGTTCCAAGTCAGTTGCCATTTCATTATTACTTGTCTACTTGTATCTTGAAATCTTTCATATTGAAAATGAAAACTCAATTTAATTCTTGTGTCAAGATTGTTCGCACTGACAATGCTCTCGAATTCAAATATATTTCTCTACTTGAATTCTATGAATTTCATGGTATTGTGCCACATTTTACCTGCCCTCACACATCTCAACAAAACAGTGTAGTTGAAAGGAAACATCGCCATTTGTTGGATGATTCATTCTCATATGCTTCTTAATTTTGGAAAGATACAATCTTAGCTGCATGTTGCCTAACAAATAAATTGTCATTCTCTTCCACTCAAATAGGGCCTTGTTCTCGTTACCTCCACGTATATTTGGATGCACATGTTTTGTACATCGACTTGGACCTAATCGTGATAAACTAGTTATGCAAGCAACTAAATGTGTATTTGTGAGATACTCTTGAAATAAAAAAGGGTATTGATGCTTAGATCATATACCTAATTGAGAGTTTGTCAGTGCCGATGTAACATTCCCTGAGTTTTCTCCATTCTTTCCTGCAAGCCCTTCACATCCACAGTCTGAGATGCCTCATTCTGTTCCACTCTCAGTTTCTCCTATTCCACTTGGGTCCTAGTCTGAGATGCCTCATTCTGTTCCACTCTCAGTTTCTCCTATTCCACTTGGGTCCAATCTATTTATATCATCCCCTACTTATCTCAATTCTTTCATTCTATGGTTTAAAGACCATCCTCTCATATATTAAAAAAGGAATTGATCATCTAATGACCTTGCACCGACTTACTCTTGAGAAGTACATAGTTCTAACTTACATGACATGCCTGAGTGTTCCATTGATGCTTCTCATCCTAATGAATTACCAATTGCACTATGTAAAGGGATCATACAATGTCCAATTCATCATCTTTCTAAATTTGTTAGTACATCTCATTTGGGAGATCATATGTGCAAATTTATTGATGCCTTGTAAGCTATTGTAGTTCCTATCTCACATGAACAAGCTCTTTTGAATTGTAAGTGGCTTGTCAAACTTGGGATCTTGTTGAACCTGTACTGTTGGCTTGAAATGAGTATTGACCATCAAGTATAACTTCAACGGTACAATCGAGTGATACAAGACACAGTTGGTAGCAAAAGGATACACACAGACGTATTGTATTGATTTTTTTGAAACTTTCTCTCCAGTGGTAGGTTTGACAACTATACGACTAATTATATTTGTTGCAGTTCATTATGGATGGAATATGTACCAATTAGATGTCAAAAATGCCTTTTTGTATAGAGATTTATGTGAAGTAGTTTATATGCATCAACCACCAGACTTTGAGAAACATGAGAAGTGTACCAAGGTATGTTTGTTAAAAAAAGCTATATATGGTTTGAAGCAAAGCCCAGAACATGGTTTTAGAAGATGTGTGATGTTGTATCTAAGTTCAGGTTTCATAGATCTCCCTTAGATTATCCATTGTTCATAAAAAGAACCTCACAAAGTATAGTGGTTATCATGATATATGTGGATGACATTATTTTAATGGAGACACTGAACAAGAAATATAAGACACAAAAAAACATCTCCAACAACATTTTGTTACTAAAGACCTTGGCTCTCTACGTTACTTCTGGGGGATAGAAGTAGCAAAAAGTAAAGAAAGTTTAGTTTTTTCTCAAAGAAAATATGTTCTTGATTTTTTACAAGAGACAGGTATGACTAGAACTAAACCAACATCTATTCTTATGAATTCACATATTCACTTATATGACGATAAATATGAAAATATAGATAGCAAATCATATCATTCACTCATTAGAAAACTATTATATATAACAATTACTTGGCCTGATATATCTTTTGCTGTGAAAAAACTGAGCTAGTCTATGGACAAACCAAGAAAAGTCCATTAGGATGCAATTATACTACTATTGAAATTTCTAAAAAGTTCTCCTAGAAAAAGTCTATTATTTAGAAGAAGTTCATCATTCTAAATAGAATCTTATTCTGATACAGATTATGCAGGTTCTATTGATGACAGAAAGTTTATTATGTGATTCTATATTTTTATTGGAGGTAACCTAGTTTATTGGAGAGTCACAATACTGAGCCATGGCTCACTACCACTGAAATCACCTAGGTGAGAGCCATACTAGAAGGTCTTGGAATTCAAGTAGAACTACCTATAAAAATGCACTGTAACAATAAAGCGGCTACTTATATAGCCAACAATCATGTCTTCCATGAACAGACCAAATATATCGAGGTGGATTGTCACTATATTAGAGACTTAGTTCAAACATGGATTATTTCTACTGAATATGTTGCTTCATGTTTTATGAACTAAATCAAATTTAGCTAGTTGGGCACTCATAGAAGTACCAATACTATTTAGAAGCCAAACATAACCTTGTGATTGTTTGTCTTCCATTTCCTCCACTTTTTCTCATAATCTTTGATTGTCTTTTTCTTTTTCAACCTCTTCTAGTTCTTTTGTTTTATCATTTACATTCTTTGTAAGACTCAACTTAGGCTCAGAGTAGTCTATAAAAGGCCTTTACCTCCTATGTGATGTTTCATTGTGGATGCCCAAGTCACATAGTTGGTAGAGGAAAACTTAAGAAATGACTGCAAAGGATATATTCCTTTTCCTCCATTCTTAGAAGAACAAATTCTGGAAGTGACAGAAACATAACACACTTGAAAAGGAGGCTTGAGTTGTTGACAATCTACTAATCAGCTATAGGATCCTCAATCTTCATGCAGCCTAGATGATGGAGCAAAGAAGTCTTGGTCACACTTGCATAAGTGATTGATGGCTACAATCAATCAGTTAGATCGGTGGAATTTGATTTGCATGTGATTAAATTTTTGTATTATCTCCAACAATGAATAATTCATTTTCCTTTTCCTTTTTCATGTGTATTGAATAGTTAATTGAATGAGTACCTGGATCAAACTTAATGACTTGAAGTTAAGTCGGAGGGCGGCAACTATAACTTTCCAATTAGATGAGGGCAAAATATTTAATATAATAAGAAAATTACATAGATTAGGATGACTCTACCTACTGCAGCTAAATCTTTAGCCATTACTGCCATTTTATTAACATGATCAATATGATCATTTTCTTTCAATTCACATGAACTATATTGTCCCAATAATAATTCAATGTGAATTTCTATGGTGTATCATGTTCCTTAGCAACATTCGCACAAGAAGTTGCTTCAGCAGCCATATGGATCAGTTCACTGCAAACTTCTCAACTCAAAATGGAAGAAAAATCATACTCAACCTCGCTATGATGCCATATGAGGGAATCAGATATAGATGTAAATATGTATCTCCAATACCAAATACCAGATGTTTCCCTGAGTAAAAACAAGAATTAGATACAAATCTATATCTTCAATAAGCCAATGCACAAAAAATACTCAAGCTGAAACACAAAAAAAAACAATCAATTGAACTTAGCAACTTGCTCTCAAAGAGCAACCACATACAAAAGAAATGAATTATAACAAAAATACTCATTTTCTTGCCATGTTGTTTGTAACTCAGTAAAGAAAGTTGAACACACGTCTGTGCACATGCATATAAAGCAGAAGATGCAAAATTTCAAGCTTACTGTTACCTGCTAACCGGTCTATATCTATTTTGTCTTGACGGTTCAAAAGAAAAGTTAAACTTAGGGCCCTTTGGATGTGCTTCCTTAGTTAAGGGTGTTTTTTTTGCTTTACTTGATACATAGGTAAGTGACCCTTTTGAAATGCTTGTTTATTTATTTATTACTGGATGCTTCCATCTATATAATGAAATTATCATAAATGCTGTTGAGATCATATGTATTTAAAAAAAAATGCGTTTAAAACGTTAAAAAAATAAGTCAGCCGAACAAATGTTAAAAAACACCATTTTTTGAAAGCCATGCCAAAACGAAGAAACATAAAAAAAATATTTTTTTCGTGTTTTTTCCTTTTTTTTCATTTTAGGCTTTTTCTTGCGTTTCAATGTTAGATGGCTTGTGTCTGTTTTCTGATTTTTATCTATTGCTTATCTACTTATCCTTTTATGGTGTCTTATTAGTTTCTCATTTATTTTTTTCTTTATTTTTAGGATTTTTTAATTTAAAAAAATTACCATATTTTTCCTTGTTTCAGGCTCTTCGTATTATATCATTATGTCACTCAAACCCTCTACAAGGAGTGTTCATTTATCTCTACGACTAAATAACTTGTTAACTATTTTTATAATTAACTATTGCACCATATCTCCCTATCTCTCATATGTATTTTACCGTTGAAACTTTATAGCAAGTTTGTTTTCAATTAAACCCTTATCATTTAGGAGATTTCACGGTAACTTTGCACAGACCATGAACCTTTAAAAAATCAATCGAGTTAATTAGATAATAATTTAGTTTATATAAATATTAAAAAAAACAGTTCCTGTAAATTGAAAAATGTTAGTAAATTATTTCCTTTTCTTGCATCCGATCGGCCACAGCAGCACCAAATTCTAGCAGCGGCCGCGCTGCAGCTTCCCGACTCCCAAGAGTGCATGCATATCTCGCCGGCTCATGTGCCCCCTTCCAATGCCCCCTCATGCTCATCACGCCTCCCTCGCTCTTCTCCTCGACCTCTGCTCCGGCTGCCTTTCCATTTCTTTTCCCTTGTCTTCTCCCGATCGATCGTTCAGTGTCGGAAGCTGTCACCATTTTCCGAGGCGCCTCCTCTTCCATTGTTGCTTCTTCCCTCCACCTTTGGCCTCGTTTTCTCCCCTGCTCCTCTCTCACTCTTTTGCTCTTTCATTCCCTTTCTTCTCTTCTTCCCACCCTCCTTGCTCCTTGCTGCGGCCTTTGTCTCCCCATCCCCATTTCTTTTACCCTCTTCCCCACCTGCTCCCTCCCCTCCTCTCCCCTTCCCATCTTCCCCTGCACCTGGGTCCCCTTCCCCTTCTCCTTGGTAATTGTTCTCGCCTCTTGCTTTCCTTTTCTCTCTGAACTCGAGGCTTCCATTCCTGCAGTCGCGGCCTCTTCACCTTCAACCCAGCTGTTGGCTACAGAGGGGGTATATTAGTTCTTCGCCTTCTTCGTGTTGAAGATTTTTCACTAGCTATTCAACTCCAACCAAGAACCTCCTTGATGCAAACTTGACTTTGGTTCATGCATGGGCATGCAGTGTCTTTACCTTTGGCTGGATTATCTTTCGTCAGGGCGGCTTGTTCGGGCCTCACCTTATAGCTGGAGATTCCAATCGTATGCTTTATGTTCAACCCATTGTCAGTATGAAATTTCTTTTTAAAAATTAAAAAAATTCTAAAAAATTAGGTAAAAGTAAAATAAATAAAAAAATTACTAATGTTACTTTGACAATTGATTAGATAACATCATAAAAATGATGAGACGTGGGTGAAAAATAGTATATTAAAGTAAATAATAGTTATGGGTACGATTACCATGTAACAAATTTTATTGGTCCGATGTTAGACCAATTTACTAGATGTATGATACAAAGGCTGAGTTAATGAAGGAGTTAATGCTATAGGATTAGGGTTTCTTTAATTGATGAGCAACTGGACTCTCTCTCTCTCTCTTTTCTTTATTGCATTTAATTTTCTGTTAACCATCTCCCTCTTTTCTTTACTACATAATTAATTTTCACTTTCAGCTCTCTCTTTTCTTTATTATGCTTTCTGGTTAATCATCTCTGTCCCTTCTTTAATACATTGAAAAACTAGAAACTGACGGCTTGGCTGAACACTTAAAAAGAATCGAACGTGTAGCAAAAAAATGAACGTATTTTCCAAAAAGATGACTTTCATTTTTTTTGGCTGAGTTATATTTAACGTACTTATTACATTTTTTTTAATACAACGCGATATTTATCACAACTAGATCCGTTCAACGATTTCATCAATTCATCTTTCACATGAGCGGGCATTCTTCCCCACTTCGGTAAGCCATGTACATGTCCAATAACTGTTTCATGAGAATTTTGGAGCAATTCATGGCTAGCGCAGCGTTGGAGATGACAACACCTTATTTTTCTATATGATGGCTTCTTCATGCCACACATATATCCTCTGTTGCCATGGATGAATGTTAATGAAAGAGATACATACTATCTCAAGCAACCCAATTTTGCAGACTTCGTTTCCTCGACATGAAAAATTGGAAATTTTCAACCAGATTTGATATTTTTAAATAAATTAAAACATCAATAAAAACATGTCAGAAAGTAGGTAGAAAAGTTGAGCTTCTGATTTTCTAATTTCTATACAAAAGTATACTAAATAAATGCTGAAAATGCAAAAACTACTCTAAAATGTGCTAGCACACAAAGCTTGCAATTGCACAGCAAACAATATAGAGAAATAAATAGAATACCAAAACAAACCTACACTAGGAATCACCCGCTTCTAAGTTCTTTAAACCTTACATTTCTGTCTGCTCCCCACTATAGTGCGACCACCATAAATGTAAAACAAATGTACCTGGAAAATGTGGAAGGTACATTTAGTTTTTGCTATATACGAACAAGGTTGCCCAACGAGTAAATCAACCGGGGGTAGAAGGAATGATAAGCAAGAAGGTTGCCCAAAGCAAAATCATGATCCTCTTGGACAAACATTTCCCCCTCGAAAGTTCCCACAAGTGAAGCACAAAACTCCAGGTTGGTAGCCTCGAGATCCCACGGTTCAAGTTCAACAAAGGAGTTACGCTCTGAAATAAAGAAAACACGGGATGAGTATGATCAGATGAGGCAGCATTTCGAAGAATTGGAGATGTCCATTGTCGAATGGGTGAATCGGCAAAAGGCACGGGAGCAACTGACTCCAGCCAAATCCAAGCAATTAGACATGTTAAAGAGTGTCAAACTCCCGAAGTACCTCCTAAGAGCAGCAAGGAAAAAGGGGTTGAGGACGCCAAGGTCCAAGGATCCATTCATAACTCCATGAAGTGTGAACCAAAGCCAATCGGGATAAGGGAGACTCTAACTCCATTACAAAAGTCAAGCCAAGCTAAGCAAGCCGAGAGTGCTAAAAAGGGCTACCGTGTTTCCAAGATTAAAATCCAAAGGCCCAAAACGAAGAATCATTCCCTTACCATTGAGAAGACCACGGTTTTCCCCAAGTCCTTTGAGAAGAAAACTCTTGCGGATATGCCACCAAAACGATCTAAAAGTTTGGAGTGCTACAATCAAGTTTACATGGGACTTGAGTGGCATGAGGTGGCTGAGCAAGAAGAGGTGATGAAGCACCAAGAAGATGAGGACATCCCCACGAAAAGTAGGATGTCACCTAAGGAGGGTGGCGATATCTCTAGCCTCAAGAAGGAAAGCATGGAACCAGCCGGCCTATGCATGGCAATTTGTCACACAAGAATGGATCTCTCCCAAGCGGTTAAGTCATTGCCTAAGGAGGGTGGTACCCATGGCAAGAGCACTTGGGCAGACCAATTCCTAAGTCCTATCGAGTGGGCCACTATCGTCCCTACCACCATACATGAGGAGCTTGACTACGAGAAGGAAGATGGCATTATTCCTAGCTTACACCCATATAATCTTGAACCACCTCGCACCATCCAAGTGAGGGTGCCTACTTTGAGAAAAGGAATGCTTTCTTGGATGAAAAGAAGGCAATTTCTTTTGAATGTTCCTAATACTACTTCCACCAAGCGTAAGGGTCTTGTTGACAAGAGTGATCTTATGGTTGATCAAGACGCATGTGAAAGAAGAACTTGGATCACTCCTTCTCTACACCGGATGGCTATTGAGCATCAATGTATGAACAAGCCGTCGACGCAAGTTAGAATGATCTTTGATCCGAGTACACATAACCCAAGGCTGGATAACCGAAGGAGGCTTAAGTGGCTCTATATGAAGCTTAAGTCCCAACTTGGCATAGTCCCAAGAAACTATGGTCCGGAACTTGTCCAAGGGACATATGGAGAGGAAGCAAAACAGAGTAGTGCAATGGAAGCATGGAAGAGAAGAGTTGCTATAAAGGCAACCTGACTAACACCATCATGTGAGCCCACTGCCCAAGATGAGCAAGAGGGCCTCCTTGTTAGACCCAAAGGCCTCCATGAACAAGTTTATGATAGGGGTAGACCTTACCTAGTCCTAGCTTGGAGTGACCGTACATGGTCCGAACATCTCCAAGGACACCATGAGTCCTTGCTTGAGTCACTTCCAAGAGATTATGGACCTTACCCCGAAGCTTGAATGTTTGGTAGGTGAGTTGATGAATCGAATGACACAATCTACCCTAGAAGATTGTAAAGGATGAGCTTGGGGTCAAGCTTGATGTAAGGAAGGTGGAGTTGATATGTGCCTAATTCCGACTATACTGAGCGAAGCTGAGGATGCAGGAGATAGCGTGAAAACTCTAAGTGAGGCTATCCGGCAGCAAGGCATAGCGCCTACGAAATGCTTTAAACCTCTTAGGGAGGCTAAGATGGAGGAATGTTTTGCGAGTGCCAAGGGCCAAATGCGAAGTGAGGTTATCCTTCAAGGGCAGAGCATGGCAGGCGAAGGTGGACTAGTTACCAAAGGCGTGTTGAGGTTAAGTGAGGCTAAAGCGAAACTTAGCAACTTGATGGTGGGAGACCCTAATGCCCAAAGCAAAGATGAACTTAGTACGACCAAGGGCAAGCGCCAAAAGACAAACGAGTCCGGACCTAGCAAAAGGATGAGTGAAGAAGAGGACCCGATGACCAGCTCCAAGTGCATCCAAGAACAAAGAAGGTTCTACGTGCAAGTGACTGAAGACTTCATATGGGACCCGAGAGGGCCGTGCCTAGCCCATCTTCTACAACAACCTAGGGTCAGCCTAGGCGAGGTGGGCGCAAGCCCAATCACATGTCAACACCTCACAAGCATATTTGGATCACAGGCCAAGCACCCAAATCATTTTCCATGATTGTTTAGGTCATTGACTCGTTTTTACTTATGTATTGTTTCATATGCTTTTGCTTTGTTTCTTCTAACGTCTCGTACCGAGAGACTTGTAGAACCGGTTCAGCCTATATCTATAAAGGCTTGAAAACCGAGACACTTCATTATGCTTTAGGAATATTGAGTCGAGAGTTTCTCTCTCTTTCTCCCTCGTGGAATTCTCTTGGCCCCTAGGATGTGGCTTCTTGGAAGCACTACAACCAAATACTTTCTATCGTGTGAGTAGTATTGCGAGTTCAACTAGATGGACGACAACCGGAATCCGTCACCGGAAGAACCAGTAGCGATCATCCTCTTCCAAGGTGCATTCCCTCGCCACAGGAGGGTTTAGAGGCCAAGGAAGCAAAGAGGACGTGGGAAGGAGATCGGTGCATTTAGTTGTCTAGAAGGCAGCATTTTAACAACGATTTCCAACCTTGCACATCGACCACCGACCACAAATCTATAAGATAAGTACCCATTCTCCTAGGTACTTGTTGTAAATTTGTTAGTTTGCATCCGATCTACTAGATCAATGTGAGAAACAACCTAAGCATCTAGGAGAAATGTCACCTAAATTAGGTTGGATCGAGCGGCATCGAACTAGGTTGAAGGTTAAACCGATCAGACGATTAGAGAAAGATCTGATGCATTTACTCGTCTTTTCCGATGAGGATCTAACACCAGAACTATCTTTGGTTGGTCGTGAGGTTTCATACAGTCATTTCCACAATTTCATTGATTGATTTGGGTCTTATTTGTTGGCAAGGAACCAAGGACAGCCCAAGGAGAAGAAAGGAAAATAAGTTCGGACGCGGAAGCGCAGTCGCGATTCTCCGTCGCAGCCAGCGACAGAACTGCCTGTTCAGAGGACAATTCCCAGCAATCCGTGAGGGGTTTCAGTGAGATCTTGGTATCATTGGAATCATCTGAAGTTTTCTACAACATATCCAAATTTGTCGATGATCAGAAATTGTTTGGGTGTTGAAATCCATGGCAGAAGCAAATCGGGTTCCGTCAGTCGCATCACTGTTAGACTAGCAGCAACTTGCCTGATTCGAGGGCTGTTTCTGGTGATCCGTCAAAAGTTAGAGGGCGTACAATATATCGTTGGAAAGATCTCAACGTCCTATACAATATACTAAATTTTAGCGGTGATTAGAGTTGAGAAAGGTGTTTAAATTTGCAATGGAAGAGCACTAGTTCCGCCACCGCTACGCTGCAGCAGCCACCACAGAACCACCTGATCAACGGGCTATTTCTCGCGAACCGTCGAAAATCTGAGTACATGCTATATACTGTTCGAAAGATCTCATCGTCCTCTACAACATACAAATTTCATAGTGATTGGGCATCAGCTGATTATTGAACCATTGTCAAGAAGTTACAGGTCTGCACCAACCTTCTCGCTGGAATCCATGTCTTAGAGCTTCATCATCGGCGACATATCCAACCAACTCTGGCCATTTCGTGACTTTCGGTGAATTATTTCCATTTTACTTTGGATTACAATAATTTTATTATTATTATTTCAGAATTATATGAGGGTATTTTGTTGTTAAGGAAATGATTAACACCGAAAGAAGAGGGGAAATACCCTAGCCGATTAGGGTTTGGGAGCAGTTGCAACATTTCAGGAAAGGGTGGGTACCAGCCTTGGCCAAGAAATTTGTGGGAGGACAGGTGGCCAATCAAGGAGGAAGGTGTTGTCTAGTTGAGGCGACAAATTGGAACGGTTTTCAAAAAGAGGCACGCACCAAGTGACCTGCATTCAAAAAGGAAAGTGACAACTTTCCCTTAACCGTTCCTATATTTGTGGGAAAGTGATCCACTCGCCTTCTAGATTCATTGAATTTGGATGTTGGAGGATAAGAAAGGTATTCGAAGAAGGAAACGTGGAGGTGTCACGTGGCTAGGGCAGCTTTGCACAATCCAAAAAGAAACTCCATTTCCTTAATCACCTCCTACAAGTAAGGAAGGAGCTGAATCCAGAAGGAGTCAATCAAGGGAATTACACATTAATCATGGAAAGAAGGGAGTCCCCTAAATCATCAAAGAGACATATTTGGAAGGTGATCCTGACCACTCACTTTGGGAAGGTGTCACGTGTTGATTGGTGGAATCTTGGCCCATGCCAAGATTAGAAGGAGAATTTGGGCCTAGATTGGAAGGAAGGCTGAGCTTAGTCGACCTTTCCCACCTTGGACCAAGAGAAGTCCCGCCAACTAGCTGCCATTCCGAGAAGGTCAACCAAACCATCTTGGACGTGGACCAGCAGCCTAGCATTGACCAAGGAGGTGTGGACCCATCTATGTGCATGGACCTCAAGAGCTCGAACATACCAAGCCTACCACCGGACCTACCCTGAAGGAACCGTGTCCGCCAAGCGAGATTGGCGACTGCATCCCCCAATTGACTTGTTTACATCTTGGGGTTGAAATCTAATCCGGTGAATGCATCTAATAGCCTCATATCTTTATTATTCACTTGCTTGGGCCGTGACTTCTTTGTACTTGCCATGAGCTAAGGTGTTATCAGGAGAGCCATTGGCGACGGAAGAAGGTGTAACGGGAAGGAGAGCTAGCGACGGACGTGTGTCACTAAATCAAGGTCTGGAAGTGTACCTGAATATCGAAGGGCAGCATGAGCTGCGGCCTTAACCTTCGATCCTCTAGTTTGTGGGGTCCTCGGGCATGGCCCCGAGAGGTAACATTCATGTCACCCTATAGAAAACGGGGATAGTGCGTGTGATTGTAACCAGCCTTTGGGCGAAGTTAGCTACTGTGGATTCCACTAAGGCTCTCTTTAGCCGAAGACACAATCCCAGGCTAAGAAGACCACCTAAGGAAAATGGGTATGGATTGCATACGCTTAGGCATGGTTTGACAGGATGGTATGTGAATGATAAATGTGTATGTTTAAGTGAGGAGTGCTAAATTGTATCGCATACACGTTGTAAAGCCTCACATCCTCTCTAATTTTTTGTAGTAGGCTATACTTGGGTTGGGATAACCTCTCTTGTACTCTCTACCTAGGGTTATTATTGAGCTCGGGTTGCTGTCCAGCCGGGTGAAAAATCATATAACCTATATTCAGTGCTTTCTAGTGTGCCTCCCCCCATAAATCTTGGGAGTTGGTTCGGCCTTCGATGGTGAAATTTTATCCGCTGCAAGTCCGACCCTAATTGTAGGTATGAGAGCTCCTTCAGTAAATTTTGCATGTCAATTCATGCATGCCCCAGCACGCCGGTACGGCCCGGTATGTTTGGATTTGGTTCCGGGTTGGAACTAGATCCAAACTATATTATAACTTAAAAAGTTTTGTTTTTGTTTTTTTTTTATGAGATTATCTATGGATTTATGAAAGAAACATTGTCTTAATGATGATATCATTTTGTTTTTTTTAAATTAAAAATATATAATAATATATAATGTTCATCGTACCACCAGACCAAGATTTACAAAAATGTCATACCAGTACCCGTACCCGCACCCGTACCCATACCATTGTGACATAGATTATACAATATGTTCGAGGCACATCTCAATATGGTATCCAGTTCTATAAATCCCAAGACTTGACTCTCTGAGCATACTCTGATGCAGACTGGACGAGCTGACCAGATACACGCCGATCGACTTTAGGATAATGCACATTTCTCGGTCCAAATTGTATATCCTAAAATTCTAAGAAACAACCGACTGTTGCTCGCTCGTCCTGTGAAGCTGAATATCGGGCCCTCGTCGGAGCTGCTGCTGAAATTAAATGGCTTACCTTTATTTTACAAGATCTCAGCGTCTACCTCTCCAAAGCTCCTATTCTATTGAGTGACAACATTTCGACACTACATACCACTATCAAGACAGTCTTTCATTCACATATGAAACATTTGGAACTCGATTATCATCTTGTTCGTGAACAAGTCGCACTGGGAAATATGATACTCAAGTCATCACAACCAAAGGTCAACTTGCAAATCTTTTTATCAAACCATTGTCTCAGCAACGACTCACCTTTTTCATTCAGCATCTTGGCTTATGTATGCTACCTTCCCTTCGGTTGATGGGGGATGATAATGCATCAGCTCACTCCAGAAAATTAGGTGCAGCTTCAACGGATCACAACTCCAGGAAAGCAGGTGTAAAACGTCTCTTCACAATGCTGATAGATTTCAGGAGAATGTCAGTTTCTCCTATTCAAAACCAAAGGAGAAATTCAAGGAAATAGATTGTACGCCCATAGAAACTAATTCAAATTTGGATCAGACATAACAATGTATAAATACTGTGCTAAGGGAACCAGATCATCATGAAATTGATGACTGAGTCATGGAGTAGGAATTTTTCTTCCAAACCACCTTAATTTCTTTGTTCATCATCTTCATCCTTCTTTCTTTTTCAAAAGTGAATATATATTTTCTAAGTTCAAAAGCCTATATTTACTAACTGATCTTGTTCTAGAAATCAAGCAATATTAATAAACTTAACTTCATAGCAAAATTACATCAATTTTTGGGCCTCATTGCTAAGGAATAACTATTCTATAAACAGAAAATAGTTATTAGCAATGAGGCCTAACATTGATGCGATTTTGCTATGAAGGTCTTTTAAAAATATATTTTAATGGAAATCAAGTGAAGATCACACATAGTACTACTGCCCAAGTCAGTAGGTGCATATGTAGATAGCATTAATGGTCCTGAAAAAGAAGTGATTTGAATAGATGATTAACATTCATTTGGGGATTAAATCCATTTTACTACATGTTAGATTTTTTTTTAAAGTGTTCAGCCAAAACATCAGTTTCTAGTTTTTCAATTTATTAAAGAAGAGAGAGAGAGATAATTAACAATAAAATTAAGCATAATAAAAGAAAGAGAGATCTGAAAGTGAAAATCAATTATGTAATAAAGAGGAGAGGGAGATGGTTAACAGAAATTAGATGCAATAAAGAAACAAAAAAGAGAAAGCGAGCAGAGAGCCCAGTTGCTCTAATGCCATAGCATTAACTCTTTCATTAACTCAGCCTTTGAATCATGCAGCTAATAAATTGGGTCTAGCATGGGGACCAACAAAATTTGTTTCATTATAATCCTACTCATAACTATTATTTACTAATTGTGCACTAAATATTCGTTCAGATACTATTTCCGTTTTCAATTATCCTAGACCACTTGAATCCACTCATATTGTAGAACTGAAGCTTACCACACAATCACCTAAACTTCTAAGTTATAGTGATGCTCTCTATATGCTGCTGAAATAGTGAAGTTGAAACCACAGTGTGTGGTTAACAGTATTTTATTTTTAAGTTTCTAAGTTATTAATCCAATGGATTTTGTAACTTTTTATTAGTTTGAGATTATGATCCTTACATTCCTACTTTTTGATTTATAGCTCTTGTGGATGTAATACAGGCATGTGTACACCACGTGACCTTCTGGTCAACAGAAAACCCCATGATGGCCTCAAACAATATGGATCTAGACAGCATGCAGTCGTAGAAGAACCTATTGGGAACTCGTCCACAAACAGAGCTACTTGGCCCTCCCTAGTAAGCCTGGTTGAGAACTTGGAGAGCCTAAGCTCCAAAAACATGCAACACAAAACGATATCTTGGGGCCTTGCATGTGAGCTATTCAAGTTGGTATAGTACATTTCAAGAAGCTCAAACACCAGCATTTTCACTCAAGCTCACAATGGCTTGAAGAAGCAACCAAAATCAATTAGAGATCTGTGTCAGCTCTCTCTCTCTCTCTCTCTGCTGGACAGGCCTTGGTCAACAAGGTAGAGGTCACCACCACTAACTTGCAATCTCTGGCAATGGAAAAGTCTATCACCAAATATTAGAAAATGTGCAATAAAGTAAGTGATTCCGTTTGCATATCAATTCATGCATAATTATATAAGTGCATATCTAAACTAATCCTAAACTAAACACATACTGGGAATGATAAGCCATAAATCAACTCATGCAATGAACCTATTGGACTCATAATTAAAAGATCAAAAGCAAATTCAAATGAATCTAAACTACAAAGAAATTGGCCCATGTTAGGACACGTTGATCACACAAAAACCTAGGTCTAATGCATGTTATACCTAACTCTAATGTGGTAAATGTAACAAAAAAAAATTCCTACATGATGCATGGGAGAATGCACAATGCCATGTACTATAATATCTAAATGTGTGTGCAATGAGACTAACATAATGCCATGTAATATGTTAAATACACGAAGGGAAATAACCTATATGCATGCAAAGTGGGGTCCACTAGCCATCATGGACCTTGGGTGGGACCCTTGGGATGCATGTGTGGTTAGTGGTGGCCCACATGGTGCAAGTTCAACGTGATATTACTCCAAAATTAAATGTAATGAAAATATGCATAAAGCATGCACTACATAACATGAAATGCAAATGAAATTACGTGAAATGCAATTAACATAAATTGAATTCTATGTTGACCCTAGGATAAGGAGGGAATAATACATATGTGGGCCCCTCTATAAGTGGGCAGCTTCTATATAGATCACTCTTTTAATGGTTCATGCCACCTAGGTGGTCTATCAAGGGTTTTTATTTATCTTAGATCATTCCAACCAAAATTAAATTAACTCCTTTTCCTGGTTATTAATTATATACCCCATAAATTGTAGGAAAATCAGCAAAGAGACCCTAAGGAGGCATTTGACAGCATGAACACTAAACCTCTGTTTCATGAACTTGTCTCAAAGAGTGCAGATTCAAAGTATACTGAATATAGTGCTTTATGAATCTGCCTCAATCTTTGACATAAATTCATAGAACATTGTGTTAGTGTTCTTGATCTTGAATGCCCCTTAAGGGCCCACCTAGCTGGCATATTCTAGAGAGGGTTCTAGATGATGCCAACTAGGATTGGTTCCTTCGTAGACAGGAAACCAGCCTAACATGCTTGATTGAAGTCCGTTAGCTTTCTAATATCTATACCCTCTAAAATCTAGCAATATACCTTTCTAAATACCACACATAGCGGGTGTCATCTTGGATGAGCCTCCAAGGTGCACGGTCACGAAAGAGACATAATCAAAACTAGCAAGCCTTAGGGAGATTTTCTTTAAACTAAATACACTGAACCCAGCCTAATGAGTAACCACATTCATGAACTCCAAACTACAGGTGGTTCCAATCGGAAGGTCGACACTTGGAGAAGGGCTCTAAAAGGTATTCTACAGCCAGCTCTTACCGCCTTTGATTTACTTTCCTACAAGCAGTTGTGGTTATACATTAAGTAATTTCCTAACACCTAAATTGATGAACTAGACCACTCAATAACCAAACACACCATTTCCTTCCCTAAAGTGGGGTCCAACAGCTTGGCACAGTGGTAGAGATGCTCTCTAGAAGGAGCTAGCCACATTGGAAACTCCCTAGAAATTACCCTATTATTTTGGAAGTTATAGTGATGCTCTCTATAAGGAACTGGACACATATATAGGATTTTAGGAAGTTGGTGGGTGGATGGACTTTTTGGAAAGCATGAAACAACTATGAAGTCATGTTTTTGGAGGGGTTGGTGCAACGGTGGGGTGGAGGTTGGTGGGTGGTTGCGAGCATCAATGCTTAAGTTCAAGCACGATAGGAGCGACAGCTTGAGGCACCAAAAACATGCACTATACCTTAGGCAGCATCCTGAAGCACCAAAATTTGGCCCTATACTCCAAAGCACCAAAACAAAAGACTTTGGTATTTTCCTACAACTATCTTTCCACCGTGTTCTTATCTGTTACAGCCTATTTGGATGGATGAAAATCAAAGGAAGGGGAAAGAAAGAGAAAAGAAAAAGGAAAGAGAAAAGAGAAAGGAAAAGAAAATAAAAAAGTGTGTTTGGGTACGAAGGAAAGAAAGAGAAAGGAAGGGAGATGAAAGACAAATAAGCTTGTTTTCAATCCCTCCCCAAATAGACTGATTCGGACCCAAAAATGGGGGCACTGTTGTCAATGACTCATATTCCCTTGTTTTGCCTTCTTCTCGCACTGCTTCTCCTTAGGACTGCACAACACCCAAACACCACACACACACACACACACACACATATGCCTTATTAAAAAATTTGGCTCCGCCAATGGTCGTGGATGGACTTTTTGCAAGTCATTTTCTTATTATTTTACTAATTGGTCCTTTTAAATGTTAGCTGAAAATGGATCAGCTACTGCCCCAGTCATGCGTGGTCTAAATCCAAATATGCAGATCATTTGAATCCAGGTACGAATATCTGAACCCAAAAGTCTAAATAAAAATATTACTTTTTTACCCTTGAATATAGTTTGCTAACATGTAAGGAATGATGCATCTTGAATGCAGTCACTCAACACCGCAAACAAGCGGATAAATTATTCTCAGGTTATTTTGGTCATTTTAGCTGACAACCCAACTTTAACTAAGAATGATACAAGCTAAATTGATTGAAAAGTGTTCCTTACTAACACTGCAAAAGGTTGGACCTCTTTTTGCAATGACTAAAAACTTAACACATGCTTTTTATTAGTGCAAAAATCTTATAATGTTTATGAAAGCTTTTTCTTAACTTGGACTTAATCACCATGTTCCTAAGCCTGATTTCACAAGCACCAAATCTCGCACCTCTTTCCCACTTAAAACCTCATAAGAAGTTAAATTTCTTTTACCTAAAAATTTTTGAAAAAATGTCAATATCGAAAATACAATTCCATGATAGATACTTAACTTTCAATAATGCCTGCAAAAAGCATATTCTAGATCTTCTTGGGAAAAAAAATGCACTTAAATTAATCTCATAGGTATTTTCTTGCTATTCATTTCCTTCCTTTCTGCTCCATCCACGAAGACATTTTCTAGCTAAACCCATGTGGAAAACCGATTTCAAAGTGGTCATCCTGTATGCATACGGTGCTTTGTACTAGCTCGTACCTGATCTCAAACGATTACATAATGAATAATTAAATGCAAACTTGTTTGTTAATTAGAAGTTATCATCTTTCTTTGCACAAGAGAATTCTCAACCCATTATTATAGTTCACAATTCACAATCACTATGTAAGCCTGTTGTAAATCAACCTTTTTAAGTAATAGAAGAAACGAATGCATAGAAGCATCATTACAGCCCAAAGACATGCATGAAACCTAAAATCAAGCTACATTACACAAATGCTAATATAATTAACGCATGAACTAAAATATCTAAGATGTATGATGTAAACCTACAGATTGCATGCTTTGCTACCATGGAATGAAACTTAGAACTCTACTAAACTACACCATTACTTTCAATTAAATGTTGACATGAAACAAAGAAAAAAAAAAAAAAAAGACCACAGGAGCCAATCCAGTTGGCAGCTAAACCCTAATGCCCACCATAACCTTACAAACCAACATCTAATCCCTAAGCATCTATTATGGATATTCAAAATACAAACATGAACCTCTAATCTCCTAATTAACATGTTGCAACTCAACCATGACTGAATAAAAAAATGAAACACCGTGATCTAAATGCGATAAGTGGATGCAATTGTCTCACAGCTAGCTAGCAACCTCCAGCCATGACATATATTGAAAACAATGCAACCAATAGGCTGCACCAAAACTAAAGGACGACCCAATAGTAAAGTAAATAAAACATAACATTTAAGCCAAAGAAAATATACAGCACAACCAGTCGGCAAATGAAACCCACTAGCAACCACTAACTCGTCACTATACCTCATAAACCAGGGATCTAAAGTACACAATAGAATGCATCCTAAACAGAACTAAAAGGCATGGATCTAAAGCTTACAGCACAACTCAAGAATGCTATTGATCTTCAAAGAACCGGGAGCTACCAGTGAGGGCCACAGGCAAACTTCCTCCTTGTCCAACATGGAGTCATGCAATACTACCATGACAAATGTCAAAATAGCTTCTACAACTACTAATATCATGCTAGAAAATAAGAGAAAGTCTAGAACTAAAACAGAAAATAAATGCATGAAATGAGGACTAAATCTTACACTAAGGAGAGGAACAAGAAGGAAACCATACATGGTGTTATTAGGAATCAGGTCAGTAACTTGAATGCAGTTTTCCATCTTTAGTGTTGCTCCTTTACACATTCTTTATTGAAATTGATGTTTTGGATGTGTTTCTTTGCTCATTCTCTACCAGTTTGGTCCGTCTATAGGCACAACAAGCTTTAGGAAGGAGATAATGCAGAGGATGAAGATGAAACTACACGACCATAACTCTGAGACGTACTGTGAAGAGCACCAGAAACCCTCATTAGCTCATGGAACATCACTTTTTCTATTATAAACCTAAAAAAATAGCAAATGTCAACAAGGATAAACACAATAAAGGAGAAAATGATCAAATGAGAAGAGAAGATGGACAACACTTGTATGAACCCCTATTGCAATGTTGATAAAAGATCAACACCTATAGGTTAATAAACTAATAAAATAGAGAGAAAATATTGAACACATATGATTTAACATGGTTTTGATTTCCTCTACATCAATTATGAAATTACTCCTCCACTCACACATGAACTATGCCAAAATAATGCTCAAGTTACACCTAAGTAAAAAAGAAGGTGATTCTCCTTCCTAGAATACAAGATAGTGCAGTTACAGTTGTTATAAATATTTTATCCCTTTGATTATGTGTCAAGCCCATTATTCCTTTATGCTTTAGTTGTATCCTTGTCAGTTTTAGTAACCACATTATTTTTATCAACTCTTTGATTTTTGTTTTGATAATGTCGATCTGCATTACATGGATAGGCTGGCTACCATCCCCACCACCAACTCAATGGTCTTGGTAAGACGTTGAGTTTGGATCTTGCTTGAACACAGACTTAGTAAGAGTGTCAGCAAGCTGATCATGTGAGGAGGAGAGATGCCGAACAACAAGTTGATTCTTAGCCACCTTGTCACGAATGAAATGAACATGTATTTCAGTGTGCTTGCTCTTCTAATGAAACATAGGATTGACTATCATGGTTGCTGCATTAACATTGTCACACCAAATTATAGAACTTGATTGATGGATTTGAAGGTCTTTAAGGAGCGCCTAAATCTTGAGCAGTTCTGTACCCATATTAGCAATAATCAATACTTATTCTCAATAGATGAACAGACTATTGTGTTTGCTTGCTTAAGCTCTAAGAAATAAGTTTGGCCCAAGAAATATAGCACATATATCGTCTTGTTGATTTGTGATTGTCTAGGCATATTGCCCAGTCATTATCACAAGTAGCATTCAACTAAAGGTATTGGTTTCTTCGAAGATGAAGGCAAAGATTAATAGAATTTTTAATACATCAAAGCATCCTCTTCATTGCACTTCAATTTTTTATAGTTGGGTCTGAATGAACTAGCACACTTTTTAATAGAAAATGATATATCGGGCCTAGTAATAGCCACATGCTATAAAACACCCACAATCTGACGATAAGACATAACACACTTTTTAGTTGTCATTATGAGTGTAGAGACATGTTTACTTCCCAACATATTTGTGCATGAAGAACATTGTACACATACTTGTATTGTGAGAGAAGAATGCCCTAGAGTGTTTGAATTGCTTCAATTCCTAGGAAAATTAACATCCCTAAGATCATTCAGAAAAAAGTCTTTACTAAGCTTATCAACAAGTAGGGCTGGCCATTAGGCTGGACCAGCCCAATTCAAAGTTGGGCCCAAGCGTGACCATCATGGATTGGCCAGGGCCTGGCTCGGGTATGTTCTAGCCCGGACCCAGCCCAGCCTGATTCAATTTTAACAAAAATTAAAATATTCATATTTTATACATAAATATAAGAAAAACACTTGAAAATATTTAATAATTAATCATTATTTCTTTTATGGAGCCCAATGGAGCCGGGCCCAAGCCCGGCCAGATCCATTCCTGGGCCTGTGTTGGCCCAAGCCCAACCTGAAAGCCTGATGGTGCCCAGCCTTATCAACAAGGCATTGAATGGTTTGCCTTTGAGTTACGAGTGATATCATCTATACGAACCATAATATAAAGTAGAATAATTCCATTAGAAAGTACAAATAATGATGTATCAATGAGAGATAGCACAAACTCTTTACAAAGAAAAGCGTCATTTAGTAGTTGGTGTCAAGCTTTTGAAGCATGTTTAACTCCATACAACGCTTTCTGGACCACGCATACATGATTTGGCTTAGAAGGCTCAATAAAACCTAGAAGTTGAGTTTTTGCATATAAGATTTTTCATCAAATCTTACATGCAGACTGTAATAAATTGGAACTTGTTTACCTGTACTCGCCATTGTTTCCTTCTGTAGGATTCCGAGGGATGGGACCCAACCTCTCAGTATGAGGTTTGATTGTTCCTGGCACCTTTATCAAGGATAGTCAAACCAAGAATTAGACTAAAATGTTTTGTTTCCCTAAGTCTAAGTGTCGTTCAAAATCTAAGAAAGCAAATGCACCCTAATTTTGAAATTATGCATGTTTTACAATCTATATAGATCTGAGAAATGGACCGATGAACAAGAAAAAATTAATATAAAATTATTTATATTTGAATCATCATAGACCAATGCAAATCGATACTTTAAATATAATATAATGCATGCAAAAACTAGGCCATGTAAACATGAAGTCTGGTTTGTACTACTACTGGTGTGTAGGACATGGAACTAGCAGGAAAATTTGAATCCGAATCCAAACTTGAGATCAGAATCTAAGGGATTCTTATTCTAAATCAAAATAGGAGATAAGAAGATACAAAATATCATATCATGTTAGGGAAATTCGTGATCCAAAATTCAAGATTTGAAACAATGATTCAATGTTTGTAATCTAGGTTTTGAGATCCATAATCTAATGCTTGAGATCTGAATCTAGTATATAAATATGAAATCCAAAATCCAAGACCTAAGATCCGAGATCTGCAATCCAAGACTTGAAATCTGAAATCCAAAACCTGAGATCCAAGATCTAAAACTCAAATATCCAAAATCCATATCAAAGGTTCAAGATCCAAAAATCCAATATCCATGATCTGAAATTTATGATTTGAGACTCATAGTGAAATATGATTCAAAATCCAAAGTCTAAAATCTGTGATCCAAAATGTAAGATGTGAGATCCATAATCCCAGATCCAAAATCTAATACTTGGGATCTAAAATCCAATACTTGAGATCCAAATCTAAGTAGGGATACTTGGGCTAATGTCATGGCTTAGATCAAGATAAAGTTTATAATTTGAATCCAATACTATGAATTGAAATTCAAGATTGAATTGGGCTGGGGGTAAGCTAGTCAAAATGACTGGGTTTAGTCTTGCCTACACTGGGTTTGAATATACTTGGAATGGGTTTGATTGTAAGTGTGTTTGGTCTTAGTCAAACCATTTGATATATGATAGATATTTCATTTATTTCATATGAATGAATCTTTGAAAATGTTTGACTAAACCTGGGCTATGGGACTAGGTCTATAAGTAGTTGGCTCTGAGTCTGGTTTGAGCTACGTTTTAGGTAGCTGATATAGGTTTGGACTCCATGCCTACATGGCCTAGGGTTTTTTAAATCATTTAAAGAAGTTGATTTCTCAAAATTTATTGGAAAAGTATGATTTTGAAATGGTTCTTGCATGTGAAGCAAGCTAGATTCAAGTTTTCACATACTTGGGCTAATGCACACAGGTTATGCTATTAGGCTAACCCAGTCTGGTTTCAGACAATGGGTGCATGTGGGTGTAAGGTGACTTACAACATATTAAAACATAGGTGCAATTAATGATTGAAGAAAGCACAGAAGAAAACTATATTTTATATGCATAACTTAAGTAAAACTACATAAGCAAAAACATAAAATTAAAAGAAAGAGACAAGGAATAGAGGGGCATACCTGACCTCTATTTGTACCCTAAAGACATTAAAATAAATCTAATCCAGAAAATAAACATGCTAAACTAAGCAAAAATAAACTAGACTAAACTGGAAACAAAATGAAAACTAAGCATTAAAAGTAAAAAGAAAACTAAACTAGATATGATAAAAGCAAAACTAAACTAAACATGCATAAGAAAAAAACTAAACTGAAATAAAAAAGAAAAAAGAAGGAAAAGAAAATTACTTACAGCTAGTGCCCTAGCTGAGCCTGCTCCCTGGACACCCACACTGAGTTTGGTTGGGTCTACGTTGAGTGCTAATGCAGCCGAACCCTGACTTAGACCAAGACTCTTAAAAATTTAACTTGTTTCAGCTAGACATCTTTTTTGAGTACCTGGTTGCAATTTTACCAACTGTTTAGGTTTATCAATAAAGAACTCAAAGTGTATGTTGAGAGGGGGGTGTGAGGCTCTATTTATAGGAGAGAGAAGGAAAAAACCCCTTTGGGATTTTTGATCTTGGACTAAACTTTTGGCGTTCTCTCTCCTCTTTAACACTCCAAATCGTAGGTTAAAAGTATATTGCAAAATACAAGATTGATAAATTAATAAGCTGATTATCTGAACATCTAGTTAAAATAAATGTAAGTAGCAGGCAAAGGCTCAAAGAATACTTTATAATGCTAATTGCTAAATCAAGCATTGCAACACTTGCACACACACACACACACACTACACTCGTATGTGGTGAGTTGGACGGTGTAGTTCTCTTGACTGACTTCCCATTTTGACAACTAAGAATATTCCTGCACATATATTTCTGATTTTATATATAATTCTGCATATATATAAGTGGCAACGTATACTTTAATAAACATCGTTGTTTATTAAAGTATGAAGAAATACCTAATAAGCTAGAGGTTGGTTCTTCAGTTGGAAACTTGCAAAGTATTTTCCCTCTAATATAAAATCTGTATATACCTTTTTTCCTTCTCTACATCGTTGTTTGCCTCAAGGTAAAATCAACCATTTAAGAACAAAACAACAACTGAACTTAGAACAATACCTAATATTTTGACAGGTTGTATGCATAATATGTTGGAATTGATGTTGAATCATGTCATGCAATCTCATCTTCAGCAGTACCCTACAAAAAAACCAACAATAGTTGATAAGTAAACAACTTCTATAACATATAAGCATAAATAAACATGATAAATTTAAATATACATGCATTTTGGTACTTACCTTTATCAATACTGGTAGAAGATTCATAGGGTCGCCACACTGTTTTATCCAATCGCCTGCACAAACTAATTCTTATACTGTCTTTGGGCTCAATGAACTATTAGATTCATCCACAATTGGACCTCCAGTACTAAAAGCAGATTCAGAAGCAACTGTAGTGATAGGAATACATAATACATATCTTGCCATATGTGATAAAATGGGGTATTTCAGTTCTTTATCTTTCCACCAAATTAATATATCAAACGAATCATGAGTGGTAGCATCACATTTGAGCAATCCATCTTCTAAATACATATCAAGGTCAGACTTTGAAGCTTGAAAAGGAACATTGTCTGCTTTATTTAAAAAGCTAAAAAATCTTACGCTACTTCTATTGGAGGTGCTACATGATGAGTCAGTTCCTCTCATAAAAGTAATAGCATCACTTTCAACATCTTTATTTAAACCATCAATTTTTGCAGTGTACCTGTTATAAAGCTCTTGCATTGTACTTCTTACTAATGTCATATGTTCTTCTTTTTCTTCTATTTGACAAAAAGTCTTTGAAAAGACAAAGTCTGTTAAACTCAATTTTATCCTTGGATCTAGTATCGAAGCAATCGCCATCAAGATGTTGCAAGAACTCCAATACTTATCAAATTTTTCCTTCATTTTGAATGTCATTCTCTTCATAAAGCTAGACCCATTTGTAACTCCTTCTTGTAATAATTCTTGAACCCCCCAAATTTCTAAGAAAAATAAGTTTGTTGTAGGATACTTCGACCCTGAAAAAAGAGCAGAAACATTATAAAATGCTTCAAGAAAAGAACATATTTTTTGTACTCTCTCCCATTCTTCTGTATCCAACAACCAAGTAAAACCAACATCTTCCATAACATATCTATCAAAAACATGTCTGTACATAAATGCAACTTCCAACATCAAGTAAGTAGAATTCCATCTAGTGGA
Source organism: Nymphaea colorata (assembly GCF_008831285.2). Taxonomy (NCBI): domain Eukaryota; kingdom Viridiplantae; phylum Streptophyta; class Magnoliopsida; order Nymphaeales; family Nymphaeaceae; genus Nymphaea; species Nymphaea colorata. Next base: position 24,290,117 of record NC_045139.1, on the reverse strand, counting down.
ACATCTAGCACAAACTTCTTTTGACCACGCATTTCAAATTCATCTACTATAACCTGAAAGTTGTAAAGTCTTGATGGGGAACATTTTATGTATTTGACAGCCTCTCTGATCTTAGCAAGTTCATCTCTAATTGCAGACAAACCATCTTGCACCATTAGATTTAAAATATGTGCACAACAACGAACATGAAAAAATTTACCGCATTGGTATAGACTTACACCACTTTTCTCTAAAATTTCTTTCAATGTCTTTACAAGAACATCATTAGAAGAAGCATTATCAACCGTAATTGAGATGATCCTCTTTTTTATTTCCCATTCTTGAATATTTTTAGCAATCACATTTGCTAGATTCTTCCTCGTATGAGGTGGTTCGACTTGGCTAAAACCAATTATATGCTTTTGAAGTGTCCAAGAATGATCTATGAAGTGAGCTGTAATGGAAATATACCCCATTTGTTGGTTAGATGTCCACATATCTGTTGTCAAAGCAATGGAAGAAACTCCTTTAAAATATTCCTTCAACTTCTTTTTTTCGACCTCATATAATTTTGTGACATCTCTTTTCACTGTTGTCCTTAAAATGGGTACCCAATTTGGAAAAACAAGCTTCATTAAAAATCTAAACGAGCAATGTTCAACCATATTGAATGCATACTCATGACAAACTACCATCTTTGCTATTATTTTTCTTATCTTTTCAGGATCAAGTTTGGCACCCTTACTCATTGCTTCCTTTGTAAGGCCTGAAACTTCACTAATCCAAAAGCTCAAAGTATTTTGCCTCAAACTACCAGGACACATAAGACACTTATGTCTTTTCATCGATGATGTACTCCCTCTTGAACTTGTAACAAATGTTGTTTTACAATACTTGCATCTACCTTTTTTGACACCACCCATAGTTACTTCTTCAAAATCATTCCAAACTGAAGAAGTTCTTGCCCTTTGTCTTTTCATACTACCCATAGTTACATCCTCATTTTCAACAGACCTTGTATTAGTAGGATCTAAACTGTCATGAGTTATAGACTGTTGTGTAGAGCTTCCTACATTATGTGGTTCTGTTGAACCTGCTCCTGAACTGCATAGTACTTGTTTGTCTTTACTAATAGTACTTTCTCTCGGTGAAGACATTATGTAGTATTCTTCTCCCGGTGAAGACAATCTGTAATACAATAATTACCTAAAGTTATATATGCCTCAAACAACATGAATACATATGCTCGTGCACACACTTATGCCTGAAATCATACACATGGGCATGCAAGAAGAATCCATATTTTAAGCTTTCTAGAAGAAAAGTGTCTGATCAAGTACAAAACAGAAGATTCAAAAATAAGTCTAGTTATGCAGCAACAACTAAGTCCACCAGCATAACAAAAACTGCAGAGGCATGTGAATATCCTATACAACTATATAACTAACAAAAGTATGCAACTTATCACAGGCAGCAATATGGTGCTAAATATTCTAATAAGCCGTAGAGTTCCCTAGTGAAGAGCTTGGAAGCAGGTAGCATTTCTTTTCACTTATTGCAGATGGCACAAGACAACAGATTTAATATAAAGACATGGGAATACAAGATCAAACATTAAATTGCTTCAACTGTAAACATGATCTGTTACAGAAAACAATCTTGCTATTGCATGAAGGGTAGATACATGCTTGTGTTATAGGGTAACACAATTTAACCTTAGATTTATCTATCTAAGGCAATATAAAGAATTTTCTAAGAGAGTTAGCTTTTATACAATACATCCATGATAAAAGAACTTTAATCGCCATCAAGAGTTCACTGATCATATAAATATCAAACTTAAACAGAAGTACAATGTAAAAAACTGGACGCATCAGGTTCACTATTAAGATCAACAACCAGGATTAAAGCTAGATGGTTTGCAAGAATTATAGAGAATTGAAGATCAAATCAGATGATAACCTTAAGGACCACAGTTCAGCCTCTACAGAGATGGCCACTTCAATCACAACACTTAGATTGGCCTCTAAAATTTTACTCTCATTCAGCTCCCTTATCAAAGTCCATGCTAGAGAACCAAGAAAAATAAAAAAACAGACATACTTTACTGCTCCTTGCACAGGAAGCAAGAAGCAAGAGATAGTGCTCTTGCATCGTGATACAACAACCGTATGTTATTGAATGTGTTTCAGAATAAGCTCAGTAATAGAATGTCTTGAGAATCTGATCAACAAACACAAACGGAGAAGGCTTATGAGGAAGTTAACTAACACTCTTCTACTTGAAGCACAGATTAGCAGAAACCAGAGAAACGAGTACTTTTCCCCAAACGCTAAAAAACATGCTAGAAGAATCGACGAAATCAACACCCTATCAGAACACCAGATTCCATAAAAAAGATTGTCGATTAAGCCCTTACATTTTAACGGTCCTCTAGTCCAGCAAGGCAGCAACAGTGAGAGGGACGCGTCTGAGGCTGTGAGGCAGCAGCAACTAGAGAAGGGGAAATGCAATGGATGCGTCAGATTGAGGCAGCAGCGGCATTTGGGCAAAATCAATTGGAGGGAGGAAGAAGAGGAAGAACGATAAGGAGAAGAAGAAAGGAAGGCTGACGAAGTACCTGGCGTGAAGGCGGGAGCAGGAGTCCAGCAAGAGTGAGAGGGATGCGCCTGAGGCTGTGAAGCAACAACAGTGAGAGAAGGGGAAAGGCGACAGATGCGTCGTCTGACTGAGGCAGCAACAACATTTGGGCAAAATCAGTTGGGAGGAGGAAGAAGAAGAAGAAGAACAAGGAGAAGAAGAAACGAAGGTTGAAGGGGTACCTGGCATGAAGGCGGGAACAGGAATCCAGCAAGCTGTGAGGCAGCAGCAGCGAGAGCGGGACGGGGACCAGTGGCAAGAGAAGGCGGCAGCAACGGTTTGTGGAACAGTGGAAGAGAGGGAGCCTTCGGTCGATGGAAGAGGGAAGACACACTTGCAACTCAGCAACAAGAGTCAAGAGGGAGAGCAGACAGGTCACAGACTCATGCGGGCGGCGGGATTAGGGAATGGCTGAAAGCGAAGAGAAAAAACAAATTTACCCTAAACTGGTGAACCAGTTTCTAAAACCGGTTCATCTAATTTTGAATATAACGAGTCGAGTTCTTGCAACTCGAACTCAACTCGTTTATTGATTCGAGCTTACCTTTCAGCTCGAACTCGACTCATTTATAAATGAGTCGAGCTCGAGCCGAGCTTTTTCGAGCGAGTTCGAGTCGAGCCCGAGTTAGCTCGACTCGTTGTGCAGCCCTATAGACACGGGTACGAGGGCTAAACCTAGGTATATGTGTGTTGTAGATTAAAAAATATTAGACTTCAAACCCAAAAGGATATGAAAAATGACAAGACAGTGAGGGGACGATGCAAAGTAAAAGAAATGGATTTGGAATTCTAATATGCTATAACTAGAAGCTCTATCACTGGGTAGACAAAAGCAAAGCTAATGGACATAAATTCAGTTATCAAGTGTTATTTATGCAAGAAGGAAGAAAGCATTCACCATATTTTAGTATAGTATAATGTGGCAAAAAAACATATAGTCATACATTGTAAAAAGATATAGTAGAAACAGAGTCTCATCGCAAGCAATATATAAGTGAAGCCTAGCATTGCCATGCAGTGCAAATATCTTGTAAATGGTTTGGCAAGTGCCAGTAGGGCTACATTCCATATAGTCGTTGCTAAAAAATCAGATTACCCATGATAACAAAGGTCATTTTTTGATTATGTGTAGAGATGTACAAAGAACTTGTCTAAGGGTGTATGAAGGTCAAAATTGGAAAGAGAATGAGAAGACAACCATGAAATTACAAAAAAAACATGGCCTAGTATGTTATGAAGCTAAGGGTGGAGCTGAAATGATATTCCTACTTAACATACTCAAATTTAATGAGGAGTGAATAATTGGAAATTGGTGGCAGGAGTCTCTAGCCAACTACCACACTGAGGAAATGAGAGCATGAAATGGAGAGGATGAGGCAAAAATGACAACCCTAGATAATGAGATGTGTGGAGCAACTGGTGGGAGAGATAATAGAAATCATTACCAACAATAAGTAGTAGAAAAGAAGACTCAAGGTAGTAAAGTAGCATAGAAAACCTTGCCTGATAGGTGGATAGTGATTAAAGAGTCCATTAGAGCTATTCACTTAATAATAAAGCACCTACATATTGTGAAAATTGATCAAGTTTTGAAAAAAACGTGAAAGATGGGCAGAAGATTTGAAGGAGGCTAAGTATCAATCACTAGGAAAATGTGTTCTTACTGCAAGTTCCTAGTTTTGTTTTCTATCTCAATTTAGGACTTAGTACCAACTTCATTTCTTGTCTGTTGCAAGTAGCAGCGTTGTGCTTGTTTTTTTCCTCAATGTCTTGATGCAATGCATCTTGTAAACCATTTTTTGGTTTATAAATCTCATTTTATTTTAATAAAAAAGGGGCCCCTTGCAACTGACATCAGCATGTTTCATTGGAATTCTCGTGCTTTGGATTTCAAAATGAAGCCAGAATCTAGCTGAAGTCCAATAAGCTAATGGGCACTCTACTCAATTACAAACAAAGAATGACACGTTGAGGCTTTCCCCCATACTTGTCAATCTATATTATGGCTTACTAATATTGTTTAGGAAGAATTTCACGGTAACCAATGTAAGTTTTGTATATATGGAGGACATGTATATTTACCTTTGAACTAAAAGATAAGATTATGAGATTTGGGATCTGAGATTCTAAAATCTCAAATCATTGTTTTCTAACTGCATTTGAAACCTTTTAAAAAGTCACATGGATTTTTTCTTGCATTTTGAAATCAGTTGATCTCAAGTAAGACATTTTGCTCTCAAATTGAAATTATAGGTTTTGGATGATATTGAGGATATAAAGTACTTTTAAATTTATAGTTTGTGAGACCAGTACTTGCGGGCATTCCTTGAAATTTTAAGGGTCTTCTATTGGATTTTTCGACAAAATTAAATCATATATCAAAATTCAAAATCCAATATAGAGCCAACCCATCAGACTAAACATTGGGATGCTTAATGCCTTACCAACTTTGTCCAATTCAGCTACCAATTGACCACTAGATCTTGTTCTTTATTGACTATTTTTTTTAAATATTTAGAGCATGGGCATGTTGGTGCAAAAAATTATATGTTTCTTATGACCAACTCATAATGATGTCTTATCTTGTATTTTTAGAATACTTATTAAGTTCCTTTGAGCAAAAGAAAAATGTTAGTAGCGGGGTACTTGATCGTCTTTTCAAAGTTTTATGGAGCTAAAAAGGTTAAGAAAATTTTAGTCACATCGTTCTTTTTCTTCAATCTGATCCAATTCATTTAAATTCACCTTGTCTTGCAATTAGGTGAGATAAGTTATGAGGAAACCATTACCCCCCTTTCTCTTGCTTTACCACAGACAATGTATTTGAGTATCATATCTTATTTAATTATGCTTACTGCACTAGCAATTCTAGCTTTTTGGTCATGGTTGTAGAACATTAGTCGTTGAATTTACAATTTTTTTTGTTCATTTTCTTTATTTTTTCCTCTTGACTATTTTATGGTGTTTATAATCTAGAAAGTTCTGTTGCTAAACAATGATAAAACCCTTTTCTAGGACTTTAGGAAGCATACAACAATGCAAGACATGGATTGTCTACGGGTAGCCTGTTGTCTCCCACTATGCCAACTTCCTTGTGGCTAACTATCATAAAGGGTTCACTATATTACAAGAGAAAATGAAATATGCCAGCTTCTAAGTGTTGCTGGATAGCTAAATATTAAAAAGTTGTGGCTAATTGCAGCATAAATTTTTATTGAAAACAACATAGACCATCATTAAACAATAAACTATTGTTAGTGCATTCATCACATGGCTTTTTTAGTTATGATTTTAAATATTTTGTCTTTAGGCAACATCTGGCCACTGGTTGATTTTAGTGTCCCCATTACGAAAAACGCTAAATTATATCTAAATCATTTCTATGTTATGTGGGTGAAAGGAAAAAGTTGAATAGTTTTATAACTCGCATGCATTCAAGAATTCAATTTAAAAACATGAAAAACAATATAATATTAGTTGATAGTGATTTGAGATCTTAGAATCTTAGACTCATGGTGATTAGTATAGAGGTAAAAAGTAGGAATCAACTTTGCTAGAGCTTCAATAGCACCGTCTTAATTGCTTGGGGAATTAAGGGATAGCAGGGCTTCCTAGCCACTTAATGGTCCAAGCTTAGTTCTAGAAGGTAGAGGGAACTACATTAAGAATTGGGGATATGTGAGGGTTCTTAGGGAGACTTCCCTCGCTGAATTTTGGTGGGAAGCTATCGAGCTAGAAGTTGTGTTTTAAAGAAGCCATTAAAAATCCCTCCCCTATATATATATATATATATATATATATATATATATATATATATAAAATAAAGAGTAAGTTATCACAAATTAAAATTTCATTACATAAAATTCTACAATTAATGTTCACTTATACAAAAAAAAGTTATACAAAATTAAACAATTTATAACACATATTTTCAGGTCATCCATTGCCTCTTTGCATATTCTGCTTTCTTTTTATGCATGTCAATGTGTGCAAGTTATGCCTCCCTCAATGATTTGAATCCTCATACAAGATTTGAGCATAATGAAGTAGCGACATCATATTTTATTTTCAAAATTAGATTATCTAGATATTGAGCTTCTAACTTAATATGTAATTGTAGACCTATTCCACAAAAAAAAATGCCTATTTGTTAGAAGGATGCTATAAAACCTTCCAAACCAAGTTGTTGGTGGCTTCCATGTTAGTAGCTTCATTTCCGAAGAAATATATTGCATTCCAAAGTTGCAAGTTGTTCATATACCCCTTTCATCATAAGTATAAGCATGGTCAAATAAGATTAATTATGTAAATATCTTAATAAAAGAGGGTTGCGTTATGGTTTGGTACTGGTCGTCTATTATTCTATACCAACTTATGGTGAAATAGGTGTTTTTTTAATTACAATATCAACAGTAAAAGAGGTGTTGCATCTCTAGAATATTTTACGGTTTATTTTGAAAGAAACTTTTGGTGTGAAATTTGAACATGCAACACCAATCACCAAAAATCTATAAAAGAAAATAAACAACTAAAATATACCTTAGGAACAATAAGACACTGTGTTTTACTTTGTCAATATCAAAAGAATATGAAGAATAGCAACATTTGAACTAGAAACTCCCAATTACTATTGACAATGCTGCTTATTTTGTTACATACATATGTATAAGAAGCCAAAAACATCAGCATTTGCCTAACACATGACCTATCAAGAGCCCAACCAAATCAATTATGTTTAGGTCAGATCCTTTGGCAAATCAAATGACTGCATATTTTGTTACACACACACACACACACACACACACACACACACACACATATATATATATATATATATAAGCCAAAAGCATCAACATTAGCTTGACACATGACCTATCAATAGCTCAATCGAATCAATTATGTTTAGGTCAGATCCTTTGGCAAATCACATGACTACATATTACATATACATATGTAAGCCAAAAGCATCAACATTGGCTTGACACATGACCTATCAAGAGCTCAATCGAATCAATTATGTTTAGGTCAGATACTTTGGCAAATCAAATGACTGCATATTGTGTTACATACATATATATATATATATATGTAAGCCAAAAGCATCAGCATTGACTTGATACATGACCTATCAAGAGCTCAATTGAATCAATTATATTTAGGTTAGATCCTTTGGCAAATCAAATGACTATGCAATAAATGTCTTATATAAGAATTGAATAATCAAAATCACAAACAATTTATGTAGAAATTGCAAGTGACTGTATGTCATCACAACCAATCTATGCATGAAACTGTTATGCCAATGTGGGATGATAGGAACACGAAGGATTTGTATAAAAAAAATTCAACAGTAGCATACAATACATTTTAAGGATTTTATCAGTAAATAATTGGTTCAAGGGTTTAAGCCTTCCAACCACAAAAAAAAGACCACACACAAGCCACTAAACTAATGTATGTACCTTAATTTACGATGAAATGGTTAGAAGTTCTAATGGAAGTAAAACATGATAAAGAAGCTATATATACAATTAAACATTGGCATGTATTCAAGATAAACTTTCATTCCACTTGTTTTACAAATACTGAATAAAATTGCCAACTTGATTAAAGTAAAAAATCTGCAGTATGCACCCCATTCATTACTCTCCCTTCACAACTTGGGCATTAGTTGAACTAAGTTTTCTCTTTGGATTCTAAATTATGCAGTTCAAATTGTAAAACAAGTTAGAAAAACAGCTAATAGAAACTTCTATATGAATAATGTTTGGACATGAAAGATTCTGCATTTCTAATGGATAGGCACAAGCTTTAGAATTATGGGCCAGTTGAAGCATGATTCAACAACAAGAATTTTAGTATACATAGACAAATGGCTCAAAAAAATTCCACTAGATGCTCCAAATGACTCAAAAAATTCCACTAGATGCTCCTTCATTCCTCAAAATCATGACCTCCATGTTCAAATTGTAATGAACGGATCCTAACTATCCTTGTGGAGAGCAAGTCACTTCCTCCTATATAGCTTTAAAGTCGCTGCATGTTTTGGGCTGCTGAAAAGTTCATGACAACCCGGTGTCCTATCAACAAAGAATAGAGAAAGCTTGACATCACGTATTTGTTTAATGGTGTCGTGGAGGCGTTAATTGTCATGATCAAGCATGCTAATGAACATCAAACTCTTTACCCAGTCAAGCTTTATGGCTTCTCAAGAAATCTACTCCAATGAGCAGATGATGTGTTAGTTTCTAAGGAAGCTTCAATGCCCAAATGGATCACATGTTTTTCACTGCTCGAAGTTTTGCAGATCATATTGGTATATCCATTTGTGAGGAGTAGTATAAGTCATCTTGTTGATAGGAGATGAACAAATCCAAGAGGCAGCTGGGAATTAGATATTTAATTGTGCTAGGGGCGATGCATGTTGCACATATTTGGGTCTTCCTCTTCCAAATATCAAAGGTAGCCATTGCTGCTTGGGTAGGTGTAACTAACAAAATGTACTATTGCTTGGGTTTTGTTTTAAGAGCTATCATGTCCTTAAGGTATGGGGAGGTCCCAAGGGGAGTTGGTGGAGGCTCAGTCTCAGTTTCTATGAGTGTTGTTAGCATCAACCTTCTATACTTTACTAATGCACAAGTTGAAGCATAATGGGAATGACATCTGGTTCATCAAAAGTAGGTCTTGTACCTTAAAGGTAACAAAAAATTGGGGTGAAGCTTGGGCTCTCTACTGGACAGTAAGTCTGGTCTCCCTGAATAATGGAGGGAGAGGGAGAAAGGGAGAGCGAGAGAGGGAGAATCCTTTTCCCTTTCAAACTCTAAGGCCCCACTATAGTAGGCACAAAAAGATTAAAAACAAAAAAAAACACTACACCATAAACTGATGGCCACACGCATCACTTGTCGAGAGTACTGGTCACTTTGTGGAACTGCCTTGCCATACCTTTCAACTTTTTGAGTTCTTTTGGTTTTGTTTCTTTTCTTGTCGTTTTCATGGCCAAGTGTCGGCAGTATCAGTCTTTACAAGTTTGGTAGAACGTAAAACTGGGGAAAAAATCAACGGAGAAAGCGACCAATTAACAGATCAGTATAAACATGCCCGTTAAGATGTCATCTCATAATAGAAAAATGCCACTGTACTCTTATATTATATAAACAACACTCAAACCAATAAAACTTATTGTTCTTCTTCCTCTCACGTCTCCATCCATGTTGCACTAAATAACAGATACAATACTATTTTCATATTACACCTCTTCACCAACCCTTTGTATTGTCCCTTTCTTCCCTTGTCTTCATATCTACTGCACAAACATAAAATACAATTATTATTTTCATATTATACTCCATTATTATTTTTCTGTAGTACCCTTTCACCAATATATATATATATATATATATATATATATATATATATATGTTAGTAGCTGCGATACATTAGACATGTGAGATTAAATACTGTCCATGCGATGCATCAATGCATGAGATAATGTGTGGTGGGAAGATTTCTCCATCCAAACCCAAAAACAGTGGCGGCACCTGTGCTAACACGTCACTGAGCCACGTCATCAAAAATTACTTGCTTCTTTACTGTTACTAGTGTCACAAGACTCCAGCGGATCAAGAAGCAACAGGTGGCCAGCATTTGGAGCTTTGCACTGCCATGCTAATCACGTTTTTTTTTAGTATCATTATAACGCGGCCATATATGACAAGCTACTTACAATTTCCGAACGGCTCCGGCGAGACGCCGGTGGACGACGACTGAAGCCTATTCAGGGTTTCACTTTAGTTACACAAACAATAATATGATATCTACTTTAACAAATTTGGTGTCCCGAAAAATGCTCTCTCTGTACATTACGGGGACGTATTCCGACGTAAGGCGTCGCCGGAGATTGGCACTGGAGAGGGAAGATCAAAAGTGTTCCTTGTGGAAGTCGAAACGGTTGAAGCCTTTCTGGTTGTACTCGTGGCAGAGGATGTTCAGCTCCTTGGCTAAGATGGGTGCCCCACAGTAGAAGACTCCTGCCATCAACCACACCTGTAAATCAGTCGCTCACCAAAGAAAACAACTATCTGCTATGCGTTTACAGTGTCGGCATTTTTATTTTCCAGAAATAATTGCAACTTTTTCTCGAGATGCTTAAAGCCTATAAAGTACACCATTAAAGTAAAGGGGAGACACAAACTTAACAACTCCAACTTAGAGATGACTCTCTCGTTAAGGCTATATATATATATAAATATAAAGAAAGAGAAAGAGAGAAAGAAGGAAGGTTGGTAGAGTTGGTGACTGACCAATCCTTGCTTCAGGATGCTTTGATGAGATTCGAGAGAAAACCTTCTTCCACCTGGGCTTCGCGAAGTGGGTCCGCACCTGGAAAGTTAAAGAAGAAAAGGAAAGACGTGGAGTTGGTGTTAGCCTCAGAGAGAAATGATGGAAAGTAGAGAGGGAGAGAGATGTCATGTTTCTTTTATGAAAGAAGACAATAGCAGGGCCACCACAAACAGAAATTCTTGTGGAACGACAAAGAAGCACTTGAGCAGACAGGAGCTCATTTCCAGGTTGCAAGTCCCACTGGACTTGGTGCTTTCGTTTTCTGTTCTCTAACTTTTTTGGCGTTTAGTTTCCTTTAGTGAACGATTAATTTGAAAGGACGATAAGCATCGCCAACAAAACAGAATGAATTATTGTTTAAGACAATCAAGTAAATCAGCCAATTTTAGTGGCAGATGGATTTGATTCAGCGGCGGGTGCCTCGTGTGCTACTTATTTTTGGTCAATTTTCCAATAGTTTTTGTTCTCCAGTCTTTTTTCTCCTTTTTTTTATTTATTTTTCATAAAAATTATTTTTGGGCTAATTTATAACAATTCATGAGTTCAGTCCCTGAATTGGCTGGTCCATTCACTGAATTGGCAGCTTAAACTATCTTATTCAACTTAGTTTCTGATTTTTAGAATAGTGACGCAAACTTGTCAAGCTAATCTAATGTTAGCAGTCACAATAAAAAATGAACGCAAGAGAAAATTAAAAAAAAAATGGTTGCTAAGCAAATTAAAATAGGGATGCACATGACCAAAAGGTCCAAACCAGACCCCTTTCTTTTGGGTAAAATGTCTTTTTCTTTTTGGTGGTCTGGAGGCCTTTCTTTTTCTCGAGAAGTTTCAGTTTAGGAATCCTTGTTGGCTAGAATCTAAAAAGAGTCACTTTTTATGGGCAGAGGCGCTTCATTTTTTAGTGATAACTATCAAATAGGTGTTTATTTTTATAGTTACCTTTTAACCCTACTTATAATATCAATTAAATAATGGAATGGGGGTGATATCTTTTCTTTTTTGAAAAGTAAAAAATATTTAAAGAGAGCGTTGTAACAGAAACTTAAAGGGCCTGAATTATAAGACCACGATGGTTCGACTTCAAGATTCTTTTTGGCGGTTGTCAGCAAATTACTGAGGCACAATTAAAAAAAAAAAAAAAGAAAAATCCGCAACCCGTATTTGAAATCAACGCAAAAAATATACCCTTAACTGAAACTTCCAATTTCTTAGCGATTACGTTCCTAGGCACTACTTAATGTGAAAGCAGAACCCACTAACATTATAGTTTAAATTTAAAGAATACAAGTTGAAACTCCTTTTATGGTAGTGCATACTGATGACAAGTTGGGAGTCAGTAGGCAACATGGGGCTTCAGTTGTTGCAAGACAAGTTGTAGCCTGTAGGCAACCACTATAGAAACCTAGGTTGCAGAATGCACTTCAAAGTTTTCATTTGTTTTATTTATAAATCTGAGAAGCAAAAATTAAATAATGGGGGAGAAGCAGATTTCCCACTAGAGAGAAAGCAGGCTTCCTACAATGTCTGGTTTCTGAACAAAGCTTCCCCATTAAATAAAAGCTTCTTGAAACCAATGTCGGAACGCCTTACCTCGTTGAAAATTAGCCCTTGAGATCGTCATGTGCAGATAAATCAATAGCTTCAATTCTTTTTTTGTCTAAATGGGTTGCTTAGGCTTGACAGAAAGAGATGATCAAGGACTTACTCTTGTTCCTGATACGATGTCGACTCCATGTTTCGCGTGATTCAGTGCTTGCACCATGGTGATTAGTGCAGAACGAGCGTCACCTTCCTCATAGACACTCGTCAAGTAGTTATGCATTTCTATGATACCCTGGTTTAGAAGATGGAATTAGTTAAACTAAACTTTAAACTTCACAAAAGCAGAGGCCAATTCAATTAAGATTCTTACCTTCTGATCCATTTCAGCAATTTCATTCATGACACCTTTGAACCAGTCGAATGAACCTTGCTCTCTAGTAATCCAATAAAAGTATGCATTTGTGGTCTTCAAAGACTTTTTCTTCCTCAGGCCATGCATGATCCTACTCCCTGACTCGATGTCCTTGCCTCTTAAGCTCTCTTCCATTGAGCCCTCAGAATGTGGGTTCAGTTCCTGCTCAAGGATTCAAAATTTCAAGCTGTAAATGCTCTTCTCAACGGATAATCACCCACCCCAGAAACCATAACTTCAGATGCTTTCCCTGAAGATCATGGACTAAATGGAACTTGTGAATAAATGCTGAGTTTTGGTTATAAATAGAGCTTTTAGTGGCCTTCAGTGATATGGTTCTGATGTACCAAATTTGACACATGATAAAGTTGAAAGAAAGTGTGAAAAGACTTACTGTCTGAGATGACTCGTCAGTTTTGATCAGATTATTCAATAGGTCCTTCAGTATACTGATGAATGGTGTTGCTCCGATTCCCAGACCTACCAATAGCAGAACATCGTATTTTCTGTAATCTTGCGCTGGGGCTCCATAGGGACCGTCAATTAGCAGCTTTGGCAGACTGTAAATTTTCAAAAGGAAAATTTACTATCCACATTATCTAGTGTTTGAAGTCAATTTTAATCAGATGAAAACAGAGGAGGACGTGTGGGAAAGGTACCTTTTTTTGGTGGACTCATCTGCTCTGAGGAGGCCACTTTTTCCAGATATAGGAGGCTCACATACCTCTGAAAAGATCTGCCTTAGTTCCTGCGTCCAATCTCCTAATTCACGAATATGTATGCTCAAATAGTCATCCCCAGGAGCTGAAGTGATTGAGAATGGATGCCTGAGCAGTATGTATTAATTCTTAGAAGATATTTTCCAGAGCACTTATGGAGAAAATAATGAGATACATCAAGTACTCCAATTACCATTCAAAAGGAGAAACTGCAGGGCACTGGACGAACATGTATTGGCCACTTTTATAGTGAAATGCAGAAGGCTTTGACATTTGCAGCGTTAGAACATTACCAGGGTAGATGGCAACCTGAAATTCAAAGTATGTGACGGTTGTGCTCTAATAACAAGGAGACATTTTATGCAGTGTTGACAGGGAGTACTAATTGGCTTAGGACTTGGGATATATACCTTCTCAATTCGGACTGAATAGAAACCAGACCTAAATGCTCTGAGGGTTCTTTCACCTGCATATAGAAGAACAGGTACTGCCAGATACATCCATGTCTGCATTGAAAGTAATTTCATGAATAATTTTGAACATAATTGAACAGAAGAAACTCAGTTGCTTGTTTTGCTCACCGACTTCTGGTACCACTTGTGTGCAAGATATAGAAAGATTCCGTGGATGACGAGCAAGATGTAGACGAGTACCAGGAGGTGGTGGGAGTACCAGAAGGCATTGAAGCCTGTTAATCTGTTGCAAGGCCAAGGAAGCTTCAAGGTGTTCCTTCTAAACCAACTGGTTGCTAGAACGAATGCTATGAACATAAAGACCACCATGAGGACTCCTGTTATCCCTTCTATCCCCTTCACTAGAGACATATAGGTTGGTTTCACGCCACCAAAATCATCTTTTATTTTCAAATAGTCGGTGTCTGATGATGAAACCAATCTAGGAAAGTCACAAGCAAGGTGATTTCCAGCATGCAATAAGACACCAATGACGATTGCTCCTGCAATTGTCTGAGGCAAAACAAAGAAAAAGCTATGGTGAAGAACTGGAAATTTCAATGAGCGAATGTAACTTCTTTGACCAAGTTCATGATCTCCAACTGCACTAATAGTTTGTCACTAATTAAAGGTCAGTTAACAGTTGCACTATTTAATAACTATTATATTTCACACTATCTAAACTTGACAACTCAACGTTATGGAACTACAGTAATAAGCTGTCATATGGATTGGGCAACAGATATGCAGACAAAATCATGCTGAAGATTCAAATATAATTTGTGTAAAATGGTTAAAAAACAGAAAAGACCGAAGTTGCACGGGTGACATAGCTAACAAAGTTGTGACTCACGGGAAAGCAAGGCGTGCATGTGCAAAATAACGTACATGGACATGAATAGGCTACAGATAAAAGGTTACATCTTGCACTGTGGGACCAATGAAAGTGGTTACGGAAAAATATAATTAAATTTATATTGTAAAAGAAAAGAATGAGCCAAGAAGGAGCGTTATCACTTGTGAAAACCATGGGCCCTTTTCTTTTTGGTCCACTGACAACCCAAACGATTTAGTGTGTGGACCATGTCACCTCTCCTTACAGAGGAGTGGAATCTCCATCTGCTGAAGTTTGCTTCATTTTACTGTTTCTATTGTGGATCTCATCATAGCAATTCTCCATCCCTTTCACACAGCACTGATTTTTCCATGCCTAAAGTGGAATGCATTTCAATGCTAACTTTGCACCCAGATAGAACATTATGAAAGAAGGGACTTGTACTGCATTCTTTTTCTTGCCATGCACCTGGTAAATGAACCAGGCGGCTCATGCCTTTGTTTAGTTCATGCAAGGCATGTTTGGAATAAGCTTCCACAGTGAGCTGAGTCTCAAGAAAGTAGGAAAACTCAGCTTGACAATATTCAAAAGACATAGAAACTCAGTGGGTGAGGGGTTGTACACTGACATGTTGGCCATGAAAGACCGAGTATAGTGTCTGGTTCATGCAAAAAATATTTTCAGCACTATATGGCAAACTATAATCGCCAATGAAAATGATGCATGCAAGTATTGTGTGACCATGAATCACTTCTATATTTCCATTCCTACTATGAATAATCGAAACAACAAGCATCCTTGTCCTGTTCGCTTCGATATTTCTGTGCCTATTATGAATATTGGAAGATCAAACATCTTTGTGCTACTGTTCTCATATATATCAGCTAAGGCTGAGTCATGTGAGAGGATCAGTAAGGTCAGCATGCACGAGCCTGATGAACTTGAGCAGAACAGGCCCTCATGTTAAATAACGCAAACATAAACAGTGCATAATTAACTGGATGTAGCTCATGTATCATCTCTAACCAAAGTGGATTTAGCTCATTGATCATCCTCAAGTCCCAACCAGAGTTACTTTCAGGGTGTGAGGTAGGCAAAACAGAGGATGGACGCATATACCTTATGGAAGTTTATGTTGTCATCAAAGGGAACGAAGTGACCAAGCCTGGTGGACCTCAGCCAAGTGATGGTATTCCTGGACACTGGCAACAGAATCAGGGCCATGTTGAGCTTGAGTGTCTCTGCCGCCCCCTTGGCGGTTGGGAGGCAATAGCCCATTATCAAGAAAGCAGCCCTGTTCTTGTACTGAATGAACTTCCATGTGAACAACCCAGCCATGGCCAACAGCCAGAGAGCTAACACCCATATCCTCTGCCAGTTCTCATCCAGCATGTACAACACCTTGCTGCTCAGGTTCCTGATCGGGCTCCTCTTTCGCAGGCCGATGTTCTGGCTCAATCCACCGCTTGTGTAGCTCAGTGCTTGGCTGTAGTTAAAGTAGGTGTCCTTCTGGAGGAGCAGAGTCTCTAGTTGCCATAGCTGCCAGCCAAGGTTCAGAAATGAGCTATTAGAAGAAGGGCAATTTAAAAAACTAGCAGTTAGATGTCTACTTCCTCTGAGTCCACTTCCTAGAACCAGGTGCGGAATTAGAAAATTCGGGCTAAGGGACACTAGTCCCTTGGTATTAAGGAGAATCAATACATAAATGAAAAAGCCTGCTTAGAAATATCAATATAAACTAATGAGTTTCTTTTTTTTTTGGTCTGTTGGGCAATTGCCTACCCACACCTGCCTAGAACCATCCCAAGTCAAAATGAACCTACCCTCTAATGCAGTAAAAATTAGGAGTACCATTGGAGACAAGTGGACTCTTTCTAAACCAACATGTGGGTTTTGAACCAATTCATAGCCGAGCCAACTGTTAATCTTATTCCTTTTTGTAAGTCAACTTAGTCAAGGATTGCTTTCTTCTTTCACAACATTGACTATGGTCCATATATATATATATATATATATATATATAATGAGACTGGGTCTTCAGGCCCCTACCTTTCCCTCTAAGAACTACCAATCTTTTAATAGTTATATAAAGGAAAGTAGAAAACGAAAATGTAGAGAAGTTATGTCCTTAAAACCACTTGTCATAAAGCGGTCTGAGGAAAGAAAGCACCTGCACCTATCAAAACTCTTATGAGAAAATGTTGATAAAACATTGGCGAGCGAGATTGTGAAACATACTTTAAAGAGAACTAGAAGATGAGATAAATCTAAAAAGGGTAATCAAATATATAAAGACAAAGAAATTTCTGGTCAGGTCGAAGATCTACTGCTCGATAAAGAGCCAAAGCTATAGGACACATGGTTTGAATTTTTACACCTAGATTCATACATGCACCGTGTTCAAGGAAATCACCATAGTCGAATTTCCCACCAATGAAATTCTAAATCGTAATCTTCACAAGTTTTTTTTTTTTGCCAAAATTTAAAGCATTAAGTCGCTTTCTTCTTATATTAACGACAAACGATGCATGTGGATTAGTTTCAATGAACTCAAATCACCAAAATCTGCATGAAATAATGTTCAGGTGCAAAGTCTCAATCCAATTGAAAGTCAACTTAATTTATAAAAGTTAGGGACACCTAAAAGGTGTCGCTGTAAACGGGTGTATCTCCGCTGTCAAACAAATAGCCGAAGTTTTTAAATCTTTATGGACATTATTGGCATCCATTGCAGTAAGTGTAGCGAGCGGGGAGAGGAAAACGTGAAATTCATTTCTATCATTTTGTTGTCGGAGTTTTTGGAGAAATTTTTCTAAGACTTGGTGGTTTGGATGAGTGAGAGAATCACGAACTGCTGCATGGAAACTAAATATCTTATTTGGTGCAGGTTTATTATATGAATTCACATAAAAAAAAGCATAGTACCTAAGGAATTGAATTAAATAATGATCGATTTCACCAGCCACCATTCTAACCAGCTAAGCTATACCACCTTATCTTATTCTCAATAATTCCAAAACTCATTTTTGGAGGTAAAAAATGTTTTTTCTTTCAAAAAACTGTTTCATGAGCGTTTAGATGATAAGAAAAAATGAGTTTTGCTAAAAACAGTTTTTCATAGAATCCATTTTTCAAAAGGAAGTGCAAAAAAAACCTGTTTTGGTTCTATTATCCAAACATACAAACCAGTTTTTCGAAACTGATTGAAAATATGATTTTTGAAAAAAACCATTGTTTTGGTACAACTTATTTGCTACCGTAAATTTATTCCAATCGCTAAAGCGAATTTTGGCATTTATTCTTTTAAAAGGTGTAGAGACTCTTTCCAAAAACTACTTAACAAAAGTAAAGAACGGGTGAGAGCGACAAGATGAAAGAAAAGAAAATAAAAAGTAAGCTCGTGAAACTTTACATCCACATACAGTGCGGCACTAAGTTGCATGTGATTCTTTCACGACTTGTTCATTAAGTGTTTGACCACTTCAAATGACAGGAACGTCCTTTGTGGTTCAACTACTCTTGTTGCCGTTCAACATTAGAAGAACACCATTAATAAATCCTAAACCAGGATCATGATAATAAAACAAACTCGACCCATCAAATTAAGTGCAAACCGGACCGAACCGAGCCTACCTCGATGTAGCCGAGCCTCTCTGGATCGAGCTCTTCCATGATGAGTGCCGCGTACTCCTCGGCCTGCTCGTTCAACCTCGACAACTTGTTCGCGGACGCGCTTAGCATGATGATCTATACAAATTAATTAACAACTTAATTACATTGTTGTTCACTTAAGTAACATCTTCTACATGTTAATCAAGTAAAAGACAATTTAATCAATTGCATAATGAGACAAGTAAGGGAATCTCGGCGTTTCGGGAAATAATTAAAACCCCGTTGGTTCAACCACTTGACCAAGGGCAGTCTCGTCAGTTCGAAAATAAAAAGAAAGACCCGTCAAAAATGGTTGGAATCCGGCGACAATACAAATGTTCCGGTGCCACCTTTCTACTGACATTTAATTATTAAATAAAAAAACTACTCAGCAAGCGTTTTCACCGGGAAAATATCGATCTGGCCGGAATTTTATAAGGACGAGAAGCAGGACCAGGAGTTACCTCTTTGACTTCTTCTTCAGTAATTCTTCCATCTTCGTTCTTGTCGACCCTTCATAAAATTAAACAAAAACACATAAACATGAGATAAGTACTCGATTTATGCATTAAGTTAATACGAGAAAAGAAGTTTCGGAACCCTTCGTTCGTTTTTTGCTTTTGTTGGCAATTGTTTTTTTTTCTTACATGTCGAAGAAAATCTGAAGCCGAGAATCGAAGCTCTGATCGGTTATCTGGGACCAGAACTCATAGAG
This sequence comes from Nymphaea colorata, assembly GCF_008831285.2. NCBI lineage: Eukaryota > Viridiplantae > Streptophyta > Magnoliopsida > Nymphaeales > Nymphaeaceae > Nymphaea > Nymphaea colorata. The sequence goes on along the minus strand of NC_045139.1, from coordinate 24,270,829 downwards.
ATCGTCCTTCGTTATCTTCTCGATCGCGTTCAATCTCCGCCGCCGGCTCAACGCGTCGAACAGCTCCAGTGCGAACTCCTTCGAGTCCTTCATCCCTGTAAACCACGGAGGAAAACCAGAGTTTCGGTTACTCATCTACCCATTTCCGGAATTACGCGAACCAGAGATGGGCGGTCGGCAACGACGTCCGCCGGCGACCGGGAAATTTACCGATGCACTGAGCGAAGTCGGTCCGGTGGAGCCACCCGTCATTGGAGAGTGCCTCGAAGTTGGCTTCGACATCCTCCCAGGCGTCCACGCCGTTGTTGCCGCTCCTGCTGATGAACCGGAGCCCCCTGAGCGCCTTCTGCGCACCGGATTGCGCCCGGTCGAGCTCGGCCCGCTGCCGGCGCAGCGCCCTGGCCGCGAGCGCCGCGTCGTTCCGGGAGCCATAGACGTGTCCCCAAGTCCGCCTCAGCTCCGCCTTCAGCTCTTGGGAGAACTGCCGCAGCCGGTGGTGCGACGGGCTCCGGCCCATTGATGGTGTCCGGGACGTCGCCGCCGTCTGGTACGGCGTCCCCTCGTTTGTGTCATAGTCCAAGGGCTCGACGCTCCGCAGCACGATGGTGTCGTCGTGGAAGTCGAGCGTCACCTCGACGAAGTCTTCCTCCGTGTCTGATCCGCTGCCCGCCAACCGCCTACTTCCCGGTATAGTGTCGGACGCCCACCGTCGCCCATGAAGGTTACCATGCTCTTCCATTCTCTTTTCTCAGTTCCTCTGCTACCGATTTGATTCCGAAGTTGAACAACCGCAGTATAAATTTCACTGCAACTTACCAAGCCACCTTAATACTTGATTCGAGCACTTCGATCAATATAAGTAGAGATCAAAGTCTTAGTGATCACAACCATCCTCCAAATCTCCAATGCATTAATCTCGGTCATTACCAAGAACACCAATCTCAGCCACAACAAATCCTGAATTCTTCCAGCAGAAAAAAGGCAGTGCGGTTAATTAGTTCGTAAACCCCCTGACAATGGTGGTCGAAGAACAAGAGAGTGGATCAAGCACGTCTGAGACCTCCGCAGCACAGATTCGAAACGCGTGGAAATGGGAGAGGGGTGGTCCTGCTGCTGTGTCTACAAGTCCTTCTTTCCCCGTGCCGTGTGAAATCCGGAAGAGAAAAGCAGGACAAGAATAAAGGGGAAGAAGAGCGGACACCACTCTTTTTTAATGCCGCTGAGACTCGAGTTCACTCCCTCTCCGGTCCAGTCTTGCGCCACAGTCGTCGGAAAGTTCGGCGTTTGCCGGAATCCTGCATCTTTCTCCAGGCAACTGTGGTTGAGCAGTGGGATTGGGTGGCTGGCTCCGTTAAATATGTTTGGAGGTTAGGAGGGGTAAGCTTGCAGATTAAGAGAGAGAGAGAGAGGTACGTGGCTCCGTGCGGTGGATTTTGTAGCAGACACTGTCGCTTCCGAGTCTCTGCGGATTTCATGTTCCGAACTTTTTGTCTGCTGATAAAATAATGGAGGAATTTGTCTCAAGAGATTCTTTCGCCTGTTTGTGATGGGACTTTCTATAGCCATAGTTTGCTTCTGGTGAGGGTGGGTAGGTTGGCTCAACCAAGTTTGGTAGCTGAGCTCAAAAAATTCAATGGAGTTATGTTAGATCAGCCACTTTAAAAGCAGACACTATACACCTTGTCGATTGTTTGAAATTAAGGGCACCGGTGGGTCGGGCATGAGCAAAGTCAACGCTTTCCTTCTAGTTGACTCGGTCAGTTTCTTGACCTTAGATCTGATCCAGTCCCGCCCACCAGCTAAATTAAATGAACGGAGTTGTTGTTCACCTTGATCGATTTTAATTAGCCAGACTAGGTCCGATCTGGTTATAACCAAGGCGTGCCCCCTTAGTTTGGCCTTTGAATTCAAATCTATTTAGTTGTGTTTGTAAAGAAATGCAGATCCAATTACTAATCAGATGTGAATTATACAATCAGGGCAAATGCAGGCAAAATAATGGCTGTGGGGTTCGAAATAATCACGGCCTTCAAGTTTCATCAAATTAATGATACTTAAAGGCGCCATGTTCTCATGCCCATCAATGTACACAATAATCAGGAAACATTCAAACCCGAAAAGATGATACATCTTAAGTTGGCCATGACCATCATTAGCACTAGTGGCAGAGCTAAAAATTTTTTGCTATAGGGCACTGTTATAAAAATTCTCATTTACGAAGGAACACAATATATAATAAATAAATAAATAATTGTAAAAAATTTATATAAAAGTATGTAAAAATAAATAACATTTTTGTTGTTGCTATGAGTAACTGCTCACGCCAGCCTATATGTAGCTATGCTATTGATCAACACTTGATCGTTGGCTCTTTCTCACAAAGACAAAGACTGGAAATCGAATAACTTGGTGAATTTGGGCTTCTGCTGGTTTTGGTTGCATTGAAAATCAGGAAAAGAAGGACTACCAACTTCCATGGAATTCAGATGTACCAATGTTAGTTTAGCATTTTGATTGATACAAGTTGTACTGTGGCATCCAGGCAGCTGATTGCAACTTTAAGATTAAAAAATTTTGGGGTTTGGTTGGCAGCCGGCCGAGATTTCTTTTTCCAATTCCAAACGTGTACTTCACATACAATGCCAAAGTCAATTCATATTTACATCAAAGTTACGTACGAAAGAGAAAATTCTACAAAAGGAAAATTTGATTATTAATTTAAAGTCATGAAAGCATGGCGTCTTTGTTGGGTAGAACTTTTTTTTTGTTGCTCTCGGGCTCTAGAGATGCTTTGGGACCTGAGTGAACTTACAATTGTTTCATTCAGACTCGAGAGTGACCTACTTCAGTTTGTAACCCAGAAGATAACACATACACAAGAATCCAATTGATGACTGAATTTTCACTGTCCCACAAGCCCGACCAACTACAATGTGCCCTTCAGAGCATGGTGTTATTGTTGGGATGCATATTACATTTGGTATATAAAGGTTTAACACTATACGGTACATCATGTGTGCCCCCTTTTATTTACCACGTTTCTTCATCAACTAATACAACATTCTTTTTTATAGATAAAAAAAAATCATTGAGGTCACATCACGTAATTGTACGTGCAGATATATCTCAGATCAAATTTTATATTTATTTGAGTACATTCTCTTTCAATGTTGAAAATTTAGAAGGGGGAGTCAATTAGGTGATCTGAAATCTTTACATCTTAGATTCTAGGAATTCAGAACTTTGATTTCTAACAAGGATCTTTGATTTATTATCTATGGTTTTCAAGTTAGATCGCCTCTTCTTTGACTTGAGATCTGTGAATTTGAGGCATATTAATGGGGATCTTAAATTCATGACACTTTAGTCTAAAGTTTGCTAAACCATGAAATCAAGATAAGAGTAGCTGGCACAACATAGACAGGCAGATCTAAGATCCAAGGGTAATCAAACGCGTGACCCGGAATAAATTTAAGTCTTCAAGACTTGAAAAAAGTGATCAAATAAATGAAAGGTTGTTGATCAAAAGGCGAACCGAAGTTTTAAATAAGTCTCAACTCAGCCATCTCATTCCTGCACTATGGATGCGAGCTCCTTTATAGCTTATGACATCAAGAATATGATGGAACTCTCCCGTCGTGTACATATTAAGAACCAGTTCAATGAAGTGGTTTCTGGTTCTTCTTGGAGACTTTGTATTAAAAATAGGTAAAGATTCAAGACTTTAAAATCTTTAAAGCTTAAGGTTGTGTTTGTTTACCGCAGATTTAAGGTCTACGCTGATGCTAAAACCCCCAATTTAATTAAACTATGGATTTCACCGATTGTGGGTTTCCTGGGAATCAAACGCAACCTAAAGGATAATGAAGGCTTGTTTAGTATAGCCACTTTGGCCCTAGACAGACTATGTGTTAGGATCCTAACATGTTACTCTGTGCTTGGGTTCTAAAATAACAAAAATACCCTTAGTATCAAACCAAAGACTCCCCCAATAAGTAGGGCTGCACAATTAACCAAGCCTACTCGGGTTTGACTCGAACTCGCTCGAAATAACTCGGCTCGTGCTCGACTTGTTTATAAACGAGCCAAGTTCGAGCTTACAAAGATTTTCAAAACTATAAACAAGTCGAATTCGAGTTCTAAGAACTAGAATCGACTCGCTAACCAATAATTTATATAATATTGCTAAAACTGATTTCACAAGTTACTCGAGTTAACGCTTATACAAGTTAAACGAGTTAATGCTAAACGGGTTAACGTTTAAACGAGTTAAATGGGTTAAATGAGTCAAGTTCGAGCTCGATTTTGTATAGTCAAATTGAACTCGAGCTTGCTATAAGGAGCTCGAGTTGGCCAAGCTTGGGCTCAACTCAGCTCGTGTGCAGCCCTACCTACAAGGGCAAAAAAAGTAATTCAAAGAAATGACTTCTTATAAAAAGATGAAAATACATCTCCGGTGAAATAGTGAAACCCATGTTAGCCACTTAACTCGGAAACTGGCCTCCATTAGCTGTAGGTTGTCTAACTGCCAATGCTAAATTTTTATAAGTTAGAACGTTTAAAGCAATTTTTGAAAGACAACAACCCTTGAAGTGTAATTACACTAAATTTACGCAATCATGTTGCAGGTGAAAATACATAAAAAAAAAAAAAATTCAACGGTAGGACTCATAAATAAAACACATTCGTTAGGTGCAGGTGAACCATATGCATATATATATTCTTCTTGCATGATGTACATGCAGGACAATGAACCACAAGCATGTCGTGATATTTTCTTGGTCTTACAAAAGCTTTCGTCGAGTTCGTCAGGTCAATCCAGGTGGTTGGGTTTTTCAATGGTCGGTAGAAGGTAGTTAATTAATTGGCTTTGAGCTGTTGAGTGCGCCGAAATGGCCGGTTAGTCCTCAACCATAGTTGGCAAATTCACTGATCTGAGACTTAGTCAGTTAAGATCGTCTATTTACTGGGTTACGAGTCAGAGCTTGCCCAGTTAGCTGAGATCACCAACTAATTACATGTTTTTTTGTCGTGTAAATCCTAAAGTTTAATATTTTTTGAATTATGAAATATTATAAACTTTACTAAATATACACAAATACACATATTATATATTATTCAATTTTAATTGATGAAGAAAACAAACACTAAATAATGACAAACTTACCTTCTTCATTTATTTATAAAAAATACACTATAAAATTTATGATCTAACCCTAGCGAATTGCCGAGTCAACTCTCTGATTGGGAGACTCAGTCTTCGGCCGATCTGAGTCTGAGTCAGGGGTTTGCCAATTGTCACTTCAATTTTAGTTAATATTTATAAGCTTGGCAACGATGAACAACCAGAATTTAGAGAGCATTAATGTAACGAAGCTTCATAGGTTCTGCTCCGCCTATCTCTCTCTCTTTTTTTTTTTTTTTTTTTAAAGTAGGACAACGATACTTTCTTTCCTTTTTCTTTTTCCTCAAATGTCTGCCTAATTATCCACTACAGAAAAAATCAATAAAGAAAACTTTCTGGACATAAAGAATAACATTGTTCCTATCTCTGTAGACAAAATCAGCTTTAAATTTATTCCTAATATGAATGAGGTCTTGATATTAGCCAAGATTGAATAGAAAGGAGAAAACATACGTGGAATTAGAAATTTTTATGAAGGGAGCCGAATTAAAGTTTTTAAATTTTGACTGAAATATTATTTTCTCAAAATTTTTATATAAAATATATTTTTTTTAAAATTTACATGTAATTTTTTTAATTTTTCTTTGGGGTGAGACCCCTTGAGAGAGAGGAACTGAAAGGGACTGCATGCACCCTCTTAATCAATTAGAAAAGTTAAAGTTAGTAATAATAATAAAAAAAAGAAAACTTTATGACCCTCATTGGAATTCTGGTAAAATGACAACGTCTTCTTCCAACACAAATTTTCTGGTTCACCCCTTATTGAAGTGCCAAAGTGGCTGAGTTGAACTTTGTTAGGTCTGTCTCCCACTAGTTGATAATGAACATATATTCTCAAAGAAATTCCCTTTTGGGCTTAGCTTTTTTGCCAATTTGCCTGTACTTTAAAGAAAAAAAGTATTTAAAGTTTTCCTCTATAAGATTCTTTGTGTAAGAACATCCTTTAGCCGAACAAGGAAAACATGTTTGCTAAAATGATAAAAATATAATTTAGTGTAATATTGAAATAAATAATACATAGCTGATCATGACACTTTTCGTTTTTTCGAGAAAACAAAATTTCATTCGACAGATTTCCTAAAAATTGTGACGCTTATTAAAAAAACCACAGAAAATTATCCCCTTTTCTGAAAATGATAAGCGGAAGGTAAGGTGAAAGCGAAAGTTCTCCTTTTCCTTTATTCATCAATTGTTTTCGCGCATCGACTGAAGGCATATTCGCCTTTGAACGTGAGAGAAATTTATTAAACGCAAGATGGAAAATGCATGCACTCGATACGAAGCTGATAGAGCAACAACTACTAGACTAGACCGTGTATAACTAACAAAGACCTTACGAAATAACACATTTGACCTTTAATGGAATAACAAAAAACTATATATATATATATCAAACAACGAGACAAAAAAAAACTAATAGTAGATGCTTTTCTTCTTTATTTTTCTGTTAACTGTCTATCATGTTTTATTTTTCTCTTAACTGTCTATCATGTTGAATAAGACGATGCTGATTAGATAGTTGGATGTCGAGTCATTATTTAATATATATATATATATATTATATATATATATATATATGAACATTGAATGGACTAGTATTTGTGGGTACTGCTCGGTGTGAGCAGTGTGTTTAATCACATTCACCCTATCTATTGCATGGGGTGGTCGTGATTGGACATAGATTAAGATGGTAGGAAAATTTCAGCTGATCCTAAGGACACACACGGAGCTAATAGTTGGCTTTGCTGCATGTATGTTAACCGGTCTGCATTTTTCACTTGGTGCAATATGGAGGTACGCAAGCATGGGACCCAATGATCGACATCTCCATCAATTTAGAATTATAATGCAATGTCATTGACATGTATCACATGATGTTCCACTTTCTCTGCTTCTAGAATGTAATTGCTTAAAGAAATTGAGTACCAAAATGAAGCTTATTCATATTATTTTTATTTTAAATAAGATTATTATTTTTCTTTCAATTGTGGGTGCACGAGTCGCCACGACAGTGTCATCTATTATAAATTTAATTAACCCGATAGCTTTTTCAACGCCTAGAAACATCTCCTTGGGGCCAATTCTTTCAAATATTGCTTATATGATATATATAACTTATAAAAGTTTGAGAAACATTTTTGTTCTTCATCCTTCAAAAACTTCTATCTACAAGTTCAAAAATTTAAATGCAATGAACTTTTAAAAGTGCAACTGCATATTTGTTGCATAATATTGCATTGCACCAAATCCAATTGGGAGCTACGGAGTTGACAGAAAGCTCTAGCCGGCTAGACTTTTACGAATCACGAATTAGTCAGCTCTAATCCTCCCGCCCACCTCAGTTCGATATCTCTTCAAGGGCCAATAACTATTTTGATAGGATAGAGGGGATGCAAAACGACGGTTACTTTGATGGGAGAAATTTGGGTACGTATGCCCTAAACGAGAAATAAGTATTTTGGTAATTTTTAAAAAAGAAATGTTTTTTATAGACTTTTTACTTTATTTTTTACTTTTATTTTTTTATATAAAAATTTTCTTTTTGAGTATAAATGAAAGGTATTTTAGTCATCAACTATACTGGCACATTAATGTATATAACCAGGTTTGACCTTTTCTTTTTAAGGCCCCAATAGCTTTTCACATGTCTCCGTTTTACCTTACTAGCTGTGTCATTGCTCCGAGGCGCCATTTAGGAGTTAAAATTGCAAATGGGTTAGATCTGCTTGGAGGATTTTGTCGCCATGCCGGCTATTACATTTAGCAGTCTCATTACAGAAATCCGATCACTGGAACCTTTGCTCTTTTATAAGGAATCGTTCAGGAGATGCATTATTTAGGAGTTGGAGTTGCAAATGGGTTAGATCTGGTTTGAGAATTTTTTCATTTTCTTTTATGGCCGTGGCAGCCGCTATTATCTTTAGCCGTCGCGGAGAGAGACCTGCGCCTAGGCAAGATATATTGCAGGAGTAGTTGGGAAAACGTTTATGGTTAGGGCTATGACCCTATTCTCAGTTGTCTTCCATGTGTGGCTCCTCTTGGTACTGGTTAAAATAAACAAAAACATCCAATATCACTATATCACTATATATATATATATATATAGCTACAGCCTGCTTAACTAGACAAGATTTGGTCCTATTCGCCATTGGTCTATGTTAAGCTTCTCTTTTTCTTTTGAATTTCAAATGGGGAGGGTGTTAGGTGCCATGGCTGACACAGCTTGCTTGCGGTGGAGAAGAGGAAAGGAACAGGGCACCTAATCACGATTCCTTCAATATAGCATGAAAAAAAAAGGTGGGCTTCAAGAAACTTGTCATGCATGCATTTTTCCAGTTCAAGGTGTCATTTTAACTACAAAAGCAATACCATCAGAAAACAGAAGGCACTAGCTTAGCCTACAGAATAATGAAATATATTGGCACTGAGTTCTTGTAATTTTGTGGGGGATAATAAATAGTGTGCTAATAGGCCGCTAGATTTTTTATGGCTGTAAAATTTTTTGTACTGTTTGTCATGTTTACCTTTTCGACCTTTTCAAAATCGAAAAGGCTTATTTTTGCCCCAGGAAATAACATTGAACTTTAATTACTGTCACTTTGATTACTAGCTAAGCTTTTATCCTCAGTTAAGAAACAAAAGTGAAGCAGCCCCACTATCATAAAAAAAAAAAAACTAAAACTGAGGCTTGTACACATAAAATCGGAAAAGTGTGAGTCTTTTGCAGGGATTGTAAAGACATATCAGTGCTTCGACTGTAATTTTTTTATTTTTTTTTGTCAAAAGGTTAGACCATAAAATAGAGCCGTTACTGTCTAATGTCACGGTCAACCGAGATTTAAGAGAAGTCCAGCCACTTGCATGCAAAGTTCCCCTCCACCAAGAAAAAGATTCTCAATCTCGGGGATCTGACAGCTAGAATTCAATAGATGAGTGGCATCTGCGAATCCTGACCGTCCCTTTCTCCATCTCCCAACCAAAGCCATCAGGTAAAACAAACCCACGACAAAGCATGCATGTGGGGAAGAGGAGAGTTGAGGAGTGACAAACGGAGTTAGCTGGGAGGAAAGGAAGAAGACAAAGAGTTGGTGAAGTGCTAAAAAAAGGAGTTCAATTTCGTGGATGAGTTGATAATCATCTTACCTAATGTTTAGTTAAACTTTAGGAGACGTTGCGGCCGAAAGGGGCTCATTCTGCGGACCCAAAAATTTGTGGTTGATGGGTACTAATATTTTGAAGACTGCAACTTTAAGGAGCACTAATATGTAAAAGAGTAAATTTAAACCATTGTCACATATATCATATACGAGTATTATACAATGAGATATTTTTCAAGTATAATACAGTAAAACTGTATATCTCAGAAATATCTTAGAAAAATCTTGGCAAATTTTTAAAAAATTTAAAACGTTTAATAAATCCTAAAAATTATAAAAAATACGAAAAAAGCAAAAAACTCATGAAAAACACTTTTTTTTCATGTTTTTTTATGTTTTGATATTTTTTTAAAAAGATGCATCTAATTGCCGTTTTATACGACTCACTTATTTTTCACATATTTAATGTGTTTTTTCAAGTAATATGTGTTTTCTATGACAATGATTTGAACAAACAAAAATTCTTCATGTAGAGAAACCAATATGTAAATAAAATAAGTTATACGGGTCCATGTGGGCACCTTGTGCACAAGCCCACACCAAGATACAGGTCGTTCCATTATGGTGGTACCAAATGATGGTACAGTAAAACATCCAGGGTTCGGGAACTGGTCTGGCAGACAAGGAAAACGTGTACACAAGAAGTTTTTAATTTATCATTTACCGTTTTTGTTTGTATGTGCGTTTTTTTGCTTTTATATATATTAGGATCACAAGAAGACTTTAATTTTATCTTTGACTGTTTTTGTTTTTTTGTTTTTTGTTTTTGCTGCTTTCTTTGCTTTTGGATGTATTAGGATCATACATAAACAGGGAACTGGCTTTAGTGGGTAATTTTTGTTCTTTTTCTTGTTCTAGAACTACTTCACATAACACTGCAGGCACTGGACACCACTAATTCGCACACACACACACACACACACATATATATATATATATATAGAGAGAGAGAGAGAGACAGAGAGAGAGAGAGAGAGAGGTTCCAATACAAGCCTGCTGAGGTCTAAGGCTTCTGACTTTTATAAGAAAAAAAATAGAAAGAAGGGAGAGCTAAGTTATGGTGCTTTTCATATTATTGTTGTTCGTGTGTTCCAAAAGTAGTTGTTTTACTAAGAATTTTCAATTAAGTGCCTTTATTTGCAATATAATCTCAAATATAAGCATCATGTTTTCTGATTATTTTGTACTTGGCTTCATTTTGTTGGCATCATACTTCTAGGTAAGCAAGAGGATTGCGACCCATCACCCAAAAACGAAGGCCGAAACCCCTCCTCCATATATGCTGCGTCCAAGGTTGCTTCAGTTCCTTGATGACCTACTTATTAAAAGGAGTGGTCAAGAGGAAATTTTATCATGATCCTCACATGAAAATCTATTTATGTTTCTAATAATCTCGTTCTGAGTTGGAAATATTTATCTGTTTCAAGACAAGAAATGGTAAAGATAGACTCCTGTTAGAAAATTCAGCAATTTGGGGTTCATATTTGAAATTATGACCTGAGTTTGCTTCTTTCTTGCGCCTGCTGTTGCATTCAAATACACAGACAAAAACATCAATAAGATTGCAGACGACCAGTTAGTCTATTATATCTCTTTGTTCCATCTAGAGCACGCCGTTACATGTTGCTTTCAGCAAAATGACACTAAATCTACAAGTTTTGTTTAGTAAACAAGCTGGGCACTCGAAATATCCATATTTTCCAGGAAGTGGAAGCATATATAGATGAGTGAAAATGATATATACCCTAAAAGCCGTACTCATTTGTCAAAACTATAAAAAAAAAAGCACTTCTAGAAAGTAAAAGTTTCGAAGCAATGTATATTTTATTCAAGCCACAATGAATTTTCAAAATGCACATGGAGGAAGAACTATTTTCTAATGCAGTCAGCTGTGATCCGCTAGTGGAATGACATAAAAAAGAGCAAATAGATCATATTTATATGATCTGTTTTCCATAAAATAATAGACGGATTGTACAGATCAAATCTACAGATCCGAATACAAGGATGATAGATTCGACATAACCTTCAAAGGGGGAACAACAGCCTCTCTTATGAAGACAGATAGCACTGTTGATAAGTTTTCTCCATATTAAAATTAAAAACTCCAAGTTAGACCTTCCCAAGTTTGTTGGGTTTCTGTGTTGTACATTTTTGAGACATTAATAATCTCACACTACCCACCAATGCAGCTTTTAACCATTCACAAAGGGGATGAAGGTTCTAGGTGGTGGAATGAAAATACTCCTCTTCCTTCCCAAGAGACGTACCCATCTAAAAGGACAAAATAAATGAATGACAAGCTTGGCTTAAAATCATCATGATATCTTCTATTTCCACATATCCCATTTCTCCATACGCACTAATAACATATTACATCTACTGTACATATATACGTGTTACATGGCCCATCTGTAAAGCCATGCTCCCAAAAAAGGGACGGATAGTTTAAATGAAACAAGTTTCTCTCAATGTCTCTTAAACAAGATATACCCATGTGCTCTAGTGGGATATAAAGATTTCATCAGGCAACATCTCTTTTAACTGCCGACCAGCCTCTTTATACATGAAGGAACCGGCGGCTTAGGAACCCCTTGGCTTTTCCTCTCTCCTATCTTCCTTCTATTTCTTTTCTCTCATTCACTCCGCCTACTATCTAGAGGTGGGCATTGGGCCATGCCTCTTAGCTTGTCAACCGATTCAGAAAGGCCGGCAGGCCCATAAGTACCTATTTCGCAAATGAAACAGTTTGTGACTATTTTATGAATACATATTCATAAAATATTTTTTAAAGTGTTTCATGAATCTGCCCTAATCTTTCAGCCACATTCATAGAACAGTTACATGTCGTTCCATTTGCCAAACAAACCCTAAAGGCATAAATAAAGCTCGAGCTCCAGCTAGGTATCAGATGGACCGACTAAGGCCCAAGATTATATGCATCTAGGGCTTGATGTATTTAGTGCATCTAGACTTATTCAATTTACATGGTGGGTTAGATCCAACCCAATACATTAACATATGTAATTATTCAAGCAAACAGCTTTCAATCACCTTGTGTTGAGGAAATGTCTCGTGAAATCCAATGTACTCAAGGCAGTGGTTCCTGTAAATGTAATTAAAGAGACAAATAAAAGAGTAAAGCATGTGAACCTTGAATATTGTAACACTAAGGATTGTGTAAAGAATAAAGGAGATGGATGCAGCGACCATAGTAAAGATAGAAATGAATGTATTCACGATGTAAAGCAGGGACTCATATCCATTAAAGATGGTAACACTATAAAAATAAATGGAACCTCATCACATTAAAATGATACCATGTGTATAAGAGAAGATTACATAGGTTTTAAAACTGAACTTCTATATCTGCTTGTCTCTTACTCTTTTCAATTATCTTTAATAGCAAGGTAGTGTAAAAATATACATGCGAATTTTACTTGATGGCTTGTAGTGCTTGGGCTTCTTTTCAATTTACTCTTAAGCTGGGGGACCAGTGGGTATTGGTAACCAGACTCAGCTTGGACCATTAAACAAACTGGCTAATGCCAGACTCAGTTTTAAAATTTCTACTAATTGAAGGTTAACTTTTGTTCCATTCTCGAACCATTATAGGCTGGGCCCATAACTTTATGTCTAGTCTTAATTCTACCACCCATTCATTTCCTCTTCCCTATCACACATATCAGAGGATTCTAATCCATTGGATGTCGGATGCTGCTAGTTAAAAATTAAAAATCATGGCCTAAAATGCTATAATCAATTGCTAAAAGCTCAATGAAGTATTGTTACATCTTAAATAATTGGTAATACTCCTATAATGATTGTTATTAGTAACATTTTTTATTTTTAGCAGTCCAGTAATATCCACATTCAGCAGATTTGGACTCTCTCACCCACATCGTCCACCTTTTTAATTAATGATGCTAGGGTTTTGGAAGAGAGAAAAGAAGTTAAACCCTTCTCATAATTTTAGAACAAGTTTTTTAGGTTTTCGTCCTTCTTCAACACCCATTAGCACTAGAATTGAGAGAATGGTAGTAGGAAATAAAAAAAGGAGTACAAAGGAGGAAGTTTATATGTGAGAAGTAAAGTGGACGAGGGGGGAGGGTTGATGGGGAGATGGAATTCAGTAAGCATGCACAAGGTAATAGGGAAAGCCACAAATTTTGTATGCTTACTATTTTGTCAAAACATTAGTTTGTTAGTGTTTTCTCAAATTGCTGTATCTGTATCTTCTAAAATAATTATCATTCAAAAATCTTCCTCATGAATTTTGTAAACTTTCTTATACATTCTTAAACTTTGAAAAAGCCTGATTATCCCTAAACCCAAGCATTTTCTCAAAGATTTTATGGGAAGAACCATTTTATAACTTGTTCTTAATCATTCTCTTCATGCAAAATCTTTTGATTATGAGACCCTTTTACTATGTGTAAGATAAATGTCATGTTTTTCTTGGGTTCTCAAACATAAGACAAGTAGATTATAGATAGTAGAAATAAAGTTTCATGAAATATGTGAATCAAGTAAATATGAAAAATATATATGCACTAATTATGAGTGGTTAATAGTTCACAAGATGCTATATATAAAACTACTTGAACTCAAAGGACGTACAAGTTGTTATTTGCTTTTCCGAAATTGAATTTATATGCAGCACATTATGAATAATTAATCAAGTTGCATATAATAACTCATTGCATATAGTTCCTATGTACAGTTATTCGGTTTATACATCTCAACAGCTCACAAACTCTCTTAATTCTTATATTTACTCAGTTTATATGCAAACTCTCTTTACATAAATTAAAAAAAATATTTTTAAACAAGAAGTGTTCATTCTCTTACATAAATGCCATATTTCTTGACATGTACAGTGTATGAAATGCACTTAACATGGATCCTCTCACCAACAATTTATTTTTTCTATCAATACAATTTGAGAAAGGAAGCAAAAGTTCATGAACATTTCAGTTATCTTTCATTTGGGTTATTGGTGATTGCAATTATTAATGATTGTCCACTACTTAATAAACTCCATGAGGTTCCCTTATTTTTGGATACTAGACCCAATTCCCACCTTGAGTAGATGATGCCACCATGGCTCTTAAGCTTGTGACATACCTTCAAATTATGATGCTTACAAGAAATCCCCAATGAATGGGTGGGGTTTCTTAAGTAAATTTGACAAACTGAATCTTAGAAGATAATAACAAATGACTGATGCATGGGATGGGAGATTACATTACGTTAATTTCATGTTTTTTTATTTTATTTTCCCCTTTGATTCTTTTGTTTTCAATGAAAGTCAACATTTCATGTTTCCTTAGTACTTTATATCAAAAGTTTTTATAATGCATAGAATGCTATTTTTCACCTGCATTAAAAGTACATCAAGAGCAATGTGCCATTTTCTAATTTTGAGTGCAAGTTCAAGATGCATGAGAAGGGACAAGGAGATAAAGTTAAAAAGAAAACAAAGAAATCATAACATATTTTACATGATTTGACATGTTTTGTTCACATCCATGCTAAAAGCGATTATTCCCACACTAGGAGGCTTTACAAAGATTGTCTCTTTCAGTATACTTCTAAGACTGTCTCATAAGCTGTATATGAAGTTTTACAAATGTCATGGTGGATAGTCTTAGATCCATGATATTAATCTACCAATTATTGATTTTATTGATGAAATATGTTTTATCTAAGTGTCATCTTTGAGATGTTTGCCAAAGGGTCACTAACTCAGCTCAGAGTTCTAACACTCGCCAGCATTGCCCTCAAGTTAGAGCTTGGAGAGATTGATGAGACCTTATTTGTTTACTGATATTTTTTTCAAACTTCTTGGTTATAATTGCCTGAGTTGATCAGTTGGTACTAGATTCTTTCACTTCTCCATCAAAGAGTCCAATTCTCTTTGCTTTACTTGCAAGAACTGATATTAATCCACTTCAAGATACTACGTTTGTGTTCACAGAAAAATAGACTTGTGACTATGTCAATAGTGGCTTAATATATTGCCGCAAATAAGTTCATGAGTTTTTATTTTTTTTATACTTATGTGTTTGAGAATGACATTAATCTAAATTAGCTTATATATATATATATATATATATATATATATATATATATATATATATATATATATATATATATATATATATATATATATATATTGCACTTGATCTGACTACAATTATTTTTCTGATGAGACAAGGTTGATTCCAACATAAACATAATAGTTTGAATTAATGGACTAGAAATCTTTTGAGGTGCCTATTTAATAAATGTTAGAGTATCTAATGATATTTGCACAACAATTTCTTTTCATAGTGGCCTCAAATACAAAGATAATATACACCAGATTAATTATTATAGATGGATTGATGAAGAACACATGCATTAATCAATTAAGTTGTATGGTTAATTAATATTTGGATATAAGACATGTAAGTTTGCCCAAAAGCCATTATTGACTGTAACTTGATATATTAGGGAAGATCTCTCAATCATTTAATTTTGTCACTTCAAAGTTTAATTCCGATTGGGTAGAGACGAGTTTTATGCATGACAGTTTTCACGAGGATGTCCAACATGTATTGGCACATAACTATGCCTCTACTTGAGTGGAAAATTTTAATTTCAAAGAAGTATCTTAGGTTTCCTAGCCCCTTATTTCGAATTGTTGATGGAGATGTTTCTTTATTTTGATAACAAACTCTTAAGTTAACATCATTAATTATCTTCATGCCGTCCATGCATATTTTACAATCACCACTTTTTGTTCTTTGAAGTTGCACAATGTATGACATATAATTTGATCTAGTCTTATTGAACCCAAACCAGCTTTAATTGTTAGTCAATTTTCATAACCATGCATATGGTGACTAGTTGAGGTACTATGGGATTTTCTTAACTTGGCACACTAATAATTGTCCTGATATTCTTTATGTCCTACTAGCAAGACTACACAAACTTTCTTTGCCAAATTATTATGGAGGAAAACAGTTTAGATATATCATTAATATGACATATACCTGGTTTGGGGGTGCTTAATTACTCTTTTAGATCATTTCATTTTTGCATGGATTTAAACCTCATCTTAATCTTGTGCAACTGATAGAAGCTTTTTAATCCAATTCAAGACCTTGCATGTCTTCAAAGATGCAAAGTGCCAAGATAATAAGGTGATGGACATATCCGAATTCATCATTTCACTAGATTCAAGAAGGCCACTGTTGAGTTTGCTTCCAAGAAAGTCAATTCCTTCTAAAAATATTTATGATCCTTTAATATGTGTATTTTATTTATTCAGGTTCCTAACACTCATACCCTTTTTTGTCATTAAATATTCGTTATGGGAAATGCACTCAACGACATTCTTATAAATGTATTAACATGACTTTCTTGAATGTGCTCAAAAGATGTTCAATTGGAAAACCTAAAATGCTTTCAAGACATGTGTTTCCTATAAAATTTTATTCACCTTTGATGCTTTAAAGTTAACTTTATGAAAACAACAAAACTGCCTCATCCCAACTACATTGTGGAACATTCATACACAAAATAATATTTCAAACCACATGTAAGAGCCTAAGAGGTGGCTATATTCACAATATTCATCAGGTCCATTTGGTGTTTTTTACATTTTGGTGCTCTATTTGTTGAGGGTTTCATTACAAGTATTCTAGTGCATCATGCTACTACTATAAGAAATTTGAAAAAAGATTCACGAGCATATTTTCATCATTGTCAAATTATTCATGTATTTTCAATTTTTATATTAAACTGAATTTGGAACCGTATACCTGTGAAATCATTAAACAATTTCAAGACCTTCTTGTTGTTTGCACGAAAAAACTTTCAATGCATGTCACATTGTGAGGTTGGTCCAGGTACACTAAATTAAGCAAATTGAAAGATGAGATTCCCTTTGTTTTAACAATAATGAAGGAAAAGTGAGTCTTTTTTATTTGAAATATTCACATGCATTACATATCTATATAGAGATAACTTAGCACATTTTGCAGTTGGATTAAGATGATGACATAGATGTGGCTTGTTAAATTAATGTGTTTCTTAGATTGAGCAGTCTGATTGAATTCTTCTAGCATGTGTTGTTCACTAGCAAGCTGTCATTGCTACCAATTACTTCCAATGTATTAATACAATGGTTCAATGGAGAAATAGTCATGCTCTTATTATAGAAAAGAGATGGCCTGAACTTAGTCTCTTTACAATTAAGTGAGATTTGAATATTCATTATGGGAAATGCACTCAACGACATTCTTAAAGATGTATTAACATGACTTTCTTGAATGAACTCATAAGATGTTCAATTGGAAAACCTAAAGTGCATCCAAGACATGTTCTCCCTATAAAATTTTATTCGGCTTTGATGCTTCAAAGTAAACTTCAGGAAAACAACGAGAACTGCCTCATCCTAACTACATTGTGTAACATTCATACATAAAATGACATTTCAAACCACATTTAAGAGGTGACTATATTCACAATATTCATCCGGTCCATTTGGTGTTTTTACATTCTGTTGCTCCATTTCATTGTAAGTATTCTAGTGCATGATGCTACTACTATAAGAAATTTGATAAAAGATTCACGTGCATATTTTCATCATTGTCTTGTCAAATTATCCATGTATTTCAAATTTTTATATCAAACTGAGTTTGGAACTGTATACCTGTGAAACCATTAAACAATTTCAAGACCTTCTTGTTGTTTAGATGAAAAATCTTTCAATGCATGTTACATTGTCAGGCTAGTCCCCGTACACTAAACTAAGCAAATTGAAAGATGACATTCCCTTTATTTTAACAATAATGAAGGAAAATTGAGTCTTTTTTATTTAAAATATTCACATGCATCACATATTTATACAGAGATAACTTAGAAAACACATTTTGCAATTGGATTAAGATGATGACGTAGATGTGGTTTGTTAAATTAATGTGTTTCTTAGATTGAGCGGCCTGATTGACTTCTTCTAGCATGTGTTGTGCACTAGCGAGTTGTCGTTGCTACCAATCACTTCCAATGTATTAATACAATGGTTCAATGGAGAAATAGTCATGCTCCTATTATCGAAAAGAGATGGCCTGAACTTAGTCTCTTTACAATTAAGTGAGGTTTGAATATTCATTGTGGGAAATGCACTCAACGACATTCCTAGAAATGTATTAACATGACTTTCTTGAATGTGCTCAAAAGATGTTCAATTGGAAAACCTAAAGTGCATTAAGGATATGTTCTCCCTATAAAATTTTATTCGGCTTTGATGCTTCAAAGTTAACTTCAAAAAAATAACGAGAACTGCCTCATCCCAACTACATTGTGGAACATTCATACATAAAATGATATTTCAAACCACATTTAAGAGGTGGCTATATTCACAATATTCATCCGGTCCATTTGGTGTTTTTTATATTATGATGCTCCATTTGTTGAGGGTTTCATTGTAAGTATTCTAGTGCATGATGCTACTACTATAAGAAATTTAATAAAATATTTACGTGCATATTTTCAAATTATCCATATATTTTAAATTTTTATATCAAACTGAGTTTGGAACTGTATACCTGTGAAATCATTAAACAATTTCAAGATCTTCTTGTTGTTTGCACGAAAAATCTTTCAATGCTCATCACATTGTGAGGCTAGTCCCCGTACACTAAACTAAGCAAATTGAAAGATGGCATTCCCTTTATTTTAACAATAATAAAGGAAAAATGAGTATTTTTTATTTGAAATATTCACATGCATCACATATCTGTATAGAGATAACTTAGAAAGCACATTTTGCAATTGGATTATGATGATGACGTAGATGTGGTTTGTTAAATTAATGTGTTCCTTAGATTGAGCGGTCTGATTGACTTCTCCTAACATGCGTTGTCCACTAGTGAGCTGTTGTTGCTACCAATCACTTCCAATGTATTAATACAATGGTTCAATGGAGGAATAGTCATGCTCCTATTATCGAAAAGAGATGGTCTGAACTTAGTCTCTTGACAATTAAGTGAGGTTTGAATATTCATTGTGGGAAATGCACTCAACAACATTCTTAGAAATGTGTTAACATGACTTTCTTGAATGTGCTCATAAGATGTTCAATGGAGAAATAGTCATGCTCCAATTATTGAAAAGAGATGGCCTGAAACTTAGTCCCTTTGCAATTTAGTGAGGTTTGAAAATTAGTGATTCAAAGCTAAGATTTAGGGTGACAGTGACATAGAGTTATTTTTGGTAGTAAGGTTTATCTTTTCATGTTTTAAATATTCCACCAGAAAAAGTTTTGGTAGTAAGAGACCCATTTGCTTTTGGTAGGGATTCGACTTATATGACTGTTTAGAGTTGTGCAGTATCTCTAATAAAGCTACCAACTGCCATGATCAATTATTATTATAAGTAAATTGACAAGCCAAATTGAGGGCAGTGTATTAGTAGTCTTTCAAGGTGTTGCACAGGCAACCCTAGGCGAACTTGCTAAGTTGGTCTTCTTAACCTACTTGGTTAGAAAATGAAAAAAGAAGTCTTTGTGCACATGATATTTGAAAAAATGAAGTTTATTTTGTGTAAATTCGTTCTTTGATTAATGCTTAAATTCCATTAGTGAAAGCATCTAAAGGGAACTTAAAAGACACTAAGATAATCCTCATAAAGGAGAATCCAATACATTTTGTTTATCTAATCAAACTGCACTATGTTTTGCTAATCTTGTAAACTATAGAAACTAATCATGACATGTTCGCATCTGGGGATAGGAACACAACAAAATTCTGAAACTTATGAGCTGGTATGCATCTTATAAAACTATATAGGATATACCTAATGTCAGCCTAATTTATTTGGTCAATTTCGTGACCCTTTGGCTTGCTTTGCACGATTTATCAATTTAGATAAAGCTTATTGTCAACGGCTAGCTCCTTTCTTAATCTATCTAAATTTCTTACCAGCTTCAAAGAAGTTGGATGTTTCTTCCAATGGTGGACTTGTAACATCTGATAAGAACCACCAATGATGGCATACAACGACTACTATAATGGATCCCTTTTCTTATCTTGGTCATTCAAACTAAACCATTGATTTTATATATTAAACAATTCAAATGCGCATGGCATTCAAAGAGAGGTGGTGGTGTACATGCTTTCTGCATTCAATTTGCTTTCACTAGACGATTTGAACGAGCCATCAAACTCTAGATCTGGGGTAGGAAGTCTAAAGGAACTATGGAAGCAGATTAACCTACTGCCTGCTGCCACTTCTCCCACTTTAAGAATGTCTTTCCTTTATTAAATAAAAAATCCTATATTTGGTGGTCATCACCTCTTACGAAGCCCAAATAGGGCTGGAAGCAGGGCCGGACCAGGCTTTCTCCTTAGGAGGACTTTGGCAATAGGCGCAATCAAAGAATGTTTCATGAATTTAACCCAAAGATTCACGTATATTCATAGAACACTAGAAAACAGTGTTCCATGAACTTGAGTTTATATGGAACACCGTCTTAGTGTTCCTGTTGCCAAATGCTCCCTAAACCAACCTGGAAACAGCCAGTTGGCCCTTGTAGGCATAAATGAAGCCCAATACCACAATACCACAATTAGAAATAAAAGAACCAGGCCAACCAAGGGATTGTAGGGGGCACAATGCAAACAATCTATTTGATACCTGGCTGATTCAATTTAAATAGACTATAGGTCAAATCCCACTCAAGAAAAAAAGATTTGTTTTCATGAAATTTTGAAGAAAAATTCTCCTCTCAACTATCATTACTTAATTTTTTATCATTCAATTAAACATTAACACACACACACACACATATATATATAGACACACACACACACTGACAATGTATCTATCAACATTCTAAACATTTCACCAATTACCCTTAATTTGGGCCCCCATAAGAAGCCTATGACTGGTGTTAGCGGACCCTAATTAAATGGACTGGTCCATCCAATATCTTGATAGGCTTGAATGTCAAAAGTCGGCCCATGCCTCAGCTCATAATGGGCCAAGCCCTTGGCTATACCCATCGAAGGCATGGCCCGTTGCTAGCTAGTCCATAAATTTATAAATGTAGTAAGCGTTAATAAATTGTCCTAAACCTTAAGGGGCAAACCGATTAGACGTCCAATATCACATTCGAGAATATATTAAGATTAAGAAAGCAAAGATGTAGCGACATGCTTTTAGGCGAATATATGTGATGTAGCTATAAAATGATTTTTTAATTAACCAACTACGTAGATATGGATGTCATGCATACTTGTGTCAATTTCGCCGCGTTTTTAATAAAACCTCCTCTCGTGTGGAATTTGAGCCAGAAAGGCGTCATCCTATCCGTCTTTGACTTGAACAATATTAGCTGGGAAGCAAGCTTCTCGGGGACGTTCTATTTGTGACCCCAGTGATTATACACCCGAACCTCCATTTCTGCACCGAAAGAACTGACCAAGTTGGCTTTGATCCAGTGCAAGTGTTGAGGGGCCTAAAAACCAAGTGCAAGAACTTGAACCAAGAAAACAAAAGAGTTTTACAACTTGACTTGATCCTAGACATGATTCTATTAACCAGTCAATATTGATGTATCTACAAACTTGAATCAAGCAAGAGAAATATGCATGAAAAGATGTTTTTTTTTTCTCTGAAATGTTAGAAAATGATTCACACATTAAAAAACTGGTGCATCAACTTCCTTGAAATAACTTAGAGGGTACCACACTGACGAATGAAGGCTGAAGCCACCGTCCTTCCCCACACTCCTCAGGTTCCCGTTATGTCTATTACATAAAATGTCAGATATTGCAAGTCGTGTATATGCCCATATCAAAATCAGACACAAAAGAAGCATTTGAACAGAACCTCAACGATCAAGGAAACCAGTGGAGGAGGCACATCTGAGCTTGTGTGAGCAATTCCAACACAGATCCACGCAAATAACAACTAGTACTTTATTTAGTCATGTACTTATTTTTTTCTTCTGAACAATCCAATTGCTTCCTTTCCCCATAATTCGTTGATCTTAGATGTCCATATAAATTAAAAGAGTTTCAAAAATAGCAAACATGATGATGCCGACTTCCAATGAACCTGTACACGTAAAAGAGCATGCAGTTCAACAAAACAAGAGATGTTGCATAGCTCGTGATGTTAGAACTACCAAACATGCATACTTTTCCTAAACGTCGAGACCAATTATTGTGCCTAAATTAATAAGATCAGTGCCAAGAGCAGACATGCTGTAGAAAAGAGGCACTATACAGTTGCCTTGCACATATTACCAATGTCCTTTTGACTCTTGCAAGAGACGTTCAAAAAGTTTGATAAAATAATCAAAGGTTAGGAAATATCAAGATATCTTGAAATCGAGTGGGTAGAGTGGGTGGTCATGAGCAGGTGAGCAGTTAACTTCTAGAAGGGCTTTTAGGTGTAGTCCTAAGCCTGCTGTCTCTTGCCCTATTTTTTCATTCAAAGTTCATTTTGCTTACGATCTCTCTTAACTGAGTCAAACTCATGAAGAGATAAGGCAGAGTCAACAACACTCATTCTTGTACTTTTGACCCATTAATACTTCGACCCCACATGGTGCCACCACCCAATAAGCGGTCCGATCCACTCATTCAGTTGAATTTGATTGTAAAAAAACGACAAAAAAGTTATATTTAAAACATTGAAAATAAGAAAATTTCTAAGATATTGAAGAGTGCTTAAAAATTGAAATTTGGTACTCTTTAAGCTATTAAATCGAAATCGGTTTGGTTTTTCTTTGACTTTGAATGTGTGACATGCATATAAGAGCTGTCACGTCTCACTTGATAATGATTTGTTGATACCGGTTGATGGGCACATCTTTGCTCATTAACGACGGTATTATGATATTGGGAAGCTTGAACTTGAGCATCATCACCTAACCGAACGTCACTATCCCCAAGTTGGGAGGACGAGAACCATAACAATGTGCGGTCGATTTATAGATGAACTTGAACAACTGGTGAATGGGTCCGATTAGTGTGTTTTAGGGAAGAGAAGGCCCCGTCCATAGGAGATTGAGTTGTGTGTACACCTTTGTGTACGCAACAAATATGCACCAACAAATATGCACCAAGGGAAGGAAAGAAGGATGCGGTGGCATTTTAGAATTTTTTTTTTAAATCTATGTACGTTTTAGTTTTTTTAATGTTTTTGTAATTTCCATTTTATCCTTTCAAAAGTCTTTTTTTTTTAAAAATTTTTAATAGGGGTACTTTAGTTATTACACACAGACACACAGGTATGTACATGACCACTTTCGGCTCCTAGAAGGGCGAGCATGGGCGTTATGAAGTTGATAAATTGGTTTGTAGGATGCTTTTCTATAAAAATTTGAAAAAATAATTTTGAAAATCGGATTAGAAAATATTAACCCAAGAGAAATTGTCATTTTGAAAATACCAGTGTCATAAAAAAAAAGAAAAAACCCTTTAGTGACGTGAGAAAATTAATAAGTTAGTAAATGTTGCATCAAAGATCCTTCATCTTCTTGGACCCAAGAGAGAAGAATGTCATGAAGTGTTTTTAAACCTGCCTCTACCCAATTACTATTTGACCATATTTTTCTATTGCATGCCAAGTTTGGCAACGTTATTTGCTGCTAGTGTTGCATCCCCACCATGTTTATTTCAGTGCCTTTATCATTCTTGATCTTCTTCTTGATACTTGATGAAATTGTTGTAGCCTTTATACATTTCTCGTTTACAAGAGGAACTTGATAAGAAAGGTGATGGATTCAATGTGGAACCAATCACTCAAAATCATTATAGAAGAGTCCAAAATATTTTGCAGATGGCTGAAAAAGGGAAACAAACCAAATAAATTCATGAAAAAATTGTTAGCACAAGCTGATTTTTCAGATTGGGATGAGGAAAAAGCTTCCTTGATTTACAGATCTAGGAGAAAATTGGGAAAAGGACGTTGATCTTTCTTACTGAAGCAAATGAAATGATGTTGGGGCACTTTTATTGGATTGTTGGATCTCTAATAGGCAAGAATCCAAGGGTCCACTTAGAGTTCCCTTTTGTTTTTGGCAAATCAATGAGCATCTCAGAGAGATAGAGAGAGAGAAAAGCAAAAAGGGAGAACACAGGAGTTGCATGGTTCAACAATTTTGCCTACATTCACCAAAGAAAATGCTTGATCAATTTCCATTTTCAGCCGGCCTTGTTTGTTACAAACAAGATCAGATTCAATTTTATCAACATGAACCAGATAAGTAAACCTACCAAAGTTGTTGCTAAAATTGTAGGAGGATGGACGACTTATTAGACGAGATAGCACAATTTGGCGCAGATTTGAACAGAACTTGGTCTGCAAATTCAGCAATGGCTTCCTTAATATCCTCCCTCGAACATAGGGATCCAGGTAGCACTTGAAGTTTGGCACGAAGCTCTTCAAACTGGTCAATGGATAAAGGCTTAATAAAGATGTCAGCAAGCTGATGAGAAGAGGGAATATGCTCAACTTGAAGCTGGCCTTTAGCAATGCGATCGTGAAAAGATAGATTTCTATACCCATGTGTTTGCTGCCTTGGTAGAAAATTGGTTGTGCAGACATGAAGATGGCACTACTATTGTTGCACCATAATGTAGGAGGGAGTTTTACAGACAGGCAACTCTTGAAGTAAATATTGAGCCCAAATGAGCTCGACAGCAATATTGGAAATGGCATGATATATACTCAGCTTCTGAACTTGAACAAGAAACTGAATTTTGCTTTTTGGCATTCCAAGAGAGAAGGTTAACACAAAGAAATAACACACATCCACAGTCAATTTTCTGTTGTCTAAGTTCCTTGCCCAGTTTGCATCATTATATGCATGTATAGATTCTACGACCATTGAATGAAGAGTTTGCCTGAGGTAACGTAACATACACTTTGACAGTTTACCAGCAAGGGTAGAGCCAAAAACTTTTTTTTTTTCATGGAGCACTAAATATATAATTAAAAAATTTTCATTTGGTTGTGATGCAGTGACCCTGGTCTGTGGAGCTACCCAAGTCTACTAAGGTTCAACATACAAATTCAAAGTTTCAAATTGGTCACTATGGAGCATACGCCCCACGGAGCCCCCACCTATCTCCACCCCTGCGTACCAGTGAATAAACATAACCATATAAGACTAACCCCAAGGGTCAGAGCCCACGAGGAGCAAGGAGTGAGTCCAAACACTCCTGCATTGGTTAACTTGTTGTGAACTTTCGATTTCCATATATAAATGACAAAGAGAAGCCTTGGAAAGCAACATTTGTAACTCCTTTGGGAGTTCAAACTAAGTAAAAAATGATCACTAGTTACAAGATTTTTACAAATGGGCGGTTCCTTCAATAGTGGGAACCTTATTGTGTAAATCGAGTTTTCCATGAGGCCATAGAGAAAACTATAAGAAAAGAATGTTAGGAAAAAACCTAAGAATTTAAAAAGTGGTGATAAAGAAACTAAGTTGGACACATAAAGGTTGAAAGTAATGAAAATAAAAAATTAACTAAAAAAATGATCCTGTATCTGAACTCCACCTTTGGACCTTTTGAATTAAGAAAAAAAAAAGATCTACGGATCTGAATCTAACTGAATGAATTTGGATCAATTTACATCCCATATTACAGATATGATCTTTAGGATACACTTTGGATTAGATGCATGTTCCAAAACTGAACAAACTAACAAAAGATAATCTAAAAGGACATTCCAAACTCAAAATTTCAAGAAATGCATCCTCATTTGGATTTGAGAAAGATCCACCCAAGTCATATTTGCTGAGATTCTCCAACCCTATTTGATAGACCTACATCAAGCTTGTTCCCTTTTCACAATTCAGTGCATGCGATGCACCTTCACTGTCAGCTGGAAATGTCTGTTCGTCTTCATCTAAAGATCTGCATATATTATTTGAATGGGTAT
The DNA here is from genome assembly GCF_008831285.2 of Nymphaea colorata. Classification (NCBI taxonomy): domain Eukaryota; kingdom Viridiplantae; phylum Streptophyta; class Magnoliopsida; order Nymphaeales; family Nymphaeaceae; genus Nymphaea; species Nymphaea colorata. The sequence continues at coordinate 24,244,531 of NC_045139.1, read as the reverse complement.
GGAGTGCAAGATAATGACAAACCTGGAGTATCACCATCTAGCCACTGGATGGGCTAAAGCCAGAAGACCCCGCATCACAACCTATATATCATTTTCTGGCGAGACAATGACTGAACAGGATAATTAGCTGCAGGTTGGTTGTTTGTCCCTGTGACCAAGCCCTTTCCCAAGGGTCTAGGACTGCTTCGAGACTTGGGTGGGAGCGAGACACGTATCAACTAAAGTATTGTACATTCACCATTTTCTGTTTAGAGGAGTAGCAGCTACAAGAAACGAAGTGACAATTGGACTTTAATAAGCTCACCAGTCCAACCAGCTAGCTACGCCCCTCGAGGTCAAAGGCTTATAGTGAGCTTGGGTTTGGGAAATTGAGAGCAAAAATAGGGTAATATATCTTAGCCAACTCTTGGAAAAATCATATTCACATTTTTCTTTTTATGACTTTATGCCACCCTGAAGACCACATTGAATGACCCTCTATCAAAGAACGTTGGAGCAAAGCTGATAATAATTCTATTCTCCGATGAAGATATCACATCTTTCATTTGCATCCATCAATGCCCTTTGTTCTTTACTGTGTGCTCTCGAATGCCTATCTTTCTTCCATCCCATATCTTTGCCTCAGTTCTTGTGCTTGTTCCAATTTTTTTTTTATCTTGCAACTCCTCAATCTCCATCAGAAACTGGAAGTTCATACAAACATGACCTGAATCTCCACGTTGAACGTCAAGAGTTTAATAGGTTTTCAATTGTGAAGACATGTATGTACCACAATAAACGTACTAGAGCACAGAAACAGAAAACAATATATGGACTGGCATAGAAGCATATGGTTTTCATTAGCCTTGGGAGATCTGGTATGCTTTTTATTAGCATATACTTCCATTTATAACTTGATTTACAATTTGTTTCATAATTTGATGCATATGAATGTTTAACTGTAGGAAGATCCATATTGGTTGGTCACGATTAGGGCGATATTCAATTGTTCATGGAGGCGCGAGACGCTCCCATGGATGATACCCCAAGCTGGGGGCCCTCGGACCATCCTCGGCCGCCGGAGAACACTTCTTCAGCAGAAATCCACTGCCGTTCGTGGGCATCAGTTGTTCATGGAGTTACTAAACCAGACCTGAGCGAGTTCCTGGAAGCAGCTGTAGAACAAGGCATCGAAGGACCAGAAGTACTGATTGATCCCAGAGCTTATGAAGAGATGAAATACCCTTTTCAATACGCAGCCATAGCTGGCCTGTTTGGGGGAAACGCTCGGCCTGGAACGGATTTCAGTTTCATCTTTGAAGCTTTAAGAGGTCAGTGGACAAAGGTACAAAACCCTATGTTTTCTGTCATTGGAAATGGCCGGTTCATGGTGAGAGTCAGTTCTGAAGCTGAACTGGAAGAAATTCTCAGGAAAAAAGCATGGAAGGTAGGAAATAAAACTCTGATTACCAGTAGATGGAGGCCAGGAGAAGAGATGAAGATCAAAGTGGAGCAATCCATTGAAATGTGGGTTAGGCTACCACAACTACCGGTCGAGTTATGGAATGAATACACTTTTCAAGGATTTGCAAAGGCATTGGGAGGACACATCCTAGAGGAAGACCCCTGCACTCGAAAATGGGAAAAACTGGGTTTTGCTAGGGTCAAGATGGAAGTTCCCCTTAGTTTCCACCCTGTCCCCAAGATTACTTTGCGTGATGGCAAAGGGCTTGTAGTTCCGCAGGAAATCATTTACGAGGCCAGGATCACCTACTGTAGTAGATGTGGGGCACTCACCCATCCGGAAGCTAGCTGCAAGTTCAAGAGGTTGGCCTCAGAAGAATTGGATCAGTGCAAAAACCCGTGGGATGAAGTACAAGTCCTGCAGCGCCCAAGAGACAGGAAACGGGAAAATGCCCCTGCGAGTGCCTTACGACAGAAAGGGCCACACACCAACATCGGAGTTGAATCGAGTAAGGGAGGCTTGATTAGAAACGCTGCTCCAAACGACGCTGGAAGGAATTTCTCACTATCCAGTGGACCAGGAGTTGCCAAACATGCACCGAACCTCAAAAGCTTTCAGCAAAAAGATAAGTGCCCCATATCTCCCACCTCCAACCCTTTTTTCAGTAATGGTGGGTCAGCTGGGTCGGATGGATCCCAAACCCCTCCACCAGGTTTTGCCTTCACGGCAAAGCCTAAGTGTAAAGGGAACAAAAGGGGAGCTGTTACCAATAGGTCAACCGCTCAATTGAAAGGGACTGATCCAATTTCCCTAAACAAAGAGGCCACCATGTCTCTGCCTGCACTTGCTGGGGAAAACCTACTAGCAGACAGTGAAGTAGGATGGACCCTTGTCACCCGTAAAAGGAGGAAAAATGCCCTTAGTGGTGAAATTGACATGAAGCTAGATGAGAGGATCCAAGACATCAAAGGTAGCTTCCACCAAATAATAACAACCTTACAGCCCAGGGGGACGACTGGGCCAAATGTGAGGAATGAAAATCCTCAGCTGGAATATCAGGGGGGCAGCCAGGTCTGTTGCCCGCCTTGACATTATATCTCTGTTGCAGGCAGAGAGGCCAGCTATTGTTTTTCTATATGACTCCATGATCAAAGATGTCATGCTAGTCAATGTGGCTAGCAGAGCAGGTAACTATGAGTATGCTTCTAACTCTGAATGGGATGAAGGTATTGCAAGAATAGCTTGTTTTTGGGACAACAACAAAATCAGATTGGACTCCTGGACCAAAAGACGTTGGTGTGTGATTGGGGAATTCTTCTCCTATGTTTTGGGTTTTAAGTTCATCCTTGGAGGTCTGTACTTACCGAATGATAGCAGACAGAGATATGGCAGTCTCTTGGAACTAGAAGACATCCTTGCTTTTTCCCATGGCATGTGTTGGCGATTTTATTGCTATGCGGAGCAGAAGAGACAAATCAGGCCGAGCCCCTAATCAGCAATCATGTAGAGACTTAAATGACTTCATCGCTGCTTGCAGACTCAAGGAAATCAGCGACCCCACCAGTACTTACACCTGGTCCAACCGTAGAGACAATACCAATCTAGTCCAATGTAAACTTGACTGGTGCCTTATCAGTCCTAGCTGGGAGGACATGTTCTCCTGCAGTTGGACGTTAACCACCAAGTGTCGGCCCACGTCTGACCATAAAGCTTTGATCATGTCTATCACAAATCAGATCTCTCGGCGCAGACCTCCAAGCCGTTTTCGTTTTGTTAGGCCTTGGCTTATGGTTCAGGAGGCCAGAAGCATAATTCAGCAAGCATGGCAACAGCCCAGTAGAAGTTGTCCCATGCAGAACCTTACAATGAAGCTTAAAACAGTAAGCCAACGACTAAAAGCTTGGAACAGACTCCAATTTGGAAACATCGGCCTCAGAATTCAATCCCTCTATGGTGAGTTGGACAGGTTATCCAAAAGTATTGAAGACGGTCACCTAGCAGATATTGCAAAAGAAGCAGAAGTGAGACATGATCTTCAACGAGCTTTGGAATGGGAGGAAGTCCTCTGGAAAGACAAAGCCAAGACCCGCTGGCTTCGCAATGGCGACCGTAACACCAAATATTTCCAATCGGTCGCCAAGAATAGAGAACGGAAAAACAGAATTACTAAACTCATGATTGGCGATGAGATGGTTGAAGGAGATGACAACATCAACAGAGCTGCTACTCTCTATTTTGAAACATTTATGAGCTTAGATTTTGCTAATGGTGAACTGTTTAAGCATATGATGTAGGGTAATACAGTCTCTTATATGGAAAATTAATCTTTACAAGCTCCAGTGACCAAGCAGGAAATTAAAGATGTTGTTTTCAGCCTCGACCGGGACAGTGCAGCAGGTCCAGACGGGTTTCCCAACTATTTCTTTCAAGACATGTGGGCAGTGGTTGGAGATGATACATGTAAAGCTGTCACCTCTTTCTTTAATTCAGGTAGACTGTGTAAGGAGGTAAATCACACCAATATCATGCTCCTTGTTAAATTTCAGGGCGCAGAAAGAATTGATGACTTTAGGCCAATTGCCCTTTGCAACACGGTATATAAAATCATATCAAAAGTAATGGTTGCCCGCATGCAAAGTATCTTAGCGCGAATCATTGATCCATCCCAAGGGGCTTTCTTGAAGAATCGAGTGATCCACGACCAGCTTCTTCTTGCACAAGATATCATGGACTGGTGTATGAATGGTAAACAACGAGTTGCTTGCCTCAAATTGGAACTCTCTAAAGCTTATGACCGCATCTCCTGGGATTTCCTTCAGAAGAGTATGCAATGTCTTGGTTTCAGTCAGGTTTGGATCTCAAAGCTAATGACCACTGTGAAAACCACATCATATTCCTTACTGATCAATGGTCATGAAGGGAGACGTTTTGGTAGTAAAAGAGGAGTCAAACAAGGGGATCCTCTATCCCCCTACCTCTTCATTATGGCAATGGAAATGGTTTCAAGAGGGTGGAAAAGTCAAGTGATGCACACTAAGATCGCCCTCCCGAGAGCTCCTAGAGCGATGGAGAAAATCAGCTCCATCATGTTTGCTGACGATGTTCTGATCTTTTGCAAAGCCATCAGTCACTCTTTACAAAGAAAAAAATTTTTCTTTGTGGAAATGGAAAGCACTTCAGGCTTAAAGATCAACCCCTCCAAATCTAAAATTATTTTCTGTAATGTTCACGAGAGTGACCAACCTAGCTTGGCAGCAATTCTTAACTGGGAAATTGCCAATTTACCCCTAAAGTATCTTGGTCTCCCCCTCCTCTCAGGGTGCCTAACAGAGGAAATTTGTAGAGTTTTGACTGATAAATTTGACAAAAAACTTTCAAACTGGAAAATGACCTCCCTTTCCTATAGTGGCAGGCTTTGTCTTATCAAGCACAACCTTCAATCTCTACCTGTCTTTTGGATGCAATCAGTGAGTCTTCCTAGAGCAGTCATCCAAAAATTGAAAGCTTCAATGGCCAGATTCCTATGGGCTGATAACCCAATTGGTACTCATAAATATAGATGGAAGGCTTGGAGCACTCTCTGCAGGCCTAAAGAAGAAGGCGGAGTAGGTCTCAAGAAGTTGGAGGCAATGAATGCTTCCCTTCTCGCGAAAAGGGTCTGCCAGCTTGTCAATACCAACTCCCTTGCGTGGAATTGGTGTAAGAATAGATATTTGGGATCAGTCAAGAGCCTGTGGTCCCTTAAAAAACCATGGACTGGTTCTTACTTTTGGAAAAGTCTAGGTTGGGCTTGGACAAAGATCGAAGACAAGATTGCTTGGACAATCGAAAATGGCCAATCTGCCCTCTTTTGGCTGGACAAGTGGGGAGATGTTCTGCTCAAAAACTGTATTCAAGCTAATGACTATGATACCCTCAGTAAAGACTTCCACCTCAATGTTGCTATGGCTCGAAACAAATATCTGCAGCAGTCGATCAACATTCCTCTTGCCATGACTCAGGTTAGTGAAATCACCTTGACTGACAATAGGGACTCGCTTGGGTGGAAATCTGATCCCAACATGAAGTTGTCATCTACTATGTTCTATGAAGCTCTCAGACACAAAGCTAATAAGGAGCCCTGGCGTAAATTAATTTGGAACAACACTGCTCCCCCAAGGGCTTGTTGGTTCGTCTACATGGCATGCGACAATAGGCTACCTACCTTGGACTGTATTCAGCGAAGGCGAATCACTCTAGTTAACAGATGTGCCTTATGTCACAAAGCCCAGGAATCCAACCGCCATCTCCTCATTCAATGTGTCCAGGCCCGTAAAACTTGGCAATGGATAGTTAAGAAGTTTGGAAAGTCTAGAGTGCCCTGGCAGGATATAAAACAGGAGCTTCAAATCTGGATGAATAATCGCTTCACGCACCATTGGATGACCAAATGTTGGTCTGTCACCTTTCATATAGTTTGCTGGCAGCTTTGGGTAGTCAGGAATATGGCCTACCATGAAGGGTGGGTTGCGAATGGGGCTCAGTCCCTTTACCACATCATTTGGCAGAAATGCAAAGAGGCCTATAAAGCCTTTCAATGGAATGACATGGATATAAATCTGGTTGAACTTTGGGAGAGCCATGGTCTCATTTGTTCTAATGTAGTGGAAGATGTAGGCATCTTAGATAAGTTGTATATCATCACTCTCATCATTAAATGCAAAAGAATTGTGGTTGGGTGTCTACAAGACTCAGATGCTAACATTAAAGGCGCTTTGTCCCTAGAAACAAGTTATGGTGTAGATGATGCAGAATTTAACATACTCAAGTGGGGGGACACTGTGCGCTCCACCAGCCCGATCCCCCTTGCCATCTATTCCAACAACAAAGGATGGATCAGACGCTTTAAGTCTATTATTGAAGGTAGAAGGAACTGGCCTGAGAAATGGCGCTTTTTATCTGAACACAGTGGCCACTGGAGGCTCAAAGATGATACAATTCCTTTCAACATCGGCTCTCTGGTAAGGGACTGCTCTGACTCTTTTGACAGATACTCTACTAGTTGATCATCTTACATGCTCAATTTTGTTTTTTGGGTGAGGCCTTTTTAGCCTGGTTTTGTATTACTTGTGAGGGGTTGCTGTGTTAGCAGCTCTGGTTTTTTGATGTCTCTACTTACCGGTTGATGCATGGCATCCTTGTCAATCTTGTACATCTTTTTTTCATGTACATATTATACCTTCTCAATAAATGGTGGGGAGCCTACCTCCCAACATCTTTCATTGGAATGTTTAACTGTATTGTCGCATTTTAGATGTACCACAAAAGAAGTTATCAAATTTCACAAACTGAATCTGATTCGAATCTAATTTTTATATTCATATCTGAATCCAAATCTGAATTTTGAACTGAATTTGGCTGATTTTCAAAATGTAAGAGTATTATCCGAATCCATTGTTCAAGTTCTGCTACACCTGAAACGAATCCTGAATCTTTCGTAATATCCAAAACAAAAAGAGAAAAGGAATGAATAGCACGGACGAATTGGAAATGGTAATGCTTGTTTTACATCATATTGGTTTTGAATATAAAATCGTTGCTTCTTGTTGATCTAATTCCAATTTAAGTTCCATCCATGAGAGGTTTGGAGTCCGAGGCTGATTTGAAATCTCTTTTAGGTGCGGCCTATAGAGTAAACAAACACTGTATTTCAAATTTGCCGAAACAACGAGGGTTTGAGATCCTCAATGTGGCCAAAGCCTCGAATTTGAAGTCCAATGGGAGGGGGTCTAACCTCAAATCCTCCAATTTGAAATCCCCAATAATATCAAATCAACTTGGGTCCAAAATCGAAAATTCAAATCTATCAAACACCGCCTTAGTGTTTAGTTTTTTTGTGGGTTTCCCCTACTTTTCACCTCCGCCAAAAAAAATATGCTTTAGGCGTTGAATTCTGGGCTTGATTTTAAGTTCAACTCACTAGCCAGCTAAATTGAGCTATGCGCGGGCTCGCATGGGCCCTAGCCCCACCTCATTAAAAGAAAAATACATGTAAATTTTAAAAAATTTCACTTGTTCTATATAAAAATTTTGAAAAATGATATTCTGGCTCTAGTCAAAATTTTAATTCGGTCCACCTTATGAAAAAATTCTGGCTCCACTCTACCCCTGACCTTCTTGCATAGACGAGTGAATTACATACACCAGCTGCAATATGCCTAAGCCAAAATCGATGGTGAATTTATTTGTTCTTTCACTAAGATAACAGTATAGATGTGGTCTTACACACTGATAATTCTTTCAGTGTCAGCAGTAAGATCGCTTGATTGTACTGAAAATAAACTTTTATATAAGCATTTGAAAAGAATCAATGGCCCAAAATCTTACAGAATATGCTTGCGTCAAGAAATAAAATAACAAAAAAGAAAAGGGTTAAGAAGTGCCCCTTGAAAGTAGACCACAGCAAACGCATCCATGGCGCCAGATTTACAGAAAGTATGACAAATTTCCTAAGTTCTTCTGACACCCCGTGGAACTTTTCAAATATTTTCATGTTAAAAACACATATCCTTTACTTCTGTAATTTCAAACTTTGGCTTATAACCACATAATCAAAAGCACAGGTCCAAGCGAGCCGCATTGCAGTTCGACAACATTTCCTCCGCTGCCCCCATCAAATTTCCCTCCTTAGGCGACAAATATAAAGGGAAAGGAGGGTATTTTGGTTGTTAAGATATTTAACCAGGAGTTTAGTCCTGAATTGGATTTATTTTTTATTTAGGAAGCATTTATATTTTAAGGTGCAAAACCGGTCAATTACGACCTTACTTGAACAGGATCTGTTCTATAGGTTGTACAACTGAATCTTTAACCTCTAAGGAGACGGAGATCAAAGTCTGGAGGAGGAACCACGACCTCTTGACCTGAGCGTGAAAGTTTGGGTAAAGCGGAGGATCGTTCTGCGGCCGACTCGGTCAGCCATGGATGAATGGTCTTGAGGTTGTCTGACAGACCCCAATTACCTTTTTAATACTTTAAACTTTTTTTTATTCTAAATCGCTTTCGATCCAGTTCACCGATTCGCACGTCTCTCCGGCTGCCGTAGAAGTTTCTCGATGGGCCATCGTCATCCTACTTCGGATAGTGGCAGATTGGTCTGTCTCTCGGTTCAGTATCGGACAGGAGCACAGCGCCGGCCAGTCGTCTGCAGAAACAGATGCATGATGCCGTATGAGAAATTATTTAGAAACTAACGCTCGAAATACTATGCAATGCAAACCAAAGCACCAGTGACGGAATTTGGTTCACATGTGAATCTACATGTTGGATTTCTATTGAATTTGAATTGTGAGTTTTAAAATTGGATTCGAATATGGTATAAGATTTTTTTTTTTCATTCATATTCAGATGTGAATTTGCATATAAATTTGTGAAAATCCAACAAGTGTTTTGACATGGTGAAGGGGACATTTGATTTGCATCTGATCCCTTTACATCTCTAATTGCATCATCAACGGGGGGCTAATAGCCTTTCCCGATCAAGAAGGTTGCTGTTTGTTAGTGGATATGGAAACTACAAGAGCAGGGGCAAAGATATATGATTTTTTTACTAGAGTGGCCTAACTATACTATTCATAACTTTGACAGGGACTTAAATATAAGCTTTTAGAACTTTTATATAGGGTAAATAATTTTTTAGAATTACATGTAATTTTTTTTTAAAAAAATTCTTCCCCCTAAATCCCAGCTCTCCTGGCTCCCTGGTTAGCCCAGTCTGATTAGAATAAAAGAAATTATTTTTTAAAAATATAATTTAATTTTAAAAAATAACTAATTATAAAAATTATAGAATTATATATATTAAATAAAAGAATATTAAAAAAATAAATTATCGAGCCAACCCGATGTCCACCCTTACTGTGCCCACCTGACCATATCCGTTCTCTCTTAAGGTGCAGAAGAATAAACAGGATGAGTTTTCATGGACTAAAAATCCGTTATATCTTTTTGTCAAGCAACTAACGTCTGGATCTTTATGAACTCGATCATGAGATTTTTTTTTTTTTCTTTATCTGGGTATCGTCAGGAGAAAAAAAAATAGAACACAGTTGCCTGCATATTAAAAAAGAGAAGCTACGGATTCAAACAGCCAGTGAGGGTATGGCAAACTTGGCTCATACACAAGCAAGGACATATATTGTGTGTCTGGATGACATTATTGTAGTGATTGAACATGCTTGGTGGAAATAGTTAAAGGCCTACCTTCAAAGTTCTTGATATAAAAGATCTTGGTGAATATCTCACATGATTGAAGATATTGGAAACTTTAAATTTGTTATAAAAAGAATGTCTAAAGTCGACACTCTTTTATTACTCAATAAATCAGATGATTTTTTGCATTTGAATTAGCCGATTTAAGCTTATTTTTAAACTATTGGTTGCTAAAAGAGAAAAGCATATTTTTTATCTCGAGCTAGAATAATCTTGAGAAAGATGCATGGAAGAACAATAAAAAAAAGACAATGTACTCTTTTTACTTGTTTTTCAAAATAAAAAAGACAGTAGAAAAGAGCAAAAGAATTAAAAAAGAAGCACACAACAACACTTATTAGAATTTAGATATAGGAACGGCCCCTAGAGTCGGTTCGTGAAGATCACCTTGATTGGACGATAAAGAAAATGATAAGGGAATGGAGGGAGGAATCGGTCAGATATTCATTATCGCTGTTTTTGGGTTTTTTTTTTTTAAGGTTAGCGATGTGAATATATCTGATTTGAATCGGATATCCGATTGAACCGATCTGCAAAAGTACGATACGGAAAAAAATTATTATCCAATTAAGAAATCAGATTGGATTCAGATTTAAGAAATGACATCCGAACAAACTCAGATTTGGATTTGGATATACTTAAATATCTGATCGGATTCGAATATGAATTCATCACGGATTTATTTTTAAACAATATCATATATGTAATGCTCTTACATTTTGAAACTTAACAAAATTCGGTCCAAAATTTGGATTCGAATATGAAATAAAACTAAGATTTGGATTGGATTCAGATTGTAAAATCAGATTTCAGATTCGGATTTGGATATGACTTTTTTTGTTTTTATTCAAATCCAAATTTGAATCTGAATATATGAATATTTGAAAAAATGGATATAATTAAGGGTTTATCCGATCCGAATCCCATCCGTCACCCTTTCCATGCCTTATTCGTCTCTTCTTCCTTATTCAGGGAGAGAGGAAAATGGGGATTCAGGAATGGCTGTCATGTTTTAAAAAGATGAAATCTATTTTGATTCAACCGGTTCAAGATTTTAAAACCAATCCGAGCCATATTAAACCAGTTCAAGTACTTTGACACTGATTCGGATAATGTTAAACCGGTTCATGATGTGTATAATGGGTTCAAAGCAAGTACAAACCGGTATAGTTCATTTTGGACTGACAGAGAGCTAGTTCAAGGCTTTAAGGGGAAATTTGGGGAATTCTGAACCATTTAAAGTTTTACAGATACAGAAAATTTTATTGCTATGGTTTATTTGCCTATTTATGTTGTATAATGCACGAAGTTTTTGAATGATTTCATGCTAGAAGACTGAAATGTTTATATTTAGAATGGTGAGACTTTAATTGGATCCAGTTTAATTCAACTAAAGTAGGTGAGCATGGTTTAATTGAGAAATCTATCCATTATAAAGAGAATCGACATTTAAATTGTGCTTGGACTCATATGAAATGATTATGCTACCAAAAGTTAGTCTGTCGCGTTTAGGAGAATAAGCAGGGTTAAATAGAAGGGTTGGCATTTCAAAATTTTAGCTAGTTGCATTTCAAAATTTCAGCTAGTCACAACAGAAGGTGCCTTGCTGTCATTATTGTTGTGCTTGATATTTTTCTACTTTTACCACCAACAGTTAAGACAAAATCCATGTGCATCTTAAGCATATCACCAAAGTGGTATCCTAATGACACTTGGTATTTGCTTTTGAAATTCTGAACACTGCAATGCCTTATAGTTTACTCTCTCCATTCAGTGTTTCATGTAATGCATGTCAATTTATGAATGTCTTTATTATTTTGCAGTGCCTAGTTTTGTCTTTATGCATGAAGTACATATGAAGAAAAAATGTTTTTTGAGAAGTGGGAAAGCTCTAATTGACCCAATCTGTTGCTTTTGCAATCTAGAGTTGCGAAGAGCATAAAAGGCGCAATCCCATTGAATGTAAAACAGTGAAAGAGTTTCTTGACACGATTGATGCACAATTTGTTAGCTTTAGTAAAGCTAGAGCCAGTACCTTGGTGCCTAAGTTGATATCTATGAAATACACTGGTGGAAGTGACATTCGCCAACATATTATGGAGATGAGAAAATACTGCAACTCAATTGAATGACATGTCATTGACAATTTCAAACTCTTTCACAGTGCACTTCATTTCGGCGTCTCTACCGCCATAATATGTACTGCTTAAAATTTCTTCCAACATGCATGATGCTCAATGGATAGTTAATAAACTTCTGCCCAAGTGTGTTGAGGAAGAGGGGAGACTGCGGGATGAGAAGGTACATAGTGCACATATGACTTCTCACAAAGGCTCTAGCAAAGTTGGACCCAAAGGAAAGGTTATGAAAAGGAGGTCAAAAAAGAAGTCATCAGGTAAAGGTACTTCTCAATCCAAACAACTGAGTCTGGCTCCCATAAAGTGCTTCTTTTGTAAGAAGTGACATAGAAAGACAGATTGCGTGAAATACAAGAGTTGGTTGGAAAATAAATGTAATTTGTCATTCGTTTCTCATCAATGTAATTTATTGCATGTTCCTGTGAACAACTGGTGGATTGACTCTAGTGCTATGGTACATATTGCTAATGCTTTGCACGACTTTTTGAGCCAAAGGGAATCAACAATGCATGAAAGGAACATCTTTTTTCAGGAAACATGATGCATTCATGTCTAAAAGCTATTAGGACTTGCCAAGTCAGACTTGTTACTAGTTTCATTTTGAAGCTTCATGATGTGTTTTTTGTACCATCATATAGTAGAAATTTTTTGTAATAGGGTTAGACAGGCATGGATTTTGTATGAAGTTTGTAAATACCAAAATGCATATACATAAAGATTTTGCTGAAATTGGTTCTGCTCTTTTGTGTGATGGTTTATATAAATTAAATATAGAGGCTTAAAAAACATTGGATTTTGAATTTACATTGATTGACAATAAACGTAGTATCATAAATGATAACTCTTATATGTTCTGGCATCACAAATTAGACCATACAACTGAAAAGAGAATAAAGAGGGTTGTAAGTGAAGGAATTTTAAAATATCTGAAACTTTATAGATAATGGTCCATATGTTGACTGAACAAAGGCAAAACAAATCAACACATATAAAGAATGTGCTAAGAGAAGTGATAAGAGATTAGAGATAGTTCATACACATGTTTGTGGACCATTCGCTTCTTATTACATTGGTGAAAATGATTTTTTTTTACCTTTATTGATGACTATTCATGGTATATGTATCTCTAGTTAATCTCTAAGAAATCAGAGGAATGTCTGGTTTTCAAAAAACTTGAGAAAAAAATAAAGAAATAAACTGATTAAGTAATCAAGACAGTCTCATCATATAGAAGTGGCAAATATTATGGTAGATTTATTGAGATAGAACAAATAGAAGGGCCACTAAAAGAAAAGGGCATCATACCTCAATACACTATGCTTGGTAGTGCCTAAAGAAATGGTTAAAGTTATGTTAAGTTTCTTTATTCTTCGTGTTCATATGTGGAGAAAAGTTCTTAACTCACCCATGCATATTTTGAATAAAGTCTATACTAAGGCTGTTCCAAAAACTCCATATGAGTTATAGACAGGTAGGAGACCTTCTTTGTCTTATATGTACATATATGGATGTCCTGCTGAAGCTAAACTATATAACCCTTACATAAAGACCTTCAATCCAAGAAGAACCAATGGTTATTTAATTGGTTATTCAGAAAAATCAAAAGGATTGTTCATCTCATTTGCCTCATATTGTGGAAATAGATAAAAATAAATTCATAGAATATGGTTCAATTGAATTAAATGCATTACAAAACCTCAAATTTGAGAAATTACATGATACATAATATAAACTTGCTGAAGAAAGTAATAAAGGATTCGACTTTATCATTTATTATGATAATATAACAATTGAATCAGCTTGTAATGTACCAAACCAAAATGAACCAACTGTAGATCATGCTGATGAACAAGAGCAAAGCAAATAGGTTTCGGTTGGGCCTATACAATTGCTTGTTCATGGAACCACTAGAACAAAGAAATTTGCTATTCTACCTAACTATGTGATGTATTTACAAGAGTCTAATGATTTTGTAGATATCCATGAAGATCCTCAAACACTTATAAAAGATGTAGAAAGCAAACAGTACATGTATTAGATACATGTCGTGAAAGAAGAGAGGGTTCTATAGCTAAGAACCAGGCGTGGAGTCTTATCGAGTTGCTTGAAGGAGTAAAACCAATAGGATGTAAATGGGTCTATAAGACCGAAAGGGACTCCAAAGACAGTGTTGAGAGATATAAAACATGACTTATTGCTAAATGAATCACCCAGATGAAGGACATATACTATAAAAAGATGTATTCTCCTGTCTCCACTAAGGAGTAAATGAGAATAGTTCTTGCCCTAATAGCTCATTTTGACTTAGAGTTACGCCAAATAAATGTTAAAATGACTTTCCTAAACAGATGTCTAAATGAAGAAATATATATGAAACAACCTCAAGGACTTTTTGATAGCAATGTAGATCATTTAGTTTACAAGCTTAATAAGTCAATTTATGAACTTAAGCAAACCTCCCGACAATGGTATATCAAGTTTTACAAAGTCATTGTGACTTTTGGGTTTATAGAAAACATCATTGATCAATGTATATACCTTAAGAATAGTGAGAGTAAATTTATAATTTTGATATTATATGTTGATGATATTTTGCTTGCAACTAATGATATACAGATGTTAACTAAAACTAAACAACTTTTTGCATCTCATTTTCAGTTGAAAGATATAGGTGAGGCATTATATGTTCGTGGCATTGAGATTCATCGAAACAGAAGTAAATGAGTTTTAAGCCTCTTTCATACTGCATACATCAATAAGGTGCTTAGGAGATACGAGATAAATTATTGTTCTCTTACTTCCACTCCTATAGTTAAAGGGGATAACTAAGGTTAAATGATTGTCCACATGATGAACATCAAAAGACATAGATGAGTAGAACTCTATATGCATCAGCAATTGGTAGTATGTAGTATGCACAGAATTGCACTAGGCCTGATATTTCTTTTGCTGTTGGAGTGCTTAGGAGATTCCAGTCTAACAGAGGTTTGACTGATTGGAAGGCGGTAAAGAGAGTCATGTGGTTTTGCAAGACACAAAAGACTACATGTTGACATACTGCAAGATGAAGGACCTTGAAGTAGTTGGCTTTTCAGATGCTGACTTGGAAGGATGTATCGATAGTAGAAACTACAACATAATATGTCTTTCTTTTAACTAGAGGTGCCATCTCCTAAAGAAGAAAGAAACAAACTGTTACTGCTACTCATACAATGGAAGCAGAGTTTATTGCATTATATGAGACTACTTTGCAAGCAATATAGATAAAGATCTCCATTTTACAACTCAAGATAGTGAAATCTACAGAGAAACTATTTAAAGTTTATTGTGACAATGAAGTTGCTGTGTCTTCTTCTAATAACAACAACTTTACAATTTCATGTAAGTGTATAGAGTTGAATTACTTTGTTGTTAAAGAGAGGATAGAAAATCATCTGGTGTGGATTCAATACATTCAAAATCATTTGTTGAATTACTTTTTCTGTTTGCATCTATTCTTTGTTTTGTTCCTTTGCCACACACAAGCCTACAACTCACCCATGTTTGTGCGGGTGCAGTGGTATATTATGAATCACCTGCGTGACTAGGTTACCTTTTAGAAGAAGGTACATGCTGCTATCTTTATTCCATGTTTTCTTTTTCTTGTATTTGTTGACTTTTTAGATTTTCCTTCTTTCAGCTTATCTGATGTACATTTCTTGCAGTATATTTTCTTTTTTCAGAAAGATAACTAGGATATGTCTAGTTCGCCTCTAAATCCGTAAAGATGCCAGTTAACCTATCAAGGTTTTGCTTGCACATGCCAATGTGAATGTGCACATGGGCAAACAGTTTCAGCGACATTATATATGTATACCAGTACGCAAAGTCGATGAGATACATAAGATATTTTAAGCTCAAGGGAAAATAATAACAAAAGTCATTGCAAAAAATATGCTATAAATTTCGAAAGCAGTTGGCTAGCACTGTTTGTAAAATAATAATGCACAATCCACTATGAGATGGCTAGAACACGGTGGCACTACTCATGGTGGTGGAGCAGAGAAGTAATACTGTTAATCTGGCGGACAATATAAAACATAGAAACTGAGACATAAAAAGAGAAACATAAAAGGGTGAAAACGAGAGTGATCCATCATTGTACTTTTAGCTTGGAGAGTAAAGGTGAGAAGGTAATTAGTGCTACCACATGAAATTGAGAACAAAAAAGAAAGAAGATAAATGGTTATAGCATTCACAGAAAGGTCTGCTTTGTTCAATTCTGTAGGAGTTTTATGAGTGCGACCCATCATGAATAAATGGCAGCAGAATCTCATGATCGATTGCTTTTTGGGTGCTGCCACTGGTGAAGAAGATGAGAAAGTAGAGAGGGAGAGATCCGAATCATGCAGATTGCTGGTCTGGTACTCAAAAAATTGGTGAACTTGAAGTCAAGGTAACAAGTGCATCCTGCTATAAATTTCGAAAATATCTTACCATCCACTGCTTTTCGAGATAATGTTTATGCTACAGAACCATAGGCAGATCTTCGCAATTTTGTCAAATAAGAAAAGTTTAAGCTTGCCTATTTTGATATTCTGAATGCCACACTTCTGTTTCAAGGACGTAACTTCTGCTGGTTGCTACATCTTTCTGGATTTCGTTTCCCATTTTTCCTAGAAAACTTATTAATAGATGCTTGCTAAAAAAAATGAACTACAAAAACCACACTCTTTAGCCTTGCTTTGATAAAACATGCACCAATAACCTAACAACATAAAAAGAGCCTGCCCAATTGAAAACTGGTGATCTAATAAATGTAAGATGATGAATGAGAGTCCGCTTCTTTAGATACTGAAAAGAACCTACTGAGCACACCTTTTTGGACAAACAGAATTTCAGATCCTCGAGGCAACAAAATCGCCGTTCATTTTGTGCTCGCCCTGCTCTCCCACTCCTCACCCAACCTCGCTAGGCTGGCCCACGAAGACCCGCCTTCCTTCATTGCTGTGGCTGCCGCATCCCTGGCCGCTGCTGCTCGCTCCCTCAGTGCAGCCCCTTCCTCTGAGTCCACCAGCAGCCGCACGCATCTCTCTACCTCGGCTGCGCCCACCAGACCGTCGGGACCCTCCTGGATGACAACGGCCAGACGCAGCTCCTTTACCAGCAAAACCCGGTTGATGCGTTGCTCTGCGTACAGCGGCCAGGCGACCATGGGCACGCCTGCACAAACGCTCTCCAGCACCGAGGTCCACCCGCAATGCGTCACGAACCCGCCAACCGCACCGTGGCTCAGCACCCTTGCCTGCGGCGCCCACGACTTGACCACCAGCCCCTTGCCTCGAGTCCGCTCCAGAAACCCTTGTGGCAGCAGCGCGTCAGGGTCTGGGTCTTCCGACACAAGAGCCGGTCCTGACCCGCTGGCTGGGCCGCGAACCACCCAAAGGAACCGTTGCCCGCTGCGCTCCAGCCCATCTGCGATCTGCCCGAGCTGGTCGACGGAGAACCGGCCCAGGCTCCCGAAGCACAAGAACACCACGCTGCAGTCTGGCTGGGAGTCCAGCCAGTTGAGGCACTGGTCGTCGCGTTCTGCCCGCTTCCAGGCGGATATCACAGGTCCGATTCCGTGCACTGGGGGTGTGGGTCCGTTCGGTACACACAGGCCGTTCCGGATTGCTCGAAGCGCCCGTGGCTCCAGCGCATCAAAGGTGTCGACTATGATCCCGTGGGCCCGACTCATCTGGGAGGACACCTCGAGAAAGCAGTAGTAAGTTTCTTCGCGATCCAGTGTCGGAGGAGGCATGTCCAGGGAAGGCAATGGGGGGATGCCGGGGATGTGCAGATCTTCGTTGAGACGACGGAAGCTGAGGTCGGTCTGGCGGTGCTGCTCTTGGAAATACAAGAGCGATGCTAGTGCTCCAGCAGGGGAAATTAAGTAAACATACACGGGTAAGCCCAGGTTGGCAGCGGCGACGCTCACGGAGGCGATGCAGAAGAAGTCGACGACAGTGGCTAGGATGGTAGAGGACTTGGAGATGAGCTCCAACGCATCCTTGACGTGGGGGCTGCAGGCGTTGAGGAATTTGAAGACAAGAAGCTCGTGGTGCTGGGCATTGTGATCTTGAGGGGAGAAATCGAACGGCTGGGGAAGGTAGTGGAAGGAGATGCCGAGATCGGAGGACTCGACGTCCTTGACGTAAGGGGTGGTGTCGCCGAGGTTGAAGGGAGGAGAGGCGATAAGGACGGTGACGGGGAGGTGGAGGCGGAGGTGAATGAGCTTGCCGAGCTCCACCATGGTGATGAGGTGGCTCATGCCTGGGGCGGGGTACAAAGCCACAGTCCGCTTCATCTTTCCTCGATCACCCTCAAGGCCACCCTCACTAAGGCCGCTGCGGCGTTTAGGCGAACCCTGCAGCTTCAGCCTATTTATAAGCTACGGCCGGACTGATCAGGCCGTTCAGCTGCCGTGCTCCTGCTGGCCGGCAATTTCGCTGGTACCAGAGTGACATTGCCGAGTGTCCCTGTGAAACATGCATTTTTTAATTTTTTTTTAAAAAAGACGAAGACAAAACAAAGGGATAGCAAAGTGAGAAGCCGTAGCCTCTTACATCAGCTAACATGTCGTGTTCTCCAATGCTTAGAACCATTTTGTCATTATTGACCCAATTAAATATCCGGCACTTCCCCCGATTCCGCTCGAAACAAAAAAAAAGTATCGGCTTGATATATTAAGTTATGAACGGGCTCACGTAGGCCCGTTAATCTAATAAGATTTTCTAAATATATATTTTATTAATTTTTACATATAATTATAATATTTAATTATAATTAATTATATTTTATTTTATTTAAAAAAATATATTTTTTATAATCAAGCCAATTCCAGCCGAACTCGAATGTGTCTCAACACACTCGAGTGTGAGTTTTGGGTGTCGGGTCAATCCGAGACTAAACCGATACCCAAGGTCACTCCCCTTTCAAAGAGGTCGAGGTCTCGCTCCGTGGGGCCCTCTCTCATAAAAAAGAATCCTAATTTTAGAACAAATTGGGTCCAATGGCTGTTCTCCACTACCACAAGGTGAGAGGGACTCTATATTTAATCTTCGGTGCCATTGTTCGAGTCATGAGGACATGCTTTTTCGTGTAAAAGGGTGATGGACATGCTTTTTCATATGTTTCTTTTTATATATATATATATATATATATATATATATATATATATATATATATATTATAATATATTATATGATATATTTTTATTTTAATTCGCATTAAAGTGAGCAAACTGGCCCTTGACTTCATCAACAAAACTCGTATGGCGTTCTGACTAACGTTGTGCCCCAATGATTGCCGACTAGTGATAGTCGTCCATGTGGATGACTGAAAGAGATGCCATGGAGATTGCAGCTATAAGGTCACCAGACTAAGACACCGGACAACCATGAGTGTATGTTCAAACGACTCCCTTCATCTCTTTTAATTTTATTGGACAATGGTTTTTAGTTGTCTTGAAGAATTATATAAACAGGGAAAGAGGTAGATATCAAACCCCTCGTATGCTTGATTTGATGGGAATTGTCTATCTTATTGATTTAAAAAAAAAACTAATGGTACAGATTAAGTTTTTAAAAAAAATAAGAATATTGTTGTATTTTTAGGAGACTGAAATACATCCCAATCAAATAAGCAAATGACTTTCCTTAATTGGGAT